>NC_133134.1:168103758-168475922 GCF_048418815.1 Hemitrygon akajei
ACCTCTTGACTATGTCTGCATGCTTTTCAAAGATTCAAAGTATATTTATTATCAAAGTATGTATAAATTATACAGCCTTGAGATTTGTCTGCTTACAGGCAAACCCAAACGAACCCAGTTTAAAAAAAGAAAGACCAACGCCCAATGAGCAGAGAAAGAAAAAAAACACAAATTACGCAAACAACAAAAGCAAGCAACAGCATTCTGAACCAAATTGAGTCCTTGGATCTAAGTCACCAGAGCAACCAGAGTAGGCCCAAAGCTCACAGACTCAAAGCACAGCAGCTGAAGTGTCCTCACAGCCTCAGCGCTGTGGCAAAAGGGGCGAATATCGCGGGAAAGTGAGCAAAATTGATCTGACCCTCACCTCCAGTTCCAAAACCCTGCCTCTCCAGTCTATTTGGGCTAGCGTTTCAATGGTCCAAACATAAGTCATGCCTCGCATTAGGGCCCAGGCCTTTTATGCAATGAGTTGCTGCCATCTGATTGGTCGTTTAGATATTTACATTTATAAGCAGGCATATAGATGTACCTAATAAAGTGGACATTGAATGTAAAGATCATCTTTGATCTTTGTGGTCTGGGAGATACTGCGCACTCTTCGAACTCTTCTTGCTGGGATGGAGTAGGATCCAGTTTGACAGAGAATCCCAAATACTGTTTCAGGACTTTAGAGTGGGGTATTAGAACACAGGTGACACTGAAATGGGTGCTGTCATTGACAGCGAAAATGACTTTCAGGATTTACAAAGGGATCTTAATTAGCTGGTTAAGTGGGCCAAGAGAGGGCAAATGGAATTTAATTTTGATAAATGTGAATTATTGAACTTTGGGAAGATGATTCAGGGTAAACATAGAAACATAGTAAACCTACAGCACTGTACAGGCCCTTTGGCCCACGAAGTTGTGCCGAACATGTCCCTACCTTAGAAATTACTAGGCTTACCCATAGCCCTCTATTTTTCTAAGCTCCATGTACCTATCCAAAAGTCTCTTAAAAGACCCTATCGTATCCGCCTCCACCACTGCTGCCGGCAGCCCATTCCACGCACTCACCACTCTCTGCGTAAAAAAACATACCCCTGACATCTCCTCTGTACCTACTCTCCAGCACCTAAAACATGTGTCCTCTTGTGGCAACCATTTCAGCCCTGGAAAAAATGCCTCTGACTATCCACACGATCAATGACTCTCATCATCTTATACACCTCTAGGTGTCTGTCACAATGAAGAGTATGGCCCTGGGGAGCAATGTAGAAAAGAGAAAGAAAGATTTAGCTTTACTTGTCAATTGTACATTGAAACATACAGTGAAATGCATCTTTTGTGTCAATGACCAACACAGTCTGAAGATTGTGCTGGGGGCACCTCGCAAGTGACAATAGCTTGTCCACAACTTACTAATTCTAACCTGTACATCTTTGGACTGTGCAAAGAAACCAGAGCACTCAAAGGAAAACCATGCAATCAAGGGGAGAACATACAAACTCCTTACAATCAGCCCGTCTCGGTTGATCCAGTTTACTTTTAGGTTGTGCTGACTGTTAACATAACATAAACAAAGCATTTCACTGTAGGTTTTTTTATGTATACTGTATGTGATAGATGTAGTTGAAATGTATCATTGACCCTATAAAGTAATGGATACAGCCCAATGCATCACAGGTAAAGCCCTCCCCACTTTTGAGCACATTTACATGAAGCATTGTCACAGCATCCATCATCAAGGACCCTCACCATACAGGTTGTTATGTTACTTCTGTTTAAACATACCATGGGTTAACAATGATGAATCAAATTCTGGAAGAATTAGAGAACTTTTATTTACAATAATAAACAAACACGTCTTAACCCAGCAATGTGCTGGAACATTCTAGCAATCCTGCGCATGCTCAGTGCTCTGCCCAATCACGGACTGGCACATCATTGCACGTGATATCACCACACAGGTCGTGCTCTCTTCTCACTGATGCTGTCAGGAAGAAGGTACAGGAGCCTCAGGACTCCCACCATCAGGTTCAGGAACAGTTATAACCCCTCAACCATCAGACTCTCGAACCTCCACTTAATTTCACTCGCCCCATCATTGAAATGTTTCCACAACCCTATGGACTCACTTTCAAGGATTCTTCATCTTATGTTCTTCATAGTTATTGCTTATGTATTTATTATTATTATTATTTTATTTCTTTTTGTATTTGCATAATTTGTTGTCTTTTGCACACTGGTTGAACGCCCAAGTTAGTGTGGTCTTTTATTGATTCTATTACGGCTGTCAGTCTATTGCGGGTTTACTGAGTATGTCTGCAAGAAAATTAATCTCAGGGTAGTATATGGAGACATGTGTGTACTTTGCTAATAAATTTATTTTGAACTTTGAACTTTTGATAATAAATTTACTTTGACTTCTTTTGAACTTGAAAGTTTTACACTAACTGCTATGCTATCATGCTGTCTTTGTTGTCCTGTTGTCCTGGGAGTTCCCGACTCAGGTATTCAGCTCCAACCTCCCCTGTACCACTGGGAATACTCATACATTAGTGACATGGGCATTGAAAGTGGGACACTGCGGAGCAAGACCTGCTCAGGTTTGTCAATTAACCTGGAAACCAAGGTTACTTCCACACTGGAAAAAAATCAGTTTTTGATTGCACAAAGTAAAAGTAAAAGCCAATGAATGCAATTAATTTTCTTAAGTTAAAGTTCAAAGTAAATTTATTATCAAAGTATGCACTGTATATGTCCCCATATACTACCTTGAGATTAATTTCCTGCAGGGATTTACAGGAAAATAAAGAAATACAATAGATTTGACATTAGAAACTATACATAAACAAAGACTGACAAACAACCAATGTGCAACAGAAGACAAACTGTGCAAATAAAAAAAGAAAAATAATAATACTGAGAACATGAGTTGTTGAGTCCTTGACACTGAGTCTGTAGGTTGTGGAATCAGTTCAGTGTTGTGGTGAGTGAATGTACCCACTCTGGTTCAGGAGCCTGATGGTCGAGGGGTAATAAATGTTCCTGAACCCCTAAGGCAAACATCATTAACTGCATACTCTAAAGATAGTGAGGACTGAAAGCCATCCAAAGCTGTCCAAATCTTGTTTTTATTTTGAGAGCATTCATCTCCGGTGGAATGCATGTCTCATAAATTAACAACATACACACCATGTAACCCTAGAGAGAGGTCAGCTCTCAATCACCTCCCTGGGACGTTGACGCAAGTACTTGGATCGGAGACACCCACAATGTAAACTACCCACCTGTTGCCAGGAATCAGTCTTCAGGCTCAATTTTACTTCTGCTGTGACTAAACACTTGCCTTATTTGGATAAACACTAGCGGTGCGTAGAGTGTGCGTGTGTAGAAAGTGTGCAGGTGATCATAACGAAATCGTTCCCATTCTCTGTCAACTTAATACTTTGGTTGACAGCTGGAAAGCCACAAGTCTGTTCTCAAGGCTGTTTATGGCAAATAACAGCACCTTGCACTTACAATCCCTTCCTCATATAATAAACAATTAAATAGAAAATTTGGAGAAGTGTTTTATTATTGTCGTATGTAACAAATTACACTGAAATACATTTCTGGTCACCCAATTATAGGATGATTGTTGAGACTTTGGGGAGGGTGCTCAAATTAAATTTACTATCAAAGTGTGTGTGTATATATATATAGCACAATATACAACCTTGAGATTAATTTTCTCTCAGGAATACTCAACACATCCATAATAGAATAGTCACCATAATAGAATGAATGAAAAACTGAACCAACTTGGGTGTTCAATCACTCTGTAAAAGACACAAACTGTGCAAACACAGAAAGAAAGAAAGAAAGAAAGAAAGAAAGAAAGAAAGAAAGAAAGAAAGAAAGAAAGAAAGAAAGAAAGAAAGAAAGAAAGAAAGAAAGAAAGAGAGAAAGAAAGAGAGAAAGAGAGAGAGAAAGAGAGAAAGAAAGAAAGAAAGAAAGAAAGGAGAGAAAGAGAGAGAGAAAGAGAGAAAGAAAGAAAGAGAGAAAGAAAGAGAGAAAGAACGAAAGAAAGAAAGAAAGAAAGAAAGAAAGGAAGATAATAAATAAATAAACAATAAATTTCTGGAACATTAGCTGAAGAGTCTTTGGAAGATGAAGTACTTGCTGACGAGGTTTACCAGGTTTAGAGGGCATGTGCTATAACAAGAGGCTGAACAAACGTGGGTTGTTTTCTCTAGAGCAGTGGAGACTGAGAGGAGATCTGATAGAGGTTTATAAGATTATCAGAGGCATAGATAGAGTAGACAGGGAGTATCTTTTTTCCAGGGTCTAAATGTTTAATACAGTACCAGAAAGCATGCATTAAGGTGAGAGGGGAGTTATTTTAAAGAATATGTGAGGGACAAGTCTTTTTTTAACACAGAGCAGTGGGTGTCTGGGATGCACTCCTGGAGCTGGGGGTAGAGACAGAAGCATTAGAGACTTTTAAGAGACTTTTAGACAAGTGTATAACTGTGAGGGAAATGGAAAGATATGGACGTTGTGTAAGCAGTAGTTTAGTTAGGCATTTACTCAGCACAACATTGTGGGCTGAAGGGCCTGTTCCTGTGCGGTACTGTTCTACATTCTATGTTCTAAAAGCTTGTCTGGCACACCGTTCACACAGATCAATTCCTTACATCAGTGCATTGAAATAGTACAAAGCAGAACAGAATACAGAATAAATTGATACTATGAGATCCCCCCTTGTTCTGCTAAAGTCCAGGGAATACAGCCCAAGAGTTGCCAGATGTTCCTCATACAGTAACCCTTTCATTCCTGGAATCATTCTTGTGAATCTTCTCTGAACCCTCTCTAATGTCAGTATATCCTTTATAAAATAAGGAGCCCAAAACTGCATACAATACTCCAAGTGTGGTCTCACGAGTGTCTTATAGAGCCCTACTCTTTTATATTCTATACCTGTAGAAATGAATCCCAACATTGCATTCGCCTTCTGCACCACAGTCTCAACCTGAAGTTTAACCTTTAAGGTATCTTGCACAAGGACTCCTAAGTCCCTTTGCATCTCTGCATTTTGGATTCTCTCCCCATCTAAATAATAGTCTGCTCATTTATTTCTTCCACCAAAGTGCATAACCATACACTTTTCAACACTGTATTTCATTTGCCACTTCTTTTCCCATTCCCCTGAACCATCTAAGTCTCTCTGCAGGCTGTTTCCTCCACCTATCTTTGTATCATTGGCAAATTTAGCCACAAATCCCATAGTCTGGATCATTGACATGCATCGTAAAAAGCAGTGGTCCCAACACCAACCCCTGTGGAACTCCACTGGTAACCGGCAGCCAGCCAGAATAGGAATGTCTCCACTATACATCTATAGAAGTTTGCTCGAGCCCCTGGATACGTACCAAGTCTCCTCACACTCCTAATGAAACATAGCCACTAGCATGCCCTCTGCGTAATTAAATCAATATGTTGGGCCCAGGATTGATCTTCAGAGATGTTGACACCCAGGAACTTGAAGCTTTTGTGTTAATGAATATGGTTTCACAGGGTTGCAGTACTGTGGCTACAGATTTGGGCCCTACTTTTGGTGTGGTCAAGGCAAATCTTGGTAGAGTTGGCCACCAAGACTTTAACATTGCACCATTTTTATTATTATCTGACATAAGACGAGGTGACAGGTTACACACTTACTGTGTCCAATCAATGAATATTTTGAGGCCTTCCGTTGGTCAGGAAAACCATGGATGTTGTGTTTCAGCTGTCTATGTGATATGCAAGCAGGGCAGCACAATATGGAGAGCAAGCTGTTGCCCACGTAGCAGACTCCCCCTCTCCACCCAGCTGATAAATCCAATGTTATGGCAGAGACCAATACCGTTTGGCCTCACAGAAGTTGCCAGACAGTGTCGAACTTAACATAGACTGCCTTAGGGGCTCCAGCTCTTAATTTTTTTCTCGGGATTTTCTCCTGAAATTTTCCACATAAGTGGGTATAGCCACAAGGCAGCAGCACTTTGAGATCAGTTTTCCTTCTCCTAGATGATTTGCCAAACACAGCTGACAAGCTCTTTCTGTCCAAAGCGACTGGTTTTAAGGCACCAGTAACCTGCCTTTGTCCCTTCTCCTGTCAGTAGAAACAGTTTCACAGGGCCTAGTAACTAAGCCAGGTGAAGACCAGGAGCTGGTCTTGGTCGTCAGAGGCTATTTGAGATGCATGCCATTGGGAGTATTTAATAGCTAGTGGGAGCTTATCCTCACTAGTCCCACCTTCCCCCCACCCCGCCCCCCCCCAACTATGACAACTTAAGGAACCATCAGTGGACAAATCAATTATTTATAACAAAGAGAGATTCATGGAATCACTATCAACTGTAGTTGCTTCCATCAGGCATTGAGGACCCCTTCAAAAGGTGATGCCTCAAAGAGGCGACATCCATCATAAAGGACCCCCATCATCCAGGACATGCCCTCATCTCATTGCTACCATCAAGGAGGAGGTAGAGGAGTCTAATGACACACACTCAACATTTTAGGAACAGGTTCTTCCCTTCCACCATCAGATTTCTGAATGGTCCATGAAGCCATGAACACTTCTTCAGTATTTTCCCTCACTTTTTGCACTACTTATTTAGTTTAATTTTTTAATATATATTTCTTATTGTAAACATAGAAACATAGAAAACCTACAGCACAATACAGGCCCTTTGGCCCACAATGCTGTGCCGAACACGTATTTACTTCAGAAATTACCTAGAGTTACCCATAGCCCTCTATTTTTCTAAGCTCCATGTAACTATCCAGGAGAGTCTTAAAAGACCCTATTGTATCCACCTCCACCACCATCGCTGACAGCCCATTCCACGCACTCACCACACCCTGTGTAAAAAAATTACTCCTGACATCTCCTCTGTACCTACTTCCAAGCACCTTAAAACTGTGCCCTCTCGTGTTAGGCATTTCAGCCCTGGGAAAAAGCCTCTGACTATCCACGTGATTAATGCCTCTCATCATCTTATACACCTCCATCAGGTCACCCCTCATCCTCCGTCACTCCAAGGAGAAAAGGCCAAGTTCACTCAACCTATTCTCATAAGGCATGCTCCCCAATCCAGGCAACATCCTTGTAAATCTCCTCTGCACCCTTTCTATAGTTTCCACATCCTTCCTGTAGTGAGGTGACCAGAACTGAGCACAGTACTCCAAGTGGGGTCTGACCAGGATCCTATATAGCTACAACATTACCTCTTGGCTCTTAAACTCAAACCCACGGTTGATGAAGGCCAATGCTCTGTATGCCTTCTTAACCAGAGTCAACCTGCGCAGCAGCTTTGAATGTCCTATGGACTTGGACCCCAAGATCCCTCTGATCCTCCACACTGCCAAAAGTCTTACCATTAATACTATATCCTGCCTCTCAGGATCTTTTCCATCAATTTACCAACCACCGAAGTAAAACTCACTGGTCTATAATTTCCTGAGCTATCTTTACTCCCTTTCTTGAATAAGAAAACAGTATCTGCAACCCTCCAATCCTCTGGAACCTCTCCCATCCTCATTGATGATGCAAAGATCATTGCCAGAGGCTCAGCAATCTCCTCCCTCGCCTCCCACATTAGATGGGGTATATCTTGTCTAGTCCCGGTGACTTATCCAACTTGTGCTTTCCAAAAGCTCCAGCACATCCTCTTTCTTAATGTCTACATGCTCAAGCTTTTCAATCCACTGTAAGTCATCCCTACAATCGCCAAGATCCTTTTCCATAGTGAATACTGAAGCAAAGTACTCATTCAGTATCTCTGCTATCTCCTCTGGTTCCATACACACATTTCCACTGTCACACTTGATTGTACTTTATCATTTTTTTATTATTGGTATTGCAATGTAGTGCAGCCGTGAAACAGCAACATGTTTCCCGATGTGTGCCGGTGATATTTAACCTGATTCTGATTCCTCTTTAAGGCCTGACATTTCTGGACATGATGTCAGGAGCTGTAGGATTGTTTACATGGGAAGAGCCTGATGGAGCATGTGATTCATTGGGGACAGAAGTCTATGTAATTGACTGTTGGGGATTAGTGGGAAAGGACACAGAAGAATGTACACAGAATCCATCCACACAGAAATATCACACCGGTCATTCTGAAGTCATCTTCCTGTCTATTATTGCCTGTTGTCTCATTACAGAGGCATTCCTATTAAACATTCTGCACTGGGCTGAGATCATCAAAGTACAGCACCATATGTACCCTTGATGATCCGCTGACCTATATAAATATACTCCACTATCAATCTAACCCTTCGCTCCTACATAGCCCATAGCTCTCCATTTTTCTAACTTCCATGATGACCTAAGAGTCTCTTAAAAGTCCTTGTTGCATCAGTCTTTGCCAATACCCCATCAGTCTATGCCAATACCCCAGCAGTCTCAGCCAATACCCCAGCAGTCTCAGCCAATACCCCATCAGTGCATTATAGCCTCTGTGTAAAAAACCTATCTCTGACATTCCTACGTTGGAGAGGAATAAAGAACCTTGATCAGCCTTGATGAAGGGTCTCGGCCAGAAACATCATCCTTTCAGTACATGATGCCTGACCTGCTGAGTTCCTCCAGCATTTTGTGTGTGTTATTTTGAATTTCAAAGGAATTTTTATTATCAGAGTACATATATGTCACCAGTTTCAACCCTAAGATTCATTTTTCTGTGGGCATACAACAAATCCATTGAATAGTAACTATAACGGGATCAATGAAAGTTAAAGTAGAGAAGACAACAAACTGTGCAAATGTAAATATAAATAAATAGCAATAAATAACAACAACATAAAATAACAAGGTAAAGAGACCTTGAGGTGAGATCATTGGCTGTGGGAACATCTCAACGGGTGGGCAAGTGAGTCAGATATCCTCTTTTCTTCAAGAGCCTAAAGGTTGAGGGGTGGTAACTGTTTTTGAACCTGGTGGTGTGAGTCCAGAGGTTCCTGTACCTTCTACCTGCTGGCAGCAGTGAGAAAAGTCCAAGGCCTAGGTGATGGGGATCTCTGATGATGGATGGTACTTTCCTACGACAGCATTTCATGTAGATGTGCTCATTTGTTGAGAGGGCTTTACCCATGAAAGCTTCTGCAGAGGCTTTTCCAGCATCCACAGAATCTCATGTGTTTCTGACATCCCTCCTAATACATTCCTCCACTCACCCTCTGGCATTGACCACTGGGAAAAAGGTGCTGGCTGTCCATATTGTATGTGCCATTCACAATGATGTACACCTTAATCATGTTGCCTCTCATTCCTTTTCTACCAGAGAGAAAAGCCTAAGCCCAATTAACCTTTCAAAGAGCCCTTGGCACATAAATTTGTTGAGGTGAATTGGAGGGGGGAAGCTGGATAAATATATGAGGGAAGAAGAAGTACACTCAGCAGCCACTTTATTGGGTACTCTTGTGCAACTGCTCATTGATGTAAATATCTAATCAGCCAATCATGTTGCAGCAATTCAAAGGTTTCAAAGGTACATTTAATGTCAGAGAAATGTATACAATATACATCCTGAAATGCTTTTTCTTCACAACCATCCACAAAAACAGAGGAGTGACCCCAAAGAATGAATGACAGTTAAACGTTAGAACCCCAAAGACCCCCCCAGCAACCCCCCCACGCGTAAGTGGCAGCGAGCAATGATCCCCCCTGCCCCCCACCAGCAAAAAAAAGCATTGGTACCCACCACTGAGCACTCGAGCGTGAGCAAAGCAACAGCAAAGACACAGACTTGCAGTTACCCCAAAGACTACTCGTTCACCCAGTATTCGACTACCACAGGCTCTCTCTCTCTCCCTAATAAGGGAGAAAGAGGTGTCTCCGTTTCACTGCGAGAGGGGAGACATAACAAACAACTTGCTGGTTTATGATGTTAAAAGTCCATTGCGTCATTTTTTCCGAGCTCTGTGCCCAAAGATCTCAGGTCACTGGGCACACAGCCAGAGATCTTCCGTCACCAATGACACACCGATCTCCTGCAGAGGCTCCGACCTCCAATACCCCCCAACCCCCACCCCCCATTTCCAGAGCCACAAAATCTCGGTCCTCCGAAGGTGAGCAAAGCTCTTAGCCCAGCCCTTGGTGTGCCGAGAAATGGCCACTCGTAAAACTCCAAGAGCGGGTCTCATTCCATAGTCAGCATGTAACTCCAGGTCAGGGTCTTCAAAAGAACCCTGAAAGGGAAAAATAGAGATATTAAAGATGGAAATAAAGCTTCCTAGCAAAGGAGTCGCTATTAGGCACCATTAATCCTCCTAAGCTCTAATGCATGCAGACATGGTCAAGAGGTTCAGTTGTTGTTCAGACCAAACATCAGAATAGGGGAGAAATGTGATCTAAATGACTTTAATTGTGGAATGATTGTTGGTGCCAGACAGGGTGGTTTGAGTATCTCAGAAACTGCTGATCTCCAGGGATTTTCATGCACAACAGTCTCTAGAGCAGAGGTTCCCAAAATTTTTTATGCCATGGACCCCTAACATTAACCAACCCCAGGTCGGGAAATTCTGCTCTAGACTTTGCAGAGAATAGTGCAAAAACTAAAAAAGATCCAATGAGTGGCAGTTCTGTGGGCGAAAACATTTTGTTAATGAGAGAGGTCAGAGAATTGCTGGATTAGTTTAAGCTAACAGGAAGGTAACAGTAACTTAAGTAACCACACATTACAACAGTGGTGTGCAGAAGAGTATCTCTGAACACTCAGCACGTTGAGCCCTGAAGTGGATGGGCCACAGCAGCAGAAGACCACAAACATACACTCAGAGGCCACTTTATTAGGTACAGGAGATTACTAACCAAATGGCCTGAGTGTAGAAAGATATGGTGACTGGGGGAGATGAAGATGGAGGTTGATGGTAGCTAGGTCATAAATCAAGTAGTATCTCTAGAAAGGACAGAACAGACTCAAGAGGAAGAATAACCTTGTCCGATAGTGTTGTCTTACTCTACAAGACAGAGTTTCCATTTGGAGATTGATCTTAGCTGCCTGCACTGAAGTCCATGGTAGCATAGTGGTGAGCGGAACGCTATTAAAGCTCAGAGTGTTGGAGTTTAGAGTTCAATCCCAGCATCCTCTGTAAGGAATTTGTACATCCTCCGCGTGGAGTACATGGGTTTCCTGAGGCCTCCGGTTTCCTCCCACAGTCCAAGGACATACCGAGTAGGTTAATTGGTCATTGTAAATTCCCTCGCAATTAGGTTAGGGGTAAACTGCGGCTGTCGGGGGTTGTTGGACAGTGAAGGTGGAAGGGCCGGAGGGCCTATTTCATGGTGTATCTCTAAATTTAAAAAAAGAGTTGGCATTATGTGCTCCACCTGTCACTTCATTGCAGAGTGTAAGACGCTGTCTTGGCAGCTTGACGCAGGCACTGGAACACAGCCAACAATGGAGGGAGAGTGAGGAGCATCTGGGAATGTAAAGAGGACATTTCCATGTGTGGGAGCCAGTCAGAACCAGGGACTTGTCCTCAATCTGAAATACCAATCATGCTTTCAAAATAACTCCCAGGCCGTGCTCTATATAAAGCGTTCGAAATCAGTCCCGGGAAGCAGAGGTTCAAAGCTGAGTTTCCTTCCGCCTGCTCTCCGTGCTTTCCAAATGATGAACGCTGAGTCCAAGACACCAAGACCGGTCAGTAAAGCAGTCAGAAGATTCCGGTGTGTCTCCATGGTGAACAGCCTGGCAAAGAACTGGCAAAAGTGGGCCAATGATCACACACACAAACAGAAAACGCAGCCTCTCGGTTGGCAGCCTGGTGGCTCTTCAGAAGACTATGCCAAGAAGCCCACCCCGAATGAGACCGAAATCCAGCCGGCAAAAGTGCCACAAATGGATATAAAAAGCAGCAGCTTCAATGGGGAGAACGTGGCATCCAGCAAAGAGCAGAAGGAATATCAGGAAACAAAAGTGTCCATTCGGACTGTCACTGTAAACAAAACAGTCAGCACCAGACAAACTGCCAAGAGCAATGAGCTGGTGAGTTTGATGAGTGGCCGGTTCAATCAGCCAGCGCCGAAAGAGGCACCAAAGCCATTTCTGGGTGACAGGTCACCCACCCGAAGGCGACTGCGTCTCAGCAAAGCGTCGGAGCTGGTGCAGTCATGGAAGACAGCAGAGAAGGAAGGGCAAGACCTGGTGCCCAAATGCAACCTGGCCAGCGATGGTGGGAGAGAGAAGAGGAAAGAAGGGATTGAGGAAGAGAGCAAGGACAAGGACAGCACAGATGACAGAGGGAAGCGGAAGAAGCTGGTCCAGAAAGTCCAGGTGCGCACAATGGGAGAGCTGAAGAAAGTCTGGCTGAGGTGGGCAGAGGATCATATTGAGAAGCAAAAACTCAACCCTTTCAGTGATGACTTTGACTATGACTACGCCATGTCCTTCCGTCTAAAGAAGGGTGACCGGGGCTACGGGCGGCCAAAGGAGGGGAGCAAGTCCGCAGAGAGGGGCGAGCGAGCTCAGAGGCACATCCGCAGAGAGATCGATGAACTCTGCTACATCATCAGGGACCTAGGGATACAGGCGAAGGACGGGATGACCCGAGTCACCTTCGGTCAGCTGTTTGACAGATACGTCACCATCTCAGATAAAGTGGTGGGGATTTTGATGAGGGCTAGGAAACATGGACTGGTGGACTTCCCAGGTGAGATGTTGTGGCAGGGAAGAGACGATGATGTTATTATCACCCTCATGGAATTACAAAATCCAGAGTATTAGAATCAGACAAAGAGCCATGCGGCAGAAAGTTTGATTCGTATTCTACTTCTTTCAAAGTGAAAGTGTATTTACCTCCTTGGAGCAGAGACTGTTGTAGTATATTTTGTACATATTTTTCTACAAATGTTAGCATTAATTCTTGTGTCAGCTGTTTTGATTGAAATAAATACAAGTTCTGCTCAAGGTTTGAATAAAGATTTGTTCAACAAGTGTGAAAAATGATTCTCAGTGGACTAGAGCCTACTTTTGTATTTAAAGATGACTAATTTCTTCAAATGCGTTAAAGAGTTTCAGTAGAGCTGCATTAATATAAGCAAGTGTTCCAACATACTTCACAGAAATATTGCCAAACCCATCTGCCATTCTGCTGCATAGGGAGATATTAGGACTGATGACTGATTGTACGCCAAAGTTAAGTCTATTGTCATGTGCACAACTAGATTAGATTAGTCTCACACACAGAATTCTGGAGGAACTCAGCAGTGCAGGCAGCATCTAAGGAAAAGGGTAAAGTTGAAGTTTTGGGCCAAGACCCTTCATCAGGACTCTTTTCCATAGATGCTGCCTGGCCCACTGAGTTCCTCTAGAATTCTGTGTGTATTACTTCAGTTTCCAGCATCTTCTCTTGTTTTAGATTAGATTATCTTTACTTGCCACGGATATATTGAAACATACAGTGAAATGTGTCATTTGCATTAATGACTAATATAGTCTAAGGTTGTGCTGGGGGCAGCCCACAAGTGTTGGCATGCTTCCAGTGCCTATGTAGCGTGCCCACAACCTAATAACCCTTACTAACCCACAGAAAATGCTGGTGGAACACAGCAGGCCAGGCAGCATCTATAAGAAGAAGCACCGTCGACGTTTCGGGCCGAGACCCTTCATCAGGACTAACTGAAAGGAAAGATACTAAGAGATTTGAAAGTAGTGGGGGGAGGGGGAAATGCAAAATGATAGGAGAAGACCGGAGGGGGTGGGATGAAGCTAAGAGCTGGAAAGGTGATTGGCGAAAGTGATACAGAGCTGGAGAAGAGAAAGGATCATGGGATGGGAGGCCTTGGGAGAAAGAAAGGGGGGGAAGCGCTAGAGGGAGATGGAGAACAGGCAAACAACAGAATGGGAATGGCACGTGGTGCCACCATTCAGAGCCCCAGACAGCCCTTCCAGGTGAGGCGACACTTCACCTGTGAGTCGGCTGTGTGGTATACTGCGTCCGGTGCTCCCGGTGTGGCCTTTTATATATTGGTGAGACCCGATGAAGACTGGGAGACCGTTTCGCTGAACACCTACGCTCTGTCCACCAGAGAAAACAGGATCTCCCAGTGACCACACATTTTAATTCCTCGTCCCATTCCCATTCTGATATGTCTATCCATGGCCTCCTCTATTGTCAAAATAAATCCAAACTCAGGTTGGAGGAACAACACCTTATATACCGGCTGGGTAGCCTCCAACCTGATGGCATGAACATTGACTTCTCTAACTTTCGTTAATGCCCCTCCTCCCCTTAACCCATCCCTGACATATTTAGTTGTTTGCCTGTTCTCCATCTCCCTCTAGTTCTCCCCCCCCTTTCTTTCTCCTGAGGCCTCCCGTCCCATGATCCTTTCTCTTCTCCAGCTCTGTATCACTTTTGCCAATCACCTTTCCAGCTCTTAGCTTCATCCCACCCCCTCCGGTCTTCTCCTATCATTTTGCATTTCCCCCTCCCCCCACTACTTTCAAATCTCTTACTATCTTTCCTTTCAGTTAGTCCTGACGAAGGGTCTCGGCCCGAAACGTCGGCAGTGCTTCTCCTTATAGATGCTGCCTAGCCTGCTGTGTTCCACCAGCATTTTGTGTGTGTTGTTTGAATTTCCAGCATCTGCAGATTTCCTCGTGTTTGTCTTACTAACCCATATGACTTTGGAATGTGGTAGGAAACTGGAACACTCTGAGGAAACCCATGTGGTCAATGGGGGGGGTGGGGTGGGGAGCATATAAACTCCTTATAGCCATGGGCAGGAATTGAACCCTGATCACTGGTGCTGTAAAGTGCTCTACTAACCGCTATACTACCATGTTCTACAGGTATGCAGAAGAGCAATGAAAAACTTATTTGCAGCCACGGGAGCATCAGCAGCAAGAGGAAGAGAGGTCTGAAGGGAATTTTCAAGTTCAAGTTTATTGTCATCCAGCCATATACATGTATACAGCTAAATGAAACAACGTTTTTCCGGACCAAGTAGCACAACACAGTACATACAGTATAACTCAAACACAACACTTAATGCACTATTACCACTAATAACGTCACAAATAATAAGGTGCATTTACGACATACGTTAAAAAGTAAACAGCATAACACTGCTGTTGCTTCATATGTGATGAGACCCGGGTGGTGACAGGGACTTCAGTAGTCTCACAGCCTGGAGGAAGAAACTGTTTCCCAATTCTAACAGTCCTCGTCCTAATTATATTTTGGTTGACAATAAAACATCATCTGGCAAAATGTAGGCACAAATATTAAACTAGAAAATCCCATATTTCAGCTACAGCCCATGGTGTATCAGCTGATTTCAATCAGAATGTCATCAGCAAGGTAAGAGACAAACTGTTCACCAACACCACCCTGCTCAGAAAATGCCAACGTCTGGCTACTGGGAGGGACAGGCAGTGATACGCTCACAGTTAAACAGTTAGAACGCAGTACATGCAAAGAATTCTTCACACTCATAAATACATGCCAGTGTTTATAAGGCTCATCATCCCATGTCTCACACACCCTGATCTCCTTTCACCATGTCCACGATGACCCACAACACAGAAAGCACCTCTATCCGGATGCAGCACAACAATTGCTCTGCCTGCAGCAACAAGAACTGCAGAGACTTGTAAATTCAGTCCAAACCATTAAGCAAATAAGCCTCCTCTCTACTCAGGCTACATCCACACTAGACCGGATAATTTTGAAAACGCCAGTTTCGAGTAAAAACGATAGGCATCCACACTATGCGTTTTTGAAAATATCTCTATCCACACTGAAACGGAGATTTTGGCGAATCTCCTCCTCCTGCGCATGCGCAGGACACATCTACCGAAAACAAGCGACATGTTTGGTGTCGAATCTCGCCGTAAAAGTGCGTGTTTGTGTAGTTACAGACTAGAAAAACTTAAAACGATAGACAGCTGTTGGCTCTTGTGCAGGAGAACTTAAAGTAAAAAAAAAACAAATACTGGAGCATATGGCAGCAACTGACAGAGAGTTCAATGACAGATTGACCCGGTTAACAACAAACATTGAAAAACTGACTAACTCTGTTGCATTAATAAAGCATCTTGTTAAATGCATCAGTATTATCTTGTATTTCCAAACAATGTTACATTAGGCTGTTACACATCTATTGTCAGAGAAGTACTTGCATAAGTAGGTAAATCACCTTCATACGAGCAAGGACAGAAAACAGGGCAAAGTGAGTACAGTATACTTACTTATTCAGTAAGTTATGGGTCAAAGTATTTGGTGAGTAAATTTCTAACTCTTCTGGTTTCAGTCTCTTTGCCGTCTGTTCTGAAATTGTTAGGTTGAGTTCAAGAAAACGATGAAATAGCGCGCTGCTGTCTGACAGCGTTTTCAAAAGTCTCCGGTTATGCTGTCCACACTGATCTGCCCGAGCAGCGTTTTCAAAATTAATCCACCCTGGAAAGCATTTCTGAAAAGCTCCGTTTTCGGGGGACGAAAACGCCATTTTAGTGTGGACGGAGGGTAAAAACGAAGAGAAAAAGCTTCGGTTACGGATTTATCTGGTGTAGTGTGGATGTAGCCTCACTCTGTCTCCACCTCCTGATGACTCAGGATTAGCAGTCAGCATAATAAAGCATCCCTCTCACCCCAGACATTTTCTCTTCTCCCCCCTCCCATCGAGCAGAAGATACAACAGCTTGAGTGTCATGGTCCAGATCGGTTCCCCTTTAAATTTAGTTAGGGTGCGATCCAGACCATTGACTCCTTGTTCCCATCTAATTGCATTTCACGCATCCCGCCTCGACCCGAACCAGCAACTTATAAGCGCCTCACTTTAGCAGTTAGGGGCGAGAGCATTAAGGAAGCCTTTACAAGTTGCCGCCGCTACAAGCCAGAGCGATCCAGCCCGCATCGGAGAACCAGCAATTCACCTTCCGTCGCCAGAGTGGGTCCGGGCAATGTCAATCTACCAGGGGTGAGTTGAAGGCAGAGTCCTGACTCAATGTTTATACCCCTTGTCTGTGTCTACCCCCTGAAGAAGTCCCAGCTCGGTGCCTGAGTGGAAGGTGGAGTCCTGACTAGATGTCCTGTCCGTTGTCCGTGCTCCCGCTGTCCGAGTCCAAGGTCCGCGGCTGTCCATGTTCCCCCCAGTCCAAGTCCAAGGTCCGCGGCTGTCCATGTTCCCACTGTCCAAGCCATGATTGCGGCGATCCCAGTTCTCTGTTTCTAAGTCCCAGGTCCGCGGCGATCCTAGTCCCTAGGCTGAGGTTCGTGGTCTCTTGTCCTTGATTTTCCGATCTTTTGTGTAACTAGCAATAAACGCTATTTTATTGTACCTGAGAAAGAAGTGTTTGTGTCCTGCTTGTGGGTCCTCTCCCAGCACCCCTGTCCCCACTTCACGACATTGAGAGCATGTAGCACCAGACTCAAGGACAGGTTCTATGCTGCTGTTATAAGACTATTGTACCTGCACCAATAGCAGCGGTGCAAGAGCAACAAACTTCTTTACGCATTGGACCGGGTTAATATCAGTGCACAACCCAACTTGATCCTAACGAAGTCCTTAATCCTGACGAAGGGTCTCGGCCCGAAACGTTGACAGCGCTTCTCCCTATAGATGCTGCCTGGCCTGCTGTGTTCCACCAGCATTTTGTGTGTGTTGTTGTTTGAATTTCCAGCATCTGCAGATTTCCTCGTGTTTGATCCTAATTTTCTGATTTTAAATGTAAAAAGTTTACAATGGCTGCTTTCTGACAGCACATTTTGCTAAATGAGTTTGTATTTCTATTTGTTTAGGATTCTGTACTTCTTCCGTGATGGTAGCAATGAGAAGAGGCCAGTACATGTGCTGCTGGACAAAATACTGGTACTCCCTATACCTTCTCTGAGGATCATCACCTTGTCATGGTGAAGAGGCTTGTGAGTTCCTGAAACCCCAAGAGTGATGCCATCTGGACCTTAGCTCCTGATAGGGTCACCCATGGGGGTAAGGTCAAAGGGGAGGATCCTGACAAAGACAGATCCAACCAAGACCTCAACGGTGGAGCCAGCAGAAGATGATGACACATCACAACAGCAGTGATGGAAGTGGAAGGCTACAGCACTGAAGGGTCCCAGTCATCTTGCACTCCATGTCACTGGTGGAGCAGAAGACCATGAGACAAAGGAGCTGAATTGGGCCATTTGGGCCATTGAGTCTACACCATTCCATCATGGCTGATTTATTATCCTTCTCAACTCCATTCTCCTGTCTTCTCACCATAACCTTTAGTGCCCTGACTAATCAAGAAGCTATCAATCTCAGCTTTAAATATAACCAATGACTTGGCCTCCACAGCCATCTATGGCAATGAATTCCACAGATTCACTATTCTCTGCCTAAAGAAATTTCTCCTAATCTCCATTCTAAATGGACACCCCTCTATTTTGAACCTGTGCCCTCTGGTCCTAAACTCCCCCCACCATAGGAAACATCTTCTCCATGTTCACTCTGGCAAGGTCTTTCAATATTTGATAGGTTTCAATTTGATCCCCCCTCATTCTTGTAAACTCCAGTGAGTACAGACCCAGAGGCATTAAACACTCCTCATGTGTAAACCCTTTCATTCCCAGGATCATTCTCATGAACCTCCTCTGGAACTTCTCTAAAGCTAGCACATCCTTTCCACCTAAATCTTTCCGCAGACTCCCTGCTACCTGCCCATCTGCCTAGCTTTGTATAAACCCAGAACACAGCACACTGCAGAAGCTACCTTTCCTCAGAATCAGAATCAGGTTTGTTGCTGGTGGCAGCAGTACAGTACAAGACATAAAAATTGCTGAAAGATACAATAGATAAATACACGTAAAAGAAGATTACTGAGGTAGTGTTCACGGACCGTTCCAGTTCAAGTTCACTGCCATTTCAACCATCTATACGTATACCGCCAAATGAAACAATGTTCCTCTTGACCAAGGTGCACAACACAGTATGTAAAACTCTCACACAGCACATATATGTCAATGATATGGATGACAGAATCGATGGCTTGGTGCCCAAGTTTGCTGATGAGGGGCAGGCCGTGCGGAGGAAGCAAGGAGTCTGCAGAAGGACTTAGCCAAATTGGGAGAATGCAAAATGTGTTGTTTTGTGGCAGCTGCACAGTGCAAACACATCAAAATTATTATAAATTACAAAAATGAAAAATAGTGAAGAAAATAAAGGAGTAACAAATTAGTGTTCATGGATTCATCAGCCATCCAGAAAACTGATGGTGGAGGGGAAGAAGTTTTTCCTGAATCATTGAGTGCAGGTCTTCAGACTCCTGTACTTCTTCTCTGATGGTAGTAATGAGAAAGAGGGTATGTCATGAAATTTTCTATAGAGCCCTTTAATAATTTTAACTTATTATTAATCTCTTTGATTCACTAGTTTAAGAACAAGACTTGGGCCTCAATATCCTATTGTGCAATAAGATCCTGGATTTCCTCACTTGCAGACCCCAGTCAGTTCAGATTGGCAAAAACATCTCCTCCACACTCTCCATCAGCACAGGAATACCGTAGGGATGTGTACTTAGCCCCCTTCTCTACTCACTTTACACCTATGATTGTGTGGGTGAGTACAGCTCCAACACCATATACAAGTTGGCTGATGACACCGTTGTTGTGGACTGTATCAAAGGTGGGGATTGTGGTAACTTCTACTTTACAAAAAGACCACTCGACAACTTGATGGCCAAAAGGACATCTTTATCTGGGACGGCAAATGATATTTACAATACAGAGGCTTCCAGGTACCTCGTGCAGTATGGGTGGAGGAACTATATACAATGCATACTGGGAGTAAAACGAGCTGAAGTAAAGACCCTGCCAACCCCGGTAGTATTAACTTACTTTTAATAATACTCACATTACAACAGGGATGAAGGAGATTTAAAACTTGGCTGAATGGTGTAATAACAACAACCTCTCACTCAATGTCAATTAGACCAAGGAATTGATTGTAGACTTCAGAAGAGGAAAACCAGAGGTCCAAGAACCAGTAATCACTGGAGGATCAGAGGTGGAGAGGGTCAGTAACTTTAAATTCCTGAGTGTCACTATCTCAGAGGACCTGTCCTGGGCCCATCATATAAATATAATTTCAAAGAAAGTGCAACAGCACCTCTATTTCTTCAGGAGTCTGCAATGATTCAACATTCAACATTCAACATCAGAGCATTGAGTACAGAAGTTGGGATGTAATGTTAAAATTGTACAAGGCATTGGTAAGGCCAAATTTGGAATATTGTGTACAGTTCTGGTCACCGAATTATAGGAAAGATATCAATAAATTAGAGAGAGTGCAGAGACAATTTACTAGGATGTTACCTGGGTTTCAGCACTTAAGTTACAGAGAAAGGTTGAACAAGTTAGGTCTCTATTCATTGGAGCGTAGAAGGTTGAGGGGGGATTTGATCGAGGTATTTAAAATTTTGAGAGGGATAGATAGAGTTGACGTGAATAGGCTGTTTCCATTGAGAGTAGGGGAGATTCAAACGAGAGGACATGATTTGAGAGTTAGGGGGCAAAAGTTTAAGGGAAACATGAGGGGGTATTTCTTTACTCAGAGAGTGACAGCTGTGTGGAATGAGCTTCCTGTAGAAGTAGTAGAGGCCAGTTCAGTTGTGTCATTTAAGGTAAAATTGGATAGATATATGGACAGGAAAGGAGTGGAGGGTTATGGGCTGAGTGCGGGTAGGTGGGACTAGGTGAGATTAAGAGTTCGGCACGGACTAGGAGGGCCGGAATGGCCTGTTTCCGTGCTGTGATTGTTATATGGTTATATGTCATCAAAAAACTTTGACAAACTTCTATAGATGTGTGGTACGTATGCCGACTGGCTGCATTCAAAGGTTCAGAGGTTCATTTTATTGTCAAAGCATGCATGTACAAAACAACTCTGATATTTGTCTTCTCCAGGTAGTCATTAAATACAGGAAGGTGTTGATGAAAAAAAAGACATCATCTTCTCCCCCCCCCCCCGCCCATATCCAGGATGAAAAAGAAAAGAAACAAAACTCACAGGCCCTAAAATCCCCCACCCCCATAGTGAAAAACAATCACTGACCTCTACACATAACAATCCCCAACGCCCTCACTCACAGAAAAGAACAGCGACAGTAGCACCAAATCCCCAACCCCTCCCCAACACACAAAAATTAACAGATCACCCACCTGCCAAATGACCACAAGATAGAAAACACGGAAAAACTGAAGGAAACCAATATACAGTCCAATAATCACATAAATCTCAGAATACGGGAAACGTTTTTTAGTCTGCGTATGAGGAGACCAGCTGCACGAGCTTAGTCCTTCAATAGTGATCTTTAAGAGTGTATTACAGCCTGCTATGGGAACACCAATGCCTTTGAATGGAAACTCCTTCAATAGGCAGTAGATTCAGTCCAGTATATCACGAGTAAAACCCTCCCAACCATTGAGCACATCGACATGAAACGTTGCCATAGAAAAGCAGCATCCATCATCAAAGATCCTCCTCATCATCAATCACCACCCAGACAATGCTCTTTTCTCACTGCTGCCATCAGGTAGAAGGTACAGGAGCCTCAGGACTCACACCTCCAGGTTCAAGAACAATTACTACCCCTCAACCATCAGGCTCCTGAACAAAAGGGGATAACTACACTCATTCTATTTCTGGTGTTCCTGCAACTGATGGTCTCACTTTAAGGACTCTTCATCTTGTTTTTTAATGCTTGTTATTTATTGCTACATTTATATTTCCATTTCACAGTTTGTTTTTCATTGACCCTGTTTACAGTTACTCTTCTATAGATTTGCTAAGTATGCCCATAGGAAAAAGAATCTCAGGGTTGTATTGGTGACATGTATGTACTCTGATAATAAACTCTACTTTGAACTTTGAGTTCCTCCCTCACCATTCATTGTTTTCGACCTTGCCCAGTTGCAATCCCCTCCATCCCTCATTCTCCCGAGTCTATTCCCCTCTTTTTTTGTCATCTCCCCATTTATTGTCTTTCTCTTCGCTTGTGCTCCATCTTCTCCTTTACATTCTCTGCCTCCCTTACTTGCGTAACTTATGGTAATTTTTATCTGGCATTGTACTTTTGCTACAAAACAGCAAATTTCAGTGATAATAAATCTGATTCTGATCTCTCTCTACCCATGACTGTGCGGCTAGGCATAGCTTAAATGCTATGTATAAATTTGCTGGCAATACAACCATCGTGAGCAGAATCTCAGATGGTGCTGAAAGGGCATACAGGAGTGAGATATAACAGCGACAACTAGTGGTGGTTGTCACAAGTGGGGTCACAGCAACAACCTTGCACCCAATGTCAGTAAGACCAAAGAACTGATTGTGGATTTCAGGAAGGGTAAGATGAGGGAACACAAACCAATCCTCATAGAGGCATCAGAAGTGGAGAGTGAGCAATTTCAAGTCCCTGGGAGTCAATTCCTCTTAAGACCTAACCTGATCCCAACATATAGATGTAGCTACAAAGGCAGCAAGACAGTGGCTATATTTCATTCGGAGTTTGAGATTTGGTTCGTCACCTAAAGCACTTGAAAACGTCTGTCTGGAGAGCATTCCGACAGTCTACATCACTGTCTGGTAAGGGGAGGGGGGCTACTGCACAGGATCAAAAGAAGCTGCAGAAAGTTGTAAAATTTGTCAGCTCCAGCATGGGTAGTTTTAAGGAGCTGTGTCTCAGAAAGTTCAAGGACCTATCACCCAGGACTTTCCCTCTTCTCATGGTTACCGTCAGGAAGGAGGTACAGAAGCCTGAAGGTATTCACTCACTGATTCATAAAGTTTCTTCCCCTCAGCCATCCTATTTCTAAATGGACATGAACCCATGAACACTACTTCACGTTTTTTAATTATTTCTGTTTTGCACTATTTTAAAATTAACTATTTGATATACATAATATGCTATAATTCATGTATTTATTTGTTTCTATATTTATCATGTATTTTATGATAAGTTATTAACCTGATTCTGATTAAAGGCCTTCTCTCTAAGCTTTCCCCCTCGCGCCAGCAATGGACGGGAAGGCTTCCTACTTCCGACTGCTGCCCTTGAACTACAACTCCCATGATGCCATATGTCCGGAGTCTGCGCAGTTGCTCTATGGGGCTTGCTCCGGCCTCCTGGGGTGCGCGGTACCTGGGTGCCGGGGAAAGCCGGGAAGTTCGTTTTTCTGTCACCGGCAGCTAGAGCAGATGTCTTGGCTGTGCCAGGAGGTAAGGTGGCTTATAGTCTCTCCGCCAGCAATTGTGCTGCAGTTGGGCCCCAGGATCCAAACAGGACAGCGTCAATGTCACCGGTGTCGAAGGGTGGGTAGTGAGGGGAGAGAGAGGAGAGGAGGAAGAGTGGGTGGGGAGGGGGAAAGGGAGAGCAATGGTAGGGAGAGGTAGAGGAGCAGTGGAATGGGGAGGATACGGACCGGAGAGAGAGGCGAGGGGGACATGGGGGGAAGGGGAATTCAAGTTTATTGACATTCAACCCACCAAATGAAACACTGTTCCTACGGACCAAAGTGCACAACACAGTACAGGTAATTTGCACACACCACAAAATAGTGTTACCTGAAGTATAGTAACGAATAATAAAATATATTCCAGTTAAATTATGATGATGTTTTTCACTGTATACTTCCATCTACATGTGATAAATAAAGCTAATATTTTAATGTTCAATTTGGTGAAGGAAGTGATGGAATGTGGTTTATGTTATTGATTTACAGTGAGTCATTGCATCTGGGGCTAAATGAGGAGCAATATTAGTGGTGAGATAAAGCATTGACCCTCCGACGTGCCTCTGCCTCAACAAAATGCCAGGTGACGAGTATTTCTGGAGTTATCTTAACTGCTACTTTGGTAGAATGTTCCGCTTCCCTCGGGTGTGTGCCGCAGAAAACATGGAGAGCCGGGATGAAAAGCTTCCAGAATTTATTGGTAGTTCCCAGATCCCTAAGACAGGATGGGATAGACTCCGGGAACTATTACACCGAGAGTAAGTATGAACCCAATCAATTTTTTAATGCCTGGGAAAGTGTAGTCATTTTAACATGCGTTCATAGAAAGTTGATTGAAGGAAAAGCTGAAAATTGGGGTGGGGGGAGGGAACACAAGAAATTCTGCAAATGCTGGAAATCCAGAGCAACACACAAAATGCTGGAGGAACTCAGTGGGTCAAAATGGAAATGAATAAACAGTCAGTGTTCAGGACCTGATGAAGGGTCTTGGCTCTAAATGTGGACTGTTTATTCATTTGCACTGATGGTGCTTGACCTGCTGAGTTCCATTTTGTGTGGGGGGGTGTAAAGAGGTGTTTTTGAAATCTCTTTGACAGTCTCAATCTTTCTGGCTATGAAACACAGTAACAGAAAGTGACCACTTAGTTCCACAATCTATCCTTCCATTCAGTGGTTAATCTACTAAAATTCTCATGCTCTGTTTGTCCATTTGTGACTTCCAATTAGCCCAAACAGTGCATTACAGCGGCACTTTTTTTACTACATCGACTTAAAATGCACTAACTTACAGAATGGATGCAACGCTTAGGGTTATATATTCGTATAAAATCGCTCACCCGTCAATTAACAGGCCCCGCTTTCCACAACCCGAGCTGATTCCAGCTTTAATGGAATCCGCGACGCGACACCACGACGCATGTGCTCGGCAGCTCACGATGCTCACAGCAACAACGCCAACCGCAGCAAAAGGGCAGGGCTATCACATCTATTTAGGAGAGCACCAACCACATCATCAAGAAAAATCAGCGTCCTGGAGGCTTTGGTGTTACTGCTTCGTAACTCCTATCCAGTATTAGGGTAAAAAAAATATGGACAGCCTAATTATGGCGTGTGGAAAGAGAAGGGGGACATTATGGTCAAGAGATGATGCCAAGCGTTGTCGGGAAGCGGCAAGGAGAGGGCAAGAACAAGAATCGGATGAGGCTAGAGCCGCACAACTCCAGGATCAAAGAATCAGGACAAAAAAGATGAGAGAAGAAGAGACAGAGGAGGAGAGGCATGCACGTCTCCAAAATGACAACAACAGGCACAGAAGGAGGAGAGAACAAGAATCGGGCCAGGCCAGGGCCGCATGACTCCAGGATCGGAGAGAAAGAACATGCTTGAAGAGACGAAGGGTGAAAGGGCTGCGCATCTCCAGATTGACAAAAACAGGCAGAGAAGGAGGAGAGAGGAAGAGACAGGAGAAAAGGAAAGATCAACTCGAGAATATGCGGCAAAGAGTAATTATTGTGAGAGTTGCTGAAGACGACAATGCTTTGCTATGACTATACATAAGGCACAAGGCCAAACCATGGAGAATGTGTTGATTTATCTGGAGAAACCGGTATTCCAGCATGGTCAGCTGTATGTGGCTTTAAGCGAGGGGAAAAATAAATGAAAATGTTAGAGTATTCTTGAAGGGTGGCAGATCAACCAGAAATGTTGTCATCAAAAGTGTCCTGCGTTAAACGAGGAGGAGCTATATTTGTCTTGCTATGCATCTTTATTCTTTAATAAACTGAGTTTTTCTTCTTTAATTTCCAAAGCACATCACATCAGACTGCACTACCTTTCTCTCAAAGGGTGCCCCAATGGGTCACCCGGTTGTCTAGCATACACTATAAATGAAATAAAAACTTAAAATATGTAATACATACTGCGGCATCTCAACCTGCTGAATCTTCCAGCAGTTTATTTTTGCTCCAAGAACTTGAAACACTTGACACGTCAGACAGCATCCGTTGAAAGAGATTTGACCTAACTCTATATGGTATATCTGCCTGTATCTTGTATCCTTAAGTATATTTAGTTAACAAAACCGTCAGTTTTGGACAAAATTTAAAGTAGCAAGTTTTATTCCTCAGCAATATCAGCCCTTAGCTTATTTACATTGGAAACTTCCTCCAGGCAGTTAATCTGATGAACCATTCTAGTTAGCCCCCCACCCTCTTTGTCCATTACTCTGCACTGTAAACACTTTAAACCACTTTTTATAATGTTCTTTGCATTGTAGATACATGATGGTATTTATATATTTATGCACATCATATTCCATATCTGTACTTTTTAAATGTAATTATTGAATATTGTTTTTTTGTTGCATGTCGTACTGACACACCACTGCAAATTCCCTATACATGTAAATTTGCACTCAGTGGCTGCTTTATTAGGTAAACCTGTACACCTGCTCATTAATCCAATTATCTAATCAGCCAATCATGTGGCAGCAACTCAATGCATTAAAGCATGCAGACATGGTCAAGAGGTTCAGTTGTTGTTCAGACCAAACATCAGAATGGGGAAGAAATGTATTCTAAATGACTTTGACTGTGGAATGAATGTTGATGCCAGATGGGGTGGTTTGAGTATCTTTTGAGAAGCTGCTGATCTCCTGGGATTTTCATGCAGAACAATCTCTAGAGTTTACGGAAAATGGTTTGAAAAAGAAACAAAACATCCAGTGAGTGGCAGTTCTGTGGCTAAAACACCTTGTTAATGAGAGAGATCAGAGGAGAATGGCCAGGCTGGTTTAAGCTGACAGGAAGGTGACAGTAACTCAATCACCATACGACAGTGGTGTGCAGAACAGCATCTGTGAACACACCACTACACATTGAACTTTGAAGTGGATGGGCTGCAGCAACAGAAGACCACGAACATGCACTCAGTGGTCACTTTATTAGGTACAGGAGATTAATAATAAAATGGCCACTAAATGTATGTAAATGTACATGACAAATAAAATTGAGCCTTGAGCCCAAGTTCATAATTGTATCTTTTTTTGAAATGGAAATGTGGTTAACTGAGCAACAATTGAGCCTTTATTGTCATTTGTGGTGTAGTGGACAGCGAGGGAACTATCAAAGCTTGCAGTGAGATCTGGACCAGCTGGAAAATTGAATTTAATGCAGACAAGTGTGAGGTGTTGCACTTCGGTGGGACCAACCAGGGTAGATCATGTTAGGACACTGAGGAGTGTGGTAGAACAAAGGGATTTGAGAATACAGATCCATAATTCATTGAAAGTGGTATCACAGGTAGATAAGTTCATAAATAAAGCCTTTATAAATCAGGGTACTGAGCACAGGAGATGGGATGTTATGTTGAAGTTATATAAGACATTGGTGAGGCCAAGTTTGGAGTATTATGTGCAGTTTTGGTCACCTAGAATAAAGATATAAGTAAGATTGAAAGAGTATAAAGAAAATATACAAGGATTTTGCTGGGACTGAGGGACCTGAGTTATAAGGAAAGATTGAATAGGTTTGAATTTTATTCTCTAGAACATAGAAGATTGAGGGGCAATTTGACAGACATGTACAAAATTACGAGAGGCATGGATAGGGTAAATGTAAGCAGGCTTTTCTTACTGAGTTTAGGTGAGTCTACAACTAGAGGTCATGGGTTAAGGGTGAAAGGTGAGTTTAAGGGGAAGGTGAGGGGTAATGTCTACTCAGAGTGGAAAGAGTACGGAACTAGCTGTCAGCACAAGTGGTAGATGTAATTGCAATTTCGGTGTTCAAGAGACATTTAGAGAGGTACATGGATGGGAGGTATGGTGTGGATGAAGGTTGATGGGTCTAGGCAATTTGAATGGTTCGGCACGGGCTGGATGGGCTGAAGTGTCTATGATTGTATGATTGAATACACGTTCTATGCACGTAGCGAGATGAAGAATTACCCGGAGGAAGTCATCCATATCTGGAAGAGTGCTATTGTCGCTGGATTTGTTGGGATGGTGTACGGTGGTATTCCTGCAGCTCGGCATGCTAAAATCCGTTACATCGAACAGAGCCAGGCTGAGGTGTACAAAAATCGCTTGGAAGCTTTGGTGAGTGACAGAATTACATGACAGAGAAACTGGAAACAGGCCCAGAGTGGTTCTGACTGTAAAGCACCTAGTTTTATGTCTTTTTCCTCCCACATTCCAAAGACGTGCAAGTTAGGGTTAGTAAGTTGTGGGCATGCTATTTTGGCACCAGAAGCATCCAACACTTTCAGGCTGCCCCAACATACCCTCGCAGATTTGATGCAAATGATGGCATTTCACTGTATCTTTTGATGTACATGTGATACATAAAGCTAATCTTTATTTGTGCTAATCTGATGGGAAGCTCTTATCACCAGCCCAGATCTAGTTACACAATAGGAACAATTAATAGTTGCTATTAACTTTGGGGTGTAAGTTCAAAGTAAATTTATTATCAAAGTACATATTTGTTACAACATGCCATCTTGATATGGAATTTTCAGGGAAAAAGAAATACAATAAAACTACATAAACAGACGAAAACTGACACAAATAACCAATGTGCAAACGACACAACAAATAAATGTTAAAGCTGAGAACATGGGAAAACCCTGCTGGCAACCTGTGGGGATCACAGCCTCGATTACCAGTGTTATACAGATGAGCTGCAGGAAGCCTTGGGAGATGTTAGTGCAGATGGAGAGAAATAAAGAGTCAACATTTCAGGCCAAGACCCTTCATCAGGACTTACTGATGTGTCAGTTGCTTCCACTGTGTTTCCTTCAATTTTTCAAGTGTTGGGTGCCACATGGATTGCTTTCATTGTATTAGGTACATAGAATAGTGAGCCATATCAAACTTGTCCCATCTGCTTGTGCGTGGTCCATACCCTCCATTCCCTGCCTTTTCATGTGCCTGTCTAAATGCGTCTTAAATGGTGATGGTTGTCCATCCTGCCTGATGATGATAGAAAACCTGTACGGGAGAGTTTCTAAAGTGGATAAGCTGTTGCACTGGGACAGTTCCGGTCTCTCGACCTCAGAAGTCCGGGTCCAGTGTCACAAACTGGGATCTCCCCTGGATGCAGTGGATGACCATGAGGTCCTCTGTGCCTTGTCATGTCCTTCGCTCTCCACGGAGCGTTGCAGTACCACCACCCTAGCTGTTGGATCTCACTGTAGATCTCATCCGCCCAACCTGTCGCAGCTGCTTCACATGCTAGAACATTTATGTCCCTGTCTCTCTGGGGTATGAGGCTGTCGGCTACCCTCACCTGGTTTAGCTCACCTTTCGAAGAGGTGTACCCAGGTGTGGCTGCTGTCACATGCAAACAGTTACTGGGAGCCACAGGTGAATGCTTGGTGGGGACCAAAAGTAAGTGAGCTGCCCCAGAATGGACACGATAAGCCCCTTCACTAGAGGTGCTACCCCTCCCTGGACATCCCACACACCATTTTAAATACTAGCATTGTATCTGCCTCTTAGGAATTTCCCTGGTTTTGGGCACCTATCAGTCTCTCTTTAATTAAAAAAAAACACAGCCTGCCATACAAATGTTTAAACTGCTGCACTCTTACCTTAACCTAAGCTATCCAACATTTAACATTCCCTCTCTGAAAGGGAAAATAAACCCTCTAAGGCTCTCAATTTATGTGTTTTATTAGGTCAGTCTCCAAAACTGCAGTGACAGTGCTGCAATATGTTGCAAATTGAAACCAATTAACTGCATTTGTTTTCTGTGTAGTACTACTATGTAGCTTGTGTGAGTGAGCAACGATTTCCCTGCATCAATGCTGCTTTTTCTCATCTGTTAGAGGTCAGCACAAGATGCTGCTGTCCGAGGTTTCATCCGTTATGGATGGCGGTGGAGCTGGAGGGTGACTGCATTTGTCACGATTTTCAAGTAAGTGTAATGTTTGGTCCGTTACAGCATGTAAACTAATTGTGTTTACAGTGTGAGCCAAATGCCCAGGAGCAACTCCTGGAACCACTTTAATATGTTTGAAAGGAAGCAGAATTTGGTTGTCACAAACTGGAAAGTTGGTGTGTTCTCAAGTGATAACGTATGTTTTTCAAGATGTGTTAAACTTGATAATGTGAGTGTTCCCAAGAGCATAACATGGGAAAGTTAACTACCTCTATCAGATTATGTTCCAGCATAAACCATTTTCCCTTACAGCTGGATTTTAATGTTTCCTTGAGCTACAATTTAGAAATGGCTGAAAACAAGAAAGCATGTATTTAAGGTGAGGGTAATTTCAACTGAGATGTGGGGGGGGGAGAGATGTTTTTTTTTAAACAGAGTGGTGGGTGTCTGGGATGTGCTGCCTGGCCAGGTGGTAAAGACAGAAACTTTTGGAACTTTTAAGAGGCAGATAGACACATTAATCTGAGGAAAATGGAAAGATATGGACATTGTGTAGGCAGAAGGGATTAGTTTAGTTGCCCGTTTGGTTACTAATTGGTTCAGCAAAACATTGTGGGCTGAAGGGCCTGTTCCTGTGCTGTACTGTTCAATGAACTATTTTTGCATAATATGTACTGAAATTTCAGTAAACTGCTATTTCTCTGTCTTTAATTTTAAATTGTTGGTTGTAATGGCACATTTAAAAAGCTACATAGCACAGATGCTGAAAATGAGAAATGCATGGTTTAATCAGACCTGAAACGTTGAGTGTCCATCTCCCTCCAGAGATGCTGCCTGACCTGCATGTTGTGCGTTGCTCCAGATTCCGATATCTGTAGTCTCTGGTCTCTCCATGGATAGATTGAGCAGGCTGGTTGGCTTCCAAATAAACATAGGTACTAAGAAAACTGCATTAATAGTGTGAGTAAAACTGAATGGAGGTAATTACACACATCATCACAAGTAAGAGAGAGGAATTCTGATTGGAATGACAGTTTGATTTGGATGAGATTTCTCTCCTGTGCCAATGGTGAAATAACATGAGGAAAATATTCTCTTTAATTTGACTTGTTATTTTAGATGCAAGATTGTGTGAGGTTATCCACTTTGGGAGTAAGAACAGGAAGGCAGATTATTATCTGAACGGTATAGAGTTGGGTAAGGGAGTAATACAAAGAGATCTCGGAGTCCTTGTTCATCAGTCACTGAAGGTGAATGAGCAAGTGCAGCAGGCAGTGAAGAAGGCTAATGGAATGTTGGCCTTTATTACAAAGGGAATTGAGTACAAGAGCAAGGAAATCCTCTTGCATTTGTACAGAGCCCTGGTGAGACCACACCTGGAGTATTGTGTACAGTTTTGGTCTCCAGGGTTAAGGAAGGACATCCTGGCTGTAGAAGAAGTGCAGCGTAGATTCACGAGGTTAATTCCTGGGATGTCTGGACTGTCTTACGCAGAGAGGTTAGAGAGACTGGGCTTGTACACGCTGGAAATAAGGAGATTGAGAGGGGATCTGATTGAAACATATAAGATTATTAAGGGATTGGACAAGATAGAGGTAGGAAATATGTTCCAGATGCTGGGAGAGTCCAGTACCAGAGGGCATGGTTTGAGAATAAGGGGTAGGTCATTTAGGACAGAGTTAAGGAAAAACTTCTTCTCCCAGAGAGTTGTGGGGGTCTGGAATGCACTGCCTCGGAAGGTAGTGGAGGCCAATTCTCTGGATGCTTTCAAGAAGGAGCTAGATAGGTATCTTATGGATAGGGGAATCAAGGGATATGGGGACAAGGCAGGAACGGGGTATTGATAGGAATTGATCAGCCATGATCTCAAAATGGCGGTGCAGGCTCGAAGGGCCGAATGGTCTACTTCTGCACCTATTGTCTATTGTCTATTACACAAACATTAACATCTTTAGGATCCAAAGAGCTGACTTTGGATTCTGTTTTCAGATTTGAAGGAGCTTTTGTGAACATTTTATCTATAGCTGAATCATTGGGGGTATCACAGAGTGAGTTAACAGACTTTAAACAAGATAGATAATGTAAAATAAAGGATGCTGTATAAAAGAAAAGATGCAAACTGTAAACTACTCAGTGGTCACTGCTTGTAAATGCAAATATCTAATCAGCCAGTCATGCAGCAGCAGCTCGATGCATGAAAGCATGCCGACATGGTCAAGAGGTTCAGACCAAACATCAGAATGGGGAAGAAATGTGATCCAAGTGACAGACCATTGAATGGTGGCAGACAGTGGTTTGAGTATCTGAGAAACTGCCGATGATCTGGGATTTTTGTGCACAACAGTGTCTAGAGTTTACAGAGAATGGAGCAAAAAACAAAAAAAACACACATCCAGTAAGTGGCAGTTCTGTGGGTGAAAACACCTTGTTAATGAGAGAGGTCAGAGGAGAAATGGCAGGCTGGATCAAGCTGACAGGAAAGTGACAATAACTCAAATAACCGCACGTTACAATAATGGCGTGCAGAAGAACATCCCTGAAGTGCTTGGGCTACACCAACAGAAGAGCACAAACATCCACTCAGTGGCCACTTTATTAGGTACAGAGAGCCCACACTACCCAATTACACCCATGTGACTAACCCATAGGTCCTTGGAATGTGGGAGGAAACCCACGTGGTCACAGGGAAAATGTACGAACTCCTTACAGACAGCAGTGGGAATTCAGCCTTGGTTGCCAGTGCGGTAATTGTGTTGCGCTAACGGCTACACTACCATGCCGCCCCAATTATATGTATGGGTGCAGGTTTACTTTCCCCTTTCAGGCCATGTAGATGTGATTACATTGTTTTTACTTGTTTATTCTTACTTCATTATTTTTCCCCCAAACAGTACAGTTAGCACGGGCTTATCGGTGTATCACGATCAGAATCTCCTGAGGTACTATTCCGCAGCTGGAGGTGAGAGCCTGCTTAAACTTGCACTTTTCGAATCATGAACCTCCCCCTGCGTTTTGTATTTATTAATTGTAACATTTTATTTATTTTCAAGCACATTGATGAAATGAAATGTCTTTATGGTCCTTGCATAGTACAATTTGTCATGCACCAATACAGCGAAAATGAGTTTGCAACTCTCATACTCAATGCTATAAAACAACAAATAAAATAAATAAACAACAGATAAAATCCAGTAACCAGCCAGTACAAGCAATGTCCAGCAGTACAAAAGCGCAACTCAGATGCATGACAGCCATAAAACCAGTGTTAAAGGTAGCAATATAACAAATTTATGGATGATGCTTGATCGATAGGTTCAGAACAATTATAGCTCTGGGGGAAAAAGCTATTTTTCAGTCTGGAAGTGCAGGCATAGAAAATCTTAGTGTCTGCCAGGTGGAAGAAGTTCAAACAGATGATTGCATGGGTGTGTATTGTCCTTACAGATACTTGTAGATTTCCTTAGGCAGTGTGAGTTGTAGGTGTCCTCCAGGGCTGGGAGCTGTGTCCCGATGATCTTCTGTGCGCTAGAGACGACCTGCTGAAGTGCTTTTCTATTAGCTGCTGTACAACTGAGATACCACACAGAGATGCAGTATGTTTAGATGCTCTCTATGGTGCAGCAGTAAAAGGTCACCAGCATCTGTTCAGGTAGACCAGCTTTCTTCAGCGTCCTGAGGAAAAACAAGCGTTGCTGTGCTTTCTTAACTATTGTTGTGGTGTTAGTGGACCATGTAAGGTCTTCTGAGATGTGTATTCCCAGAAACCTGAAACTGGACACTCTCTCCACTATGTCTCCGTTAATGTAGACTGGAGCGTACTCGTCATCCCGTGACTTTCCAAAGTTGATAATTTGGTTCAAATGCTCTATACCTAGTTTTATACTCTACCTAGTCTTCACCCACCACCCCACCCTCAGATGCTGAGCTAATTTACATTTAAATGAGTTATCTATTGCAACCGATCTGAGGGGAAAAAAACCTTTCTTCTAGGAATCAGAAGTTAACAGTGTTATGTGTGTGTGGCTCCCAAACTGTCAAGCTTAGCAACAGTTCTTAAAATCTTAAGTTGGCAAACTGGAAAGGTCCAGTAATAGGTGAGGGGAGGGATTGGTAAATCCACGTTAAAATGTAGAGAGGAGGAGATCACGAAGAATTTCACAGATTCCATGCTGGGAAAACAAAGTAACAGTCGCTGAAGATCTTATCTGTTGAGTCATCCCAAAATCCACATAGAAATATCACAAGATGACAGTCATGGAATATACCCTAGCACAAGCGATTACCCAAAACCAGGTAAGGGTTAACAAAAGTGGTCGCCACAGGATACTCCCAACAAAATCCACGTATGGATCATACAAAGCGACAGTCACACATCCAATGTGTACTGTGTGCCATTAATCAACCCAGTCCTTTGAGCATGGGAAAGTATCAGACTTTACCTATTGTCGCAGCAAGCTCCTGCCAGCAGCTTGCAGTCCAAAACATTCTCCCTCTTCCCCTCTGAAAGTCACAGCAGTCTGTCGCAGCTTGTTATACTGATCTCATAGTCCCACCTCATCCAGCCGTTTTAAAGTGACACCCACAGTAAACAAAACCATGGTCACGTAACAGTTCCATCTGACTTTTCTCCCCTTTGCCTGTGATCTTCCCTAGAATTTGAATCTTTTTCAGATTCTTTATCATGCCTCTTTTGGTTGAATGGTTTTCATCAGTCCCACCTCGCCTAATGACCATTTTTCATGAGGTCACTGTGAGAGTGCTGATTGACTGTTTGATCAGGGAAGAGCCATGGCATAATCCGGACCACAGGTGTTGCTTAATCGTTTCAAAAGTGACCAAGAAATGGAAATCTAGACTGATTTATTTTTTAATCCTCTGAATGGTGGAGCTAACTTTGACACGGTCTTGCCATCACCACCAGCATTGCTGAATGAACTAGAGGCTTCAATAGGCAGTTCAGCTGAACACTGTCACTAGAATGTTGTAAGTGGGCAGTATGGCTTCTTCAAAGCAATTTGTAATTCAACGTGCTTGTGGGTCCTCTTTTCTGCTAGATCTGTTCCTTTACAACAGGGGTTCCCAACCTGGGGTCCATGGACTCCTTGGTTAATGGTCGATCTCTGTGGCATAAAAATGGTCTGGAATCCTTGCTTCAGAACAGAGATGAGGAATTTTTTTTAGTGAGAGTCTGGTGAATCTGTTGAGTTAATTGCCATCATTAGGTAATTTTAAAGCAGAAGTTGATAGGTGCTTGATTAGTCAGCAAATCAAAGGTTACGGGAGAAGGAAAGAGAATGGGGTTGAGAGGGGTAATAAATCAGCCATGAAGGGCCAAATGGCCTGATTCTGCTCCTATGTCCTATGGTGTCACCATAATCCTCAATTTTCCCCTATGGTTCAGAAATCCGTCCCCGACTTGAATGTACAGTATTGAATGATTCATCATCTACAGTCCCTTGTGCTAGACATATTTGTTAATCCAAGCCTGAAAGCATGTGCCACCAGACTCAAAGACAGCTATCCTGTTGTAATAAGATTATTGAATAGTTCCCTAATACGGTAAGTTGTACTCATGTCATCACAATCTACCTCATTATGATCTTTCGCCTTACCTACCTGCACTGTGTATTCTCTATAAACTATTATACTTTATTCTGCATCTTCATCAACTTCATGAAGTTGTGGGAATAACATCACTCAACTTCACTTGTCTCATCACTGAACTGTGTCCCTAACCTATGGACTCACTTTCAAGGACACTTCATCTCATGTCATTAATATTATTGTTTATTTACTCTTATTATTTTTTCTTTTTGTATTTGCATAATTGTCTTTTGCACATTGTTTGACACTCTTGTGTGCAGTCTTTCATTGATTCTATCATGTTTCTTTATATTTACTGTGTATGCCCTCAACAAAATGAATCTCAGGGTTGTATTTGTTGACATAAATGAACTTCAGTAATAAATTTACTTTGAACTTTTGATCTGTCATCACTTTATTCTTATTTATTTAGTGATACAGTGCAGAGTAGGCCCTTTCAACCCCTCAAACAGAGGCACCCCAGCAACCCTGATTTTAGCCCTAACCTAATCACAGGACAGTTTACAATGACCAATTAACCTACCCAGTATGTCTTTTGTCTGTGGCACAAAACTGAAAACCCACCCATCCCACAAGGAGGACATAGAGACTTCTTACAGAAGATGCCAAGATTAAACTCCAAACTCTTTAGGCCCGAATTGTAATAGTGTCACACTAATTGCTGCGCTACCATAATGCCCCAATTTTCCTTGTTCTACCTCAGTGTACTGTATAATGATTTGATCTGTATGAACGGTGTGCAAGATAAACTTTTCACTGTTTCTTGTACATGTGACAATAATAAACCAATATCAATACACTCCAAGAAGAAATTCCTGTCCATCTATATTAAATGGGTGACTTCTTATTCTGAAACTTTTTTCCCCACCTCCTAATTCTAGATTTCCTATCATCCTTTCAACTCCCTCAGAATCTCATGGTTCAATAAGGTCATGTATCATTTTTCCCAGCGGTAATGAGTGTAGCCTCAGCCTTCCTTCATAAAATAGTCTTTCATCCCAGGAATCAACGTGGTGAACCTTCTCCAAATGTTCTGCAATGCAAGGATATCCCTTTGTGTAATGTCATGGCTCGTGTTGAAACCTGACCTCTTGTACAACAAGAGAAGCTTGCAGCAAGCTCCACAAACTGTACAAAACCAGTATTTGTGTACATTGAATACAGGGCTCAAAGAGTGAAGCTTTTGTTTCCTTTGTCATTTACAAGTAGCACCAGTTACTGAGAGCTAATGTGAAGCATGTACCTCTGGTTTTAGCAATCACAGGAGGACTATTCCGGATGAATCTCGGACTGGGTGGATTTTTAGCTGGTTCAGCCATTGGCGCAGTAATGGGGTGAGTCAGAAAATTTATTTAATTTAGTGATACAGCACGGTAATGGGCCCTTACGACCTAACGAGCTCATGCTGCCCAGTTACACCCATGTGACCAATTAACCTACCGTACTTACCCTGTGTCTTTGGACTGTGGGAGGAAACCCATACAGTCATGGGGAGAACATACAAGCTCCTTACAGACAGTGGCGGAATTAATGCTGTCACTGGTGCTGTAATAGTGTTACAGTAACCGCTACGCTACCATGCTGCCCCCTGATTTATTGGGAGGTAAAAGCCGCTCTAGGAGCCAGTCAACATTAGGGGATCAGAGGTGGAGAGGGTCAGTAACTTTAAATTCCTTGGCATTAATATCTCAGAGGATCTCTCTTGCGGCCATCACAAAAAAGGCCCAACAGCTGTACTTAAAGTTTGTGTAGATGTCCCCAAAAACTTTAACAACCTTCTGTATCTGTATCAAACTTAGAGAATATCCTAACTGGTTGCACCACCCCACCGAAAGATCTTAGTCCGAAATGTTGACTGTACTTTTTTCCATAGATGCTGCCTGCCCTGCTGAGTCCCTCCAGCATTTTGTGTATGTTGCTTGGATTTCCAAAATATGCAATTTCTTTAGTTTGTGGTTGCATCATCGTCTGGTATAGAAGCACCAACCCCCAGGTTACATGAGGTGCTGAATACAACCTAGTCCATCACAGGAAAAGCCCTCCCTACTATTGAGAACATTTACGTGGAGTGCTGCCACAAAAAAATCAGCATCCATCATCAAAACCCTCCAGCATTCTGGCCATGTTATCTTCTTGCTACTAGCATTGGACAGGAACTGCAGAAGCCCTGGGTCCCTCTATTCTCTCAAGAAAGAACACAATTAGAACAAAAAGAAGTATATTTGAGTGCAAGATGGTCATAGTGTTGCTAAACTGTAGTGATTAGGTTGGTTCAAGAACTGAATGGTTGAAGTGAAACTGTTTTTAGAAACATAGAAAGCCTACAGCACAAAGTTGTGCCAAACATGTTCTTACCTGAGAAATTACCTAGGGTTGCCCATAACCCTCTATTTTTCTGAGCTCCATGTGCCTATCCAGGAGTCTCTTAAAAGACCCTATCATATCCGTCTCCACCACTGTCGTTGGCAGCCCAGTCCATACACTCACCACTCTCTGTGTTTTTAAAGAAAAAACAAACAAATAAAAAATTACCCTTGATATCTCCTCTGTACCTACTTCCAAGAACCTTAAACCTGTGCCCTCTTGTGTTAGCCATTTCAGCCCTGGGGGAGAAAGCTTCTGACTATCCACGTGATCAATGCCTCTCATCGTCTTATACACCTCCATCAGGTCACCTCTCATCCTCTGTTGCTCCAAGGGAAAAAGGCATAGTTCACTCAACCTATTCTCATAAGGCATGCTCCCCAATCCAGGCAACATCCTTGTAAATCTCCTCTGCACCCTTTCTATGGTTTCCACATCCTTCCTATAGTGAGGTGACCAGAACTGAGCACAGTACTTCAAATGGGGTCTGACCAGGGTCCTATATAGCTGCAACATTACCACTCGGCTCCTAAACTCAATCCCACGGTTGATGAAGGCCAATGCACTGTATGCTTTCTTAACCACAGAGTCAACCTGCGCAGCAGCTTTGAGCGTCCTATGGACTCGGACCCCAAGATCCCTCTGATCCTCCACACTGCCAAGAGTCTTACCATTAATACTATATTCTGTCATTATATTTGACCTACCAAAATGAACCACCTCACACTTATCTGGGTTGAACTCCATCTGCCACTTCTCAGCCCAGTTTTGCATTCTATCAATGTCCCGCTGTAACCTCTGACAGCCCTCCACACTATCCACAACAACTCCAACCTTTGTGTCATCAACAAATTTACTAACCCATCCCTTCACTTTCTCATCCACATCATTTTTAAAAAATCACAAAGAGTAGGGGTCCCAGAACAGATCCCCGAGGCACACCACTGGTGACCGATCTCCATACAGAATACAACCCATCTACAACCACTCTTTGCCTTCTGTCTGGTCCCGGTGACTTATCCAACTTGATGATTTCCAAAAACTCCAGCACATCCTCTTTCTTAACATCTACATGCTCAAGCTTTTCAGTCTGCTGTAAGTCATCCCTACAATCACCAAGATCCTCTTCCGTAATGAATACTGAAGCAAAGTACTCAGTAAGTATATCTGCTAACTCCTCCGGTTCCATACACACTTTTCCACTGTCACACTTGATAGGTCTTATTCTTTCACGTCTTATCCTTTTGCTCTTCTCATACTTGTAGAATGCCTTGGGGTTTTCCTTAATCCTGTCTGCCAAGGCCTTCTCATGGCCCCTTTTGGCTCTCCTAATTTCTTAAGCTCCTTCCTGCTACCCCTATAATCATCTAAATCTCTATCATTATCTAGTTTTTTTGAACCTTTCGTAAGCTCTTCTTCTTGGCTAGTTTTACAATAGCCTTTGTACACCATAGTTCCTGTACCCTACCATCCTTTCCCTGTCTCATTGGAACGTACCTATGCAGAACTCCACGCAAATATCCCCTGAACATTTGGTGGTATGGGACTTCAGACTTCTGTACCTCCTGCTTGATTGGAGCACGAGATGATGGTATGGCCCAGATGATGGCGATCTTTGGACGTTGCCTTCAAGAGGCAGCGCCTCCAGTCAATACTACCTATGGTGGGGAGGAAGTATTTTAAAGGTAGTTTGTACTTCATGTAAAGCAGGGGTTCCCAACCTCGGGCCCACAGATCCCTTGCTTAATGGTATGGGTCCATGGCATTAAAAAAGGTTGGGAACCACTGTTGTAAAGGAAGTTCTATTACTGAGAGTTAACATGTTGAAGTAGTGAAATCCATCGGATAGGCTGCTGGCTGGAGAAGGTGATGCCAGGAGAGGGTTCATGTTTTTTGGTGTAAAGACAAAACTGAAATATATAAAGTTGCCCTCAGATTTCTAGTGCTTCATGAGCAAATGAGTAATATTGTCCAGGCTGGAAGTGGTAGCAATACACTTCCATGAAAAACATCTATCTTATTGGCTACAAATCTTGTTCCCTCCTTTTCATTGTGTGCTGACTGTCACTGTAATGGTTTTCCCTAAGTGAAGGTGGTTGAAGACTGGTGAAGGTAGTAAGTTTTAATTGTTTTTAAAATATTTGTAATTGGTGTTTGTTTTTTTTTCTGCAAGTACTTGAAGATAGAGTCACCCAATGCCTGAGAAAAGTCAGTGAGCTTTCCAGTCCAGTTTCATGTAGATTGTGTACTGACAGCTATATATGCCATTTTCTTCCAGGATACCAGCTGGGGCCTTGATCCTGGGAATTCAGAAAGTTAATGGAGAAACCCTGCGGGAAAGGAAACATAGACAACGTCAAGAAAATTATAAACTTAAGTTGGAGGAATGGTAAGAAGTTATAATTTTGTGACCTCTGAAATTAGAATAAGACATGGGAAAATCTTTGAAACGAGCTTTGAAATGTATTTTGAAATGTATTTTAAAATGTAGCTTATTAGCATAATGCTTTACAGTGCAGGCTGTAAAATCAGTATTTAATTCCCGCCACAGTCTTCTCCTGGTGACCCCATGAATTTCCTCTGGGTGCTCCAGTTTCCTTCCATATTTCAAAGATGTTTGGGTCAGAATTGTTAAGTTGTGGGCATTCTCTGTTGGTGCTGGAAGCCTGGTGACACTTACGAGCTGCCCAGCACGATATTCACTGATTTGATTCACTGCAAAATGTTTTGATATACATGTGACAAATAAATCTGATGAAGCTATAGATAACATGCTTGATACATCCAAGCAATAGATCTGAAACTAGTATATTTAGTATTGCTAGTTTAATTGGTTCACCATTTCTCACCAATACGTAGATTTATAGAGAGATACGGCACAGAAGCAGGTCCACACTGCCTGTCAAGCACCTATTCGTATACAAATCTTATGCTAGTTAGTCTTCTCCACACTTACTTATGCCCTCCAGATTCTAAACTCTCCTATACAATACAGTGGGCAATCCACAGTTTTTTTTGAGAAGTTGGAGTTTCCTGATTGGTTGCATCAGGGCCTGGTGTGGAAAAGAAAGGTCTACAAGGTGGTGGATACAGCCCAGTCCTTTACAGGCAAAGCGCTCGCCACTATTCAGCCCATCAAAGACCCCTAGCATCCAGGCCATGCCCTCTTCTCATACTGCCATCGTGAAGGAGGTACAGGAGTCTCAGCACCCACACCACCCCAGGTTCAGGAACAGTTATTATCCCTCAACCATCAGGTTTCTGAACCAGCATGGATCACTTCACTCACCTCAACTCTGAACTGATTCAACAACCTACAGACTCTCATTCACAAACTCTACAACTCATGCTCCCAATATTATTTCTTGCTTATTTTTATTTGTACTATTTGTCTTTGTCTTTTGCACATTGGTTATCAGTCTTTGTTTACAGTTTTTCCTAAATTCTATTGTATATCTTTATTTTCCTGTAAATGCCTGCAAGAATCTTAAGGTTGTATTTGATGACATACACATACTTTGACTTTAAAGTTTTTTTTTTACTTTGATTGGAACACTGGAGGGAAGACACACTTCTTATGGAAAACATACAAACTCCAGACTGACTACACCTAAGGACAGGATTGAACTAGGTCAATGGAATAGTGAGTCAGCAGCTCTACTCTCTGTGCCAGTTTAAATTATAATTTGTTCTGATTTGTACAAATCACACTGTGATTATCACCAGCTCATTGTTTAAGGAATTGTGTTTGTTACATAAACAATTTGCATCTTCTCCGCAGGAGAGCCAGACTTAATGTGACAGAAGATTTAGTACATGAAATTGCTGGAAAAGATTCAGTGGAAAATGATTTGGAGAAATTGGAGGAGTTACTGAAGCAGCCCAGAAATCCCAGTTCATCTGTTCAAGAGAAAAGCTGACTCATTTAAAGAGTTAAGAAGAGTGTTTGTAACAGATACCAAAATTCAAATGACTTTTTTAAAAAAGATATTGAATATATCCAAGGCACTCACAATAGTGATATTCTTGGCTTGTTGGAGGACAATGGAGATTGATAAGTGAAATTACTGTACAAGCTATAAATCTCACAAGACTGAATATACTGGACCCGGTGAAGATGTGTTACCTTCTGTTAGTATTCTCACAATACTTGTTTCACACAAGAAATCTGCACCTGGTTTAGCTAAAGATTAGCTAAAGGTGACTATCTTCCTTTACATAAGAAAACAGTGGCCATTTCTCAAGCTCATCCCTCAAACATGAGATCAAGATGGATCAGCACACTGTAACTCCTGAATACTACCTCACAATTCAGGCTGTACAATGCCTATAAAAATTATTCACCCCCTTGGAAGGGTTCATGCTTTATTGTTTTACAACATTGAATCACAGTGGATTAAATTTGTCACAAACGAGAAAATCGGATGGCCTGCTGAGTTCCTCCAGCATTTTGTGTCGATTTAATTTGGTGCTTTTTTTTACACTGCTCAGAAAAAGACTCTTGTGTCAAAGTGAAAACAGATTTCTACAAAGTGATCTAAATTACTTACAAATATAAAACGATTGATTGCATACGTATTCACCCCCTTCAAGTCAGTATTTAGATGCACCTTTGGCAGCAATTACAGCCTTGAGTCTGTGTAGATAGGTCTCTATCAGCTTTGCACATCTGGACACTGCAGTTTTTCCCCATTCTTTATAAAACTGCTCAAGTGCTGTCAGATTGCATGGAAATCATAAGTGAACAGACCTTTTCAAGTCCAGCCACAAATTCTCAATTGGTTTGAGGTCTGGACTCCGACTTTGGTGTTTTTAAGCCATTCCTGTGTAGCTTTGGCTTTATGTTAGAGATCTTGCTGGATCCCTAGCATAAAGCAAGATCCCTGTCTTGCTGGAAAACAAATCTTCTCCCAAGTCGCACTGCATCAGGTTTTCCCTGTATTTTTGCTGCATTCATTTTACCCTCTACCTTCACAAGCCTTCCAGGGCCTGCTGCAAGTGAAGCATTCCCAGAGAAAGATGCAGTCACCACCATGCTTCATGTTAGGGACTTTTTTTTTGATGATATGTGGTGTTAGGCTTATGCTGAATATAGCATTTAGTTGGATGGCCAAAAAGCTTAATTTTGGTGTCATCAGACCATAGAACCTTCTAGCTAACTTCAGAGTCTCCCACATGCTTTCTGGCAACTCTAGCCAAGATTTCATATGAGTTATTTTTCATCAGTGGCTTTCCCTTTTCCAGTCTCCCATCTCAGCCACTGGGACTTGTAACTCCAGAGTTGTCATTATGCCTCTTGGTGGTCTCCCTCACTAGTTTCTTTCTTGCATGGTCACTCAGTTCTTGGGGACGGCCTTCCCCAGGCAGATTTACAGCTTTTTATTTATTCATGATTACTTAACTGTACTCCAAGTGATATTCAGACACTTGGAAATTTTCTGGTATCCATCTCCTGACTTGTACCTTTCAATAGCCTTTTTGCAGAGTTGCTTCGAGTGTTCTTTTGTCTTCATGGTGTAGTTTTTGCCAGGGTACTGACTCACCAGCAATTGGACCTTCCCGATACAGCTGTAGTTTTACTACAATCAATGGTAACACTTAGACTGCACTCAGTGATTTCCATTTAACCCTAATTATGTGACTTCTAAAATCAATGAATACTTTTTATAGGTACTGTATTTCATTAAATTTTCTTGTTTTATTTTAAGTACACTGGTTAAAATTCTAACATGCATTCTTGCCTTTGATAATCATTATGATTTAAAGTAGTGACAAAGGAATTTTCAAAATCATATTAACCCAGTGATCTTGAAAAACATACTGTGGAAATGAAGACTATTCGTATGTATGCCAAGCAGTAGGAATCTGTCTTTTTATAACTAGTGTTGACACCACACTTTAATCTTATAAAGTGTTAATTTTGCAAATAATGCCACTAAGCTGAAATGTTTTCTTCAACCAATCAGGTTTATTATCACTGATGTAAAGGTCATATACTTAGTGGCCTCTGCATTAGGTACACCTGCTCATTAATGCAAATAACTAATTAGCCAATCATGTGACAGCACCACAATGTATAAAAGCATGCAGATGTGATCAAGAGGTTCATTTCAAACTGAACATCAGAATGGGGAAGAAATGAGATCTAAAGTGACATTGATCATGGAATAATTGTTGGTGCTAGGTGGAGTGGTTTGAGTATGTCAGAAACTGGTAATCTGGAATTTTCATGCATAAGTCTCTCGAATTTACAGAGAATGGTACAAAAAAAAACAAAACAAAAAATCCAGTGAGTGGCAGTTTTTTGGGTGAAAATACCTTGTTAATGAGGTCATACAAAAACGGCCAGACTGGTTCAAGCTGATGCAGTAACTCAAATAACCACACATTGCAACATTGGTACAGAAGGGCATCTCTCAACACAAAACACATCGAACGTAAGTGGGTAGGCTATAGCAGCAGAAGACTGCACTAGGTTCCACTCCTGTACCTAATAAAGTGGTCACTTAGAGTATCTTGTGAAACCTATTTTGTGGCAGCAGTACAATGCAATCCACAAAATAAACAATAAGAAATGAATGTGACATGTGGTCCACACCACTCCCCCCCCCCCCCCCCCCTCAATCTGGACCATCACTCACACCTCCCTTCCCTTTCTCTCTGGAGACGAACTGTTGGCCAACATCTTCTATAGACCTAGCGATTTCCACGATTACCTTGACTACTTCTTCCCACCATGTCTCCTGTTAAAATGCTATTCCCTGTTCTCCGTTCCTTCATCTCCCACTGTATCTGTTGCCAGGATGTGGCTTTCCTTTCAAGCACATCAGAGATGTCCTCCTTCAAAGAATGGTGTTTCCCTTCTTCCGCCATTGATGCTTCCCTCACCAATATCTCCATTTCATGAACATACGTGCTCAGCCCATCTTTCCACCACCTTAATAGTGATATACTTCCTTCAGTCCTTACCTACCACCCCAAGAACCTCTGCATCCACTGCCATTTCCAAAGGGATTCTACCACCAAATATACCTTTACCTACCTCTTCCCCCAGGTATTTGCAGGGATTGCTCCCTCCATGATTTCTTTGTCCATTCGTCCTTCCCAGCACTTATCCCTGCGAGCACCTGTCCATTCACCACCATTCAGGGCCCGAAACAGTCCTTCCAGGTGAGGTAACACTTCACCTGCATATCTGCTGGGCCCACCTATTGTGTCCAGTGCTGCCAGTAAGGCCTCTTGTGCTTTGGTGAGACCCGTCATAAGTTAGGGGACCGCTTCGTCGAGCACTTACATTCCATCTGCCAAAATTGGAACTTCCCAATGGCCAAACATTTTAATTCTGATTCTGATTCCCATTCCCATAACGACATGTGCTTTTGTGCCATGATGAGGGTGGAGGCACCACATCTTGTATTCCGTCTGCATAACCTCCAATCTAATGGCATGAACATTGATTTCTCCTCACTCCCCTCTTCTTCTAATCCCCACTCTGGCCTCTTAGCTCTTCTCACCTGTCTTATCACCTACTGGGTCCTCTCTTCCCCTTTCTCTTATGGTCCACTCTCCTATCAGATTCCTTCCTTTTCAGTCCTTCGTTGCCCTCCTCCCACCTTTTTATTCTGGCATCTTTCCCCTTTTCCAATCCTGAAGAAGGGTCTCAGTCCGAAAAGTTTATTCATTTCTATAGATGCTGCATGACTTGCTGAGTTCCTCCAGCAATTAGTGTGTGTTGTTTTGGATTTCCAGCATCTGCAGAATTTCTTGTGACATATGTATGTGTATATATATTTTATATATTTATAATTTACTTGTTTAATTTCTTATATGAATAAATTAAATATATAATAAATAAGAATTACAAAATTAGTGAGGCATATTCAAGGGTTTATGGACGATTCAGAAATCTGATGATGAAGCTCTTCCTAAAATACTGAATGTGTTGTCAGGCTCAGATACCTCCTCCCTGATGGAAGAAATGAGAAGAGGGCATGTCCTGGATTGTAAGGGTCCTTAACGTTGGATGCTGCCTTTTTGAGGCATCGCCTTTTGAAGATGCCCTTGATGGTGAGGAGGCTAGTGCCGCAAAGTAGGTCTGTGAATGCTAAATTCAAAATTTTAATATTTTATTTACAAATTATTTGTCACCATACGCTATCTTGAAATTCATTTTTAGTGGGTATTTTCAGTAAAAATAAAGAAATACAATGGAATTTATCAAAAATTATAGATGAACGAAGACTAACAATGAATGTGCAAAAGACAAACTGCAAGTAGAAAAAATAATGCTCTCACTGGATTTCTGAAATTGTTCCATACTACAGTTAATGGGTAAGTATAGTAACACAGATCAGAGAATGCCTTGAGCTAATAAATCACCTTTACTCTTGGAATTTGGAACACATCTGAATTTCTGTAACTGTACTGACTGAAAATTGGGAGTGCTGGGGGAATTATGTATAAATAATTGGAAATGGATGCTGAGTGTCCATTTAATGGCCTAACCTCCACATCATGGATATGCCTGATCCTGAAGTTTTCAAAATACCTACAGTATTTTATCCCTCATTTTTAAATAAAAGATTTTGCAAAATAACTGGTTATAACTTATGTTGGTTTTCACTATGAAGCAATTGTCAAATCAAATCCAATACAGATGATCATTTCTTTGATGGTAAATTATAATCTCAGCCTAATGTAATGAGACCACAAAACATACAGTAGGAGAACCGTTTGATAATTTTCCCTCGATCCCATTCTCCTTCCTTCTCTACGTAACCTTTGATGTCCTTGCTAATCAAGAACTATCAACCTCCGCTTTAAATATACCCTAAGACTTGATCTCCACAGCAGTTTGTGGCAAGGAATTCGACAGATTCACCACAGTTCGGCTAAAGTATCTAATTTCTAAAGGCACTGTGCCCTCTGGTCCCAGACTTTCCTAATCCTGTCCACATCCACTTTCAATATTCGATAAGCTTCAAAGAGGTTCTTGTAAATTTCAGCATGTACAGGCCCAGAGCTATCAAATACTCCTTATACGTTAACCGTTTCATTCCCAGGATAATTCTCGAGAATCTCCTCTGGACCCTCTCCAATGCCAATACATCCTTTCGTAAATTGGCCCAATATTGCTAATAAAACTCCAAATGTGGTCTGACCAAATCCTTAAAAAGCCTCAGCATTATTTTGATATTCTAAATGAATGCTAACCTTATATTTGCCGTCCTCACTACCGACTGACAAATCCTTTTGCAATTCCGATTTCTGAATTCACTCACCGTTTAGACAATAGTCTATGCCTTTATTCCTTCTACCAAAGTACACGAATATTTTAATGTTTAATTATGTAGAAAATGCAGCTGGCAATATGAATTTAAAAAACTCCTACATATTATACAATTAAAACAACCAGGCAATTTGATCCATGTGATAGTGAGTCATAAATAACTATTAGCCCCATGGCGTAGGAAATAATTCTACTCTCTACAGAGGCACATTTACAAACAATGCGGTAATGAGATATTGAAATTCCAGCTTACATTTTTCTTCTCCAGTCTGTAGAGTGCCAACTTTTAAGGTTAGATCTCCAGGGTAGTGTGCACGAGTGTACTGTACCTTTGAGAACTGTGCATGATTTTTTGATATATAGTTCAGTAGTTGAAAATTATTGTTCTGTTAATAGTTCTGCAGCTGTAATTAGATTTTGCAAACAACAGCGTTAAATTGCTATGGACACCGCCCCTGTGGTTGAAGATTGATCTGCAGTACAATGGTGGATGTAACAACTCATGAGCAGGTCGTTCATGTTTCTGGGAGTTTTAAACGTGCTGGAAATGGGGGAGGAGGTAGAATCGTTTGACTGACAAGACTAGAAGACCAATGATGAACGGGAAAGGGTCAATCCTATCAGAATTCACGTCTCGAGTAGTGAATGGCTGCACGAATATGACAAACTCTACAGAGAGTGCAAACGAAGTTTTAAATTTATGAACGCTACATTTGAATCCCTGACTCTAGGTAAAATCCACCATTTATTAGTAGGCTGAGATAGCCGGGCAGTCATCATCAGTTGTATCAACAGGTTGTGTACACGACCAGGCCTGGGCGCCGTCGCCATGGTAACCACAGGCCAGACCGTGTAATAGATCGCAGAGACGTGGATGTGCGCAGGCGCGTTGTGCGATGGCGACAAGATGGCTCCTGCTGGCGGCCCTTGTGTGGTGCTCGAATGTAATCGCGGCCGCAGGCGGCGGCGGGACAGGTAGAGTGGTTCCGGCCAGGTTTGGTAGGCAGGGCGCGGCAGTGGCTTCAGCAACTGAAAGCAGAGAATTCCACGGATGGGGAAGAGAGAGGTTACAGACAGGGTGGGGGATGGGGTGGTGAGGGTTGGGTAGAATGAGAGTTAAAGTGCTGTATTGGTGTCGAGGGATTGAATGGGGATGTTGGGAAAGTTACACCGATTGCGCCAAGATCTGGGTTAAATCGACCTTACTGGCTCCTTGAGGCAGCGGTTCATTGACTATATTCATAGACTGATATACGATGGAAACAGATAAATTGCAAGTAAATCTGGTGAGCTACCGCAATGTTTTTATTCAAAGTTCTAAGTAAATTTATTATCAAAGTTTTATTATCAAAGTACATATATCATCATATACAACCCTGAAATTCGTTGTTTTTTGTGGACTATGTTGTGGGAATAACAGAGACATGGCTTCAAGCGGACAGGGCCTTGGAAATGAATATTCAAGGATATACATCTTATCGAAAGGACAGACTGACTGGCAGAGGGTGGCTCTGTTGGTGAGGAATGATATTCAGTCCCTTGCGAGGGATGACATAGAATCAGGAGATGTAGAGTCAGTATGGATAGAACTGAGAAATTCTAAGGGTAGAAAGACCCTAATGGGAGTTATCTACAGGCCCCCAAACAGCAGTCTGGATGTAGGGTGTAAGTTGAATGAAGAATTAAAATTGGCATGTCGCAAAGGTAATGATACAGTTGTCATGGGGGATTTCAACATGCAGGTAGACTGGGTGAATCAGAATGGTACTGGACCCCAAGAAAGGGAGTTTGTGGAGTGCCTCCGAGATGGATTCTTAGAACAGCTTGTACTGGAGCCTACCAGGGAGAAGGCAATTCTAGATTTAGTGTTGTGCAATGAACCAGATTTGATCAGGGACCTCGAGGTAAAGGAACCATTGGGAGGTAGTGACCATAATATGATATGTTTTAATCTACAATTTGAGAAGGAGAAGGGAAAATCGGATCTGTCATTATTACAGTTGAACAAAGGGAACTATGGAGCTATGAGGGAGGAGCTGGCCAAAGTTCAATGGAACAATACCCTAGCAGGGAAGACAGTGGAACAACAATGGCAGGTATTTCTGGGAATAATGCAGAAAGTGCAGGATTGGTTCATTCCAAAGAGGAAGAAAGATCCTAAGGGGAGTAAGGGGTGGCCGTGGCTGACGAGGGAAGTAAAGAGCAGTATAAAAATAAAAGAGAAGAAGTATAACATAGCAAAGATGAGCGGGAAACCGGAGGACTGGGAAGCTTTTAAACAGATTTAAAAAAAGGCAATATGCCAAGAAAAAATGAGGTACAAAGATAAACTAGCCAAGAATATAAAGAAGGATAGTAAAAGCTTCTTTAGGTATGTGAGTAGCAAAAAAATAGTTAAGACCAAAATTGGGCCATTGAAGACAGAAACGGGTGAATTTATTATGGGGAACAAGGAAATGGCAGACGAGTTGAACAGGTACTTTGGATCTGTCTTCACTAGGGAAGACACAAACAATCTTCCAGATGTAATAGTGGCCAAAGGAACTAGGGTAAAGGATGAACTGAAGGAAATTTATATTAGGCAAGAAATGGTGTTGGATAGACTGTTGAGTCTGAAGGCTGTTAAGTCCCCGGGACCTGATGGTCTGCATCCCAGGGTACTTAAAGAGGTGGCTCTAGAAATCATGGACACATTGGTAATCATTTTCCAATGTTCTATAGATTCAGGAACAGTTCCTGCTGATTGGAGGGTGGCTAATGTTGTCCCACTTTTCAAGAAAGGAGGGAGAGAGAAAACGGAATTATAGACCGGTTAGCCTGACGTCAGTGGTGGGAAAGATGCTGAAGTCAATTATAAAAGAGGAAATTACGACACATTTGGATAGCAGTAGAAGGATCAGTCTGAGTCAGCATGGATTTATGAAGGGAAATTCATGCTTGACTAATCTTCTGGAGTTTTTTTGAGGATGTAACTATGAAAATGGACAAGGGAGGGCCAGTGGATGTAGTGTACCTGGATTTCCAGAAAGCTTTTGATAAAGTCCCACATAGGAGATTAGTGGGCAAAATTATGGCACATGATATTGGGGGCAGAGTACTGACATGGATTGAAAATTGGCTGGCTGACAGGAAACAAAGAGTAGCGATTAATGAGTCCCTTTCGGAATGGCAGGCTGTGACCAGTGGGGTACCGCAAGGTTCGGTGCTGGGATTGCAGCTGTTTACAATATACATTAATGATTTAGATGAAGGGATTAAAAGTAACATTAGCAAATTTGCCGATGACACAAAGCTGGGTGGCAGTGTGAAATGTCAGGAGGATGTTATGAGAATGCAGGGTGACATGGACAGGTTGGGTGAGTGGGCAAATGTATGGCAGATGCAGTTTAATGTGGATAAATGTGAGGTTATCCACTTTGGTGGCAAGAACAGGAAGGCAGATTACTATCTAAATGGAGTCAATTTAGGAAAAGGGGAAGTACAACGAGATCTAGGTGTTCTTGTACATCAGTCAATGAAAGCAAGCATGCAGGTACAGCAGGCAGTGAAGAAAGCTAATGGCATGCTGACCTTTATAACAAGAGGAATTGAGTATAGGAGTAAAGAGGTCCTTCTGCAGCTGTACAGGGCCCTGGTGAGACCCCACCTGGAGTATTGTGTTCAGTTTTGGTCTCCAAATTTGAGGAAGGACATTCTTGCTATTGAGGGAGTGCAGCGTAGGTTCACAAGGTTAATTCCCGGAATGGTGGGACTGTCATATGTTGAAAGATTGGAGCGACTGGGCTTGTATACACTGGAATTTAGAAGGATGAGAAGGGATCTAATTGAAACATATAAGATTATTAAGGGATTGGACACGCTGGAGGCAGGAAGCATGTTCCCACTGATAGGTGAGTCCAGAACTAGAGGTCATAGTTTAAGAATAAGGGGTAGGCCATTTAGAACAGAGATGCGGAAAAACTTTTTCACCCAGAGAGTGGTGGATATGTGGAATGCTCTGCCCCAGAAGGCAGTGGAGGCCAAGTCTCTGGATGCATTCAAGAGAGAGTTAAATAGAGCTCTTATAGATAGCGGGGTCAAGGGATATGGGGAGAGAGCAGGAACGGGGTACTGATTGTGGATGATCAGCCATGATCACAGTGAATGGCGGTGCTGGCTAGAAGGGCCGAATGGCCTACTCCTGCACCTACTGTCTATTGTCTATTGACATGCTCAGTAAGACCAAGATGCACAATGGAATAATGCCGCACGCAACAGGAAGAACAACCAACCAGTGTGCAAAAGACAACACACTGCAAATACAAAAGAGAGAAAAAAAAACCAATAAGTATCGAGAACTGAGATGAGGATTCCTTGAAAATGAGTCCATAGGTTGCAGGAACAGTTCAGTGATGGGGTGAGTGAACCCTCTGGTTCGAGAGCCTGAGGGTTGAATGTTAGCTATTCCTGAACCTGGTGGTGTGGGTCCTGAGGCTCCTGTACCTCCTGCCCGATGGCAGCAGCAGAAAGAGAGCATGTCCAGAGTTGTGGGTGTCCTTGATGATGGAAGCTGCTTTCCTGTGACAGCACTCTTGTGGAGATGTGCTCAATGGTGAAGAGGGTCATATCCAGTACTTTGTGTGGTCTTTTCTGCTCCTGGGCATTGGTAAAATAAATATACCTTTCAATATACATCTATAGAAGTTTGTCAGAGTTTTAGATACCATGCCAAATCTTTGTAAACTTCTAAGGAAGTAGAGGTGCTGCCTTGCTTTCTTTGTAATTGCACTTACACGCTGGGCCCAAGATAAATCCTTTGACATTGAGGAATTTAAAGTTGCTGATCCTCTCCACCTCTGATCTCCTGGTGAGAACTATCTCGTGGACCTCCAGTTTCTTCCTCCTGAAGTCAATAATTAGCTCCCTGATCTTGCTGACATTGAGTGAGATGTTATTATTGTTGTTGTGACACCACTCAGCCAAATTTTCAATCTCCCTCCTATATGCTGATTCATCACCACCATTCGACCAATGATTTAAATGTGGCATTGGAGCTGTGCTTAGCCTCACAGTCATAAGTATAAAGTTAGTAGAGCAGGGTGCTAAGCACACAGTCTTGTGGTGCATCTGTGCTGATGGAGATTGTGAAGGAGATGTTGTTGCCAATCCAAATTGACAGAGGTCTGTAAATGAGGAAATTGAGGATCCATTTGCACAAGGAGGTATTGAGAGTAAATTCTTGAAGCTTATTTAGTTTTGAGGGGATGATAGTATTGAAAGCCAAGCTGTAGTTCATAAAGAGCATCCTGCTGTATGCATCTTTGCTGTTCCAGGGTTGAATGAAAAGCCAATGAAAAAGACAACAAGGTGCATGACATATGCCGGTGACATTAAACTTGATTTTGATTCTGAAATGGCATCTGCTGTGGACATTTTGTGCTGGTAGGCAAATTGGAGTGGATCCAAGTCACTTCTCAGAGAGGACTTGATATGTTTCATTGCCAACCTTTCAAAGTACTTAATTTCAGTTCATTACCACAATCTTCTTGGGCACTAAAAGGTTATGTATAATTTTCTTTGGTGGACTAAGATTGATTCTATGGAGGAGACGTTTGAAAATTGATTTGTAAAAGTGAATGCACAATTGCAAAGTTCAAAATAAATATATTATCTAAGTCTCATATACTACCTGAGATTCATTTTCTTACTGGCATTTACAGTGGAAGAAAGTGATACAAGAGAATTAATGAAAAATTACACATATGCCAAGACCGACAAACAACTAATGTACGAAAGAAAACAAACTGCAAATACAAAAATAAATAAGTAAATCGAAAGATAATGAGAACATAAGTTGTAGAGTCATTCAAAGTGAGTTTGTAGGTTGTGGAATCAGTTCAGAGTTGAGATGAGTGAAGTTATCCACACTGGTTCAGGAGCCTGGTGGCTGAGGGGTAATAACTGTTCCTGAACCAGGTCCTGAGGCTCCTGAGGCAATTAATAATAATTATAATTATCTCAAGATATCCAACACGAAATGAAGCTTTCTTGACAACTTTTCATATTGAAAATCTGTCAGTCTGTCAGTTGGAATGTCATTCTCTGGTCTTGGAAATACAGATGTCTTTTTAAAAAATCACATAATTCAAGTTTGTTTATTATCATTCAACCATACAGCCCTGTGCAAAAATCTTAGATATATATATATAGTGCTAGGGTAGCTAAGGCTTTTGCACGATTCTGTAGTAATTTTGTGTATTGCACTGTACTGCCACAAAATAAAAACAAATTTCATGACATTTGTGAATGATGATAAACCTGATTCTGATATGTGTTTGTATTGTGGATGAGAGTGGGAATGGGGCAGGGAGAGGGGAATCATGGCTAGGAAAAGGGGAAGGGAGTGGGAAGCACCAGAGAGACAATTTGTAATGATCAAAAAAAAATTGTTTGGATTCATATGACCTTACCTGGTATCTGCACCCATGTCACACCCTACCTCGGCACTCCTTCTCTGCCCTGTCCCACACCCTTCCCACTGTGCGTCACCTGCGCCATTCCCAATATCCTTTGCTCCTGCCAGGTTTACAAACTCACTCTTTGCTCTACGTTGACAAATACAGTACTGTGCAAAAGTCTTGGGCACCCTAGCTGTATATATGTGCCTAAGACTTTTGCACAGTATTGTACATCGTTCCTCTGGAGCCAAGGCGCTAAACACAGTACACACAGCACATTAGTTATGATAAAGCACAGTGCATTCACAAAATAGTAGTCCCTTTACTGTTGGTTGTTTGCATTTTAGATTAAACGGGTGTAGATCTTACTCACTAACAGAGGAGTGGAACAAGAGGAATAAGTGGCTTCAGCCAGAATCAAGCTGTTGTATTCACTGATCTTTGAGTGATTACAACTCTGCTGCTAACATTGTTATCTTTATTTTCTAAATGTAGATTGGCAGAAATACAAGGACATGATATCAGCTGCTTTGGAATTTTACCAGTCTTGTAGCCCGCATAACTGTAGCTGTCACCAAAGGTATGTGCTTACTGTTGTTTAGTTTTTTTAAAGCATGCTTTGGATTTTGAATTATGTTTTGATGTTATAATTCCCCACCACCACCAGCTGTGAACTTCTGTGCATCTGGTTCTGTCACATTCTTTTTCCATTTAAGGATGTGATCCATTTCACCCTTGCTCCACATTAAATTGCTGGGTTGCTGGGCAGCGTGGGATGTTCCGCATTGTATTTCTAAATAATTAAATAAAAATAATAAGAGATTAACTTTATTTGTCACATGTACAGTGGTGCTAGAACACTGTGAACACTGTAGAATTTTCTCTGTTTCTGCATAAATATGACTTAAAATGTGATCTGATCTTCATGTAAGTCCTAAAACCCAATTTAATAAATAACACAAAAAACATTTTACTTGTTCATTTATTTATTGAGAAAAAGATCCAATATTACAGTCGGCTCTCCTTATCCGCGAATTCCGCATCCGCAAATTCAACCAACCGTGAATCGCGAAAACCCGGAAGTGCTCTTCCAGCACTTGCTGTTCGAGCATGTACAGACTTTTTTTCTTGACATTATTCCCTAAACAATGCAGTATAACAACTATTTACATAGCATTTACATTGTATTAGATATTATAAGTAATCTAGAGATGATTTAAAGTATACGGGAGGACATGTGTGGGTTATTGTGGATTGGGATTGGAAAAAATCGGAAGTTCTCTTACTAAGTAAGTCGGAACAGGTACATCCGGTATTACTTGGTGTCAGTTAGTCAAACATTTGTCTTGGTATATAGTATATATTTTACCTTTCCATGCATATGAAATGCTTAAGAACGTATGTTTCAGCGCCAGGCTCGGGAACAGAAGTTCCCAAGTTCGATTCAGTAACAGAGCGCTCCCGAGTGCACTCTCCATCTTGCTGGGTTGATGTGGAGGATCAAAAACCCAAAACCCAATAATTAAACCACTGTGTTGCTTAGTAATAATTGTAGCTTTCATCGGGGCAGGACCTTTCTCACTTTATCCTTTAAAATTGTTCCGATCATTGACCGACGTAGCATAATGCTTTTCCAATGACCGATGGTGTTTCACCTGTTTTCCGATCATTTTATTATTTCCACTTTATTTTCAACCATGATTATTTTCGTGAACAGAAAAGCTGTGGATTCAGAGCCCACCGCCAGGTCCTAATGTCCACAGCACTGAGACATGTTAAATAAGGCCTGGGGTTCCCCTGGGTCCTAAGGACCACCGTATTAAGACAGGTTGAATAAGGGACTTGAGCATCCGCGATTTTTGGTATCTGCGAGGGGTTCCGGAACCAATCCCTCATGGATAAGGAGGGCCAACTATACATGGTTTAGTTTGAAAAAGTATGTGAACCTTTTGGTAACTGGTGTGACCCTCTTGTACAGCAGTAACTTCAATCAAACATTTCCATTAACTGTTGATCAGTGCTGCATATCGGCCTCAAGGAATTTTAGGCAATTCCTCCTTACAAAACTGCTTCAGTTCGGGGATGTTGGTGGGCTTCCTTGCACGAACCGCTTGCTTCAGGTCCTTCCACAATATTTCTATAGGATTAAGGTCCGGACTTTGACTTGGCCATTCCAAAACAGGAATTTTTTTTAAACCATTCTGTTGTATCAAGCAGTACTAAATCAAGGCAACTGGACTTGCTGTGTTGTCTAGAAGACTTTACGCCATTTGTCCGAGAGACTTTCTCAGTTCTGAACCATGGTGAGTAGTTGTCCGGTTTATAAACCCTGTGAGTTGTTTAAAGGTATAGCAAGCACCTGAGGGCCAGTAAGAGTTGTAGAGGTAATGAGAGGGTCATCAGTCTTATGACAAACTGCTACCCTGATATTCTCCTCTAAAATATCTTGATACAATTTTGAATTCATTGTTTCTTCAACGATTGCAAGCTCTCCAGGCCCTGAGGCAGCAAAGCAGCCCCAAGCCATGATGCTCCTTCCACCACGCTTCACAGTTGGGATGATGTTTTGGTGTTGGTGTGCAGTACCCTTTTTTTCCTCCAAACATAGCGATGTGCATTTCTCCCAGAAAGTTCAACTTTTGTCATATCTATCTGTAGAACATTGTCCCAGAAGCATTGTAGAACATCCAGGTGGCCTTTTGCAATCTTGAGATCTGCAGCAATGTTTACTTTGCAGTGGTTTCCTCCGTGGTGTCCTTTTGTGAAAACTATTCTTGTTCAGTGTTTTTCTTAAAGTGAACACATGAACAGAGACTTTAGCAAGTTCTAGAGTTTCTGTGGATCTTTTGCTGTTTCTTTTGGGTTCTTTTTCACCTTCAGCATTACGCGTTGTGCTCTTGATCTGATCTTTGCAGGATGCCCGCTCCTAGGGAGAGTTGCAACAGTTTCCTCCATTTGTAGACGATTTCTTTTACTTTGGACTGATGAACACTCAGGTCTTTAGAAATACTTTTGTAGCCTTCCCCAGCTTCATGCATCTCTACAATTCTTCTTCTAAGGTTTTCTGAAAATTGTTTTGACTGAGGCATGGTGCACGTAAACAGATTTTTCTTGAGAAGAGCAGCTTCTGTCGGTAACCTGACTTTGTGTGCCTTTTTTATAGGGCATGGCACTTCTGCAACCACACTTCCAATCTCATCTTATTGATTGGAACACCTGACTCCAAATAGCTTTTGTAGAAGGTATTATCCTAGAGATTCACATACTTTTTCCAACAAATACATATAGTATTGAATCATTTTCCTCAATAAATAAATGAACACAATGTTTTTGTGTTATTTATTTGGCTTCTGTTTATCTGGTTTGAGGATTTGCATGAAGATCTAATCACATTTCAGGTCATATTTATGTAGAAACAGAAAATTCTACAGGGTTCACAAACCTTTTAGCACCACTGTATATGAATATACAGTGAACTGTGCCATTTGTGTCAGCAACTAATAAAGTTTGAGGATGTGCTGGGAGGCAGCCCACAAGTGTCACCATATTCCAGTGCCAACTTGGCATGCTCACAACCTACTAACTCTAACCTGTATGTCTTTGGAATGTGGGAGGAAACAGGATTACCCAAAGATAACCCTCACTGTTCTGGGGCAAACGTACAAATTACCTACAGATAGTGGCTGGAGATGAGCGCAGGCCACTGATGCTGTAAACAGTGATGCTAACCACTTGACTCCCACACTCATGATACTGACAAAGGGTCCCAGCCTGAATTGTTGACTGTTTATTCCCCTCCATAGATGCAGCCTGAAATATATGTATGTTGCTTGTATGTTTCCTTGCCTTGTTACATCTCAACCCAAAATGTCAGCACGGTTCTTCTCTCATTCCCAATTTCTATCATCTGTAGAATTTAGCTTTTCAGTAGGCTAGTATACTAGTGTTTGTTATAGACTTGTTAACAATCTATGATTATGAACCTCTGACCAATTGAGAATATTTTATTCTTTATGCAGTGTTCTAGAGGATGACCTTTCACCTTTTCAGCAAGGAATCTCGGAAGAAATGATGGCAGCGACTGTCCGTCAGGACGTGGGGAGCCACTACCAGATTATTAAGGGCAAGCTCTATCGACAAGACAACTGCATGTTTCCTGCCAGGTGGGAGCGCAACGTACCCTGCTGGGCCTTGATATATTTATTCCAGGACTGAAATGGCCACAAGCGTAGAATCTTTCCTGGAGAGATGTTTGACTCTGCACCTGTTAACAGTGAAAATTCGACTTCGCCGTCCATGAGGCTGCTTGTTGAGTCAAATGTTCTAACGTGCAGTGAAGAACAAGTAAAGTCCTCTAACATAACCAGAAGTGAGTTGCACAGTAGAACAAGGCAAGAGATTTGATAGAGGCTTGAAAGATTATGAGAGGCATAGATAGAGTTGACAGTATATTTTTTCCCAGAGTGAAATGTCTAATATGAGAGGTGAGAGGGGGTAATTTCGAAGGAGGTGTGAGGGCCAGGTTTTTTACATATGAGTGGTGAGTGCCTGGGGTGTTGTAGAGGCTGATATGTTAGGGACTTATAAGAGTTGTTTAGATAGAAAATGGAAGAATATGGACATTGTGTAGGTGGAAGAGTTCAGTTTAGTTGGCTATTTAATTGGTTCAGCACACAGTTGTGGGGTGAAGAGCCTGTTCCTGTGCTGTATTGTTCTACTTTCTAAGATCACAGTCAAGTGATGACCCCAACAGATTCCCAGATGAGTATTGCCTCACCTGGAAGGACTGTTTGGGGCCCCAAATGGTAGTGAGGAAGGAGGTGTAGGAGCAGGCCTGGCGCTTGTTCTGCTTGCAAGGATAAGTACCGGGAGGGACGAGTCATGTAGGGAGTGATCCCTGCGGGAGGGAGGGAAAGATGTGCATGATGGTGGGATCCTGTTGTAGATGACATAAGTTACAGAGAATTATGCCTCTTGTCACCTTGTAGACTTCTGTCAAGTTTATAATAGCATCGAGGTGAAGGAGGGATTCAGAGGCGTGTGCAACAATCTAAATGAGGCAAAGGGGTTTTACTCTGAAATTAAAGCAGAAAAGCCACAGTTTGTGGAAAGTTAGTGTTTCAAGTCAGAGATTCTTTGTCAGAGGACTTGTTTGCATAATTCTGAATAAGAAATATCCTCCGGTCTTTAGCTCTATCATCTATTCTTAATAGTCTGTCAGTTTATGGTAATCTGTGTGTTCTTGAGGTCTGGTTTGATTTCTGCAAATGAGTCCTCTAACAAAGAATTTCTGACTTGAAAAACTGGGATCTCCCAGTAGCCACCCATTTCAATTGTACTTCACGTTCCCATTCTGGCATGTCAGTCCATGGCCTCCTCTACTATCGCAATGAGACCACACTCTGGTTATAGGAGCAACACCTTATATTCCATCTGGATGGCCTCCAACCTGATGGTATTAACATCGATTTCTTGAACTTCTGATCATTGCCTCCTCCCTCCCCCCCACCATTCCCCATTCCTGTTTCCCTTTCTCACCTTATCTGCCCATTCACCTCCCTCTGGTTCTCTTCCTTTCTTCCATGGTCACCTTCTGCCTCCTATCAGGTTCACCCATCTCTAGCCTTTTATCTCTTTCACCAATCGACTTCCTGGCTCTTTATTCACGCTGCCCTGCCTCTCCCGGTTTCACCTATCACCTACCAACTTGTATTTCTTCCTCCCCTCCCCCACCTTTTCCTGATCTGACTTTTTTCCAGTCCTGATGAAAGGTGTCAGCCTGAACCGCCAACTATTTATTCTTTTCCATTGATGCTGCCTGGCCTACTGAGCTCCTCCAGCTTTTTGTGTGTGTTGCCTTAAATTTCCAGTGTCTGCAGATTTTCTCGTGTTCATGGCAAGAGGCATTGATGGATTGGACAGACAGAGACTTCTCCCATAGTTGAATGGCTAACACCAGAAGGCATAATTTTAAGGAGTCTGGAGGAAAGTATAGGGGATGTCAGTTTTTTTTTTACACAGAGAATGGTGGGTATATGGAACGCCTCGCCAGGGTTGGAAGTAGAGACAGATACATTAGGGACAGTTAAGAGACTCTTAGATAAGCACATGGATGATAGAAAAATGGAGGGTTATGTAGGAGGGAAGGGGTAGATTGATCTTGGAGTAGGTTAAAAGCTCGGCACAACATTGTGGGCTGATGAGCCTATGTGCTGTTCTGTATTAAGGCAATGATGATATCAAAATAGCACAGACAGTTTGCAGCTCAAATTCTAAACCAGCAGATGGATCTCAACCCTTTCTCTTTTGAGTTCAGGTGCAGTGGGGTAGAGCATTTTATACTGGAAATAATCGATGAGCTCCCTGACATGGAATTTGTCCTCAATGTTCGAGACTACCCTCAGATTCCAAAGTGGATACAATCCATTAAGCCCGTTTTATCGTTCAGCAAGGTAAGTGGGTGATGGTTATTCTCAGGTTGTCGAAGAAGAGCACAGTTTTGCTCATCTTTTACATAGAAAATTACAGCACAGAAACAGGCCCTTCGGTCCATTTTATCTATGCGGAGCCATTTAAATTGCCTACTCCCATCAATGTGCATTGGAACCATAGCCCTCCATACTCCTACCATTAGTGTCCTGTTTATTGTTGCTGTTATTCCTTCCCATGCCTGTGGTGCATTGGGGCACAACCTTACCATTTCATTAGCATTTTTCTCTGTGTTTTTATGATGCCAAGTTGCTAGCTCAATGTTGAACCCAGCAAATACAAATACTTACAAATACTTTATTGTCACCAAACAATTGATACCAGAGCGTAAATCATCACAGTGATATTTGTTTCTGCGCTTTGCGCTCCCTGAAGTACAAATCGATAGAAAGTATGCAAGGAGCCAGCTGAATTCTAACCTGGGACCACTCACCTTGAAGTCCAGTGCAGATGCCACTATAACACCAGCCAAAGTCCCATCTATACCCCTAATATTTTGTACACCTCTTATCAAATTTCCTCTCAAAGTCCTATGTTCCAAGAAGTAAAGTCTTTTACATGGGAACTTTCACGTTTCTCTTGATGGAAGGTTGAATCAGGAGTGTAAACTTGTGAGGCTTCAACATGATGGATAGGAAAGACAATTTTCCTTAAGCAAAAACACCAAAACCTATAGGGCAATGAATTCTACAAACATTCCTCCTCACCTCTGTTTTAAAGGAACTTCCGTGTATTCTGAGACTGTCCTTTGCTCCTAGACTCCCTCACTATTGGCAACACCCTGTCCATGTCGACTGTATCTAGGCCTTTTCCGAAAGCTATTATATCAATTCATGATCTTAGCAAACTTGTGGAAGAAATGAGACTTTTGCAGTCACCTTCTTATAGTTCAGACTCCCTGCTGTAGGAGTGAAAGATGAGCAATAATCATAACCATCTATAACTTGCACTAGTATCATAGCTTGTATTTTATGTAGAAGTTATAATAGTAATTTAAGTTTATATCAACTTCAGATGTTTTTTATCACATGTACATGTTACCATACAGAGAAATGCCTCGTTTGCATTATCAACCTAAGGATGTGCTGGGGGCAGTCCACAAGTGTCACCATACATTCAGCACCAACATATCATGCCCACAACACAACAAAACCATGACAGGAAAACAAACTGTTAAATTCCTCCCACCACACACATGAAGAGTTCTCCAACTCCAGAATAGGTCTCCAGGTTTCAGCCATTGGATATTAATTTCCAGACTTCCTATGGAACTTTGGGTTTCTATCTTCAAAATCAACTTCTGTTTTGTAATGTACTGTGCTACTGCTGCAAGAATCAAATTTTTGTGGCACTTATACCATGAGTAGATATGCCTGTGGCAATAAACTTTACAATTAACTCTTCCTTTCAAGTGTTTGAAGAGAATTCTCTCTCTTTCCCACACAGACAGCAGAATACTATGATATCATGTACCCAGCATGGACCTTCTGGGAGGGAGGTCCAGCAGTTTGGCCAATTTATCCCACAGGACTCGGACGTTGGGACCTCATGAGGGAGGAGCTGAAAACGTGAGTTGGCTGAATAAGTTACCTTATTGTGTCTAACTGTGCAAATGGTGCATTGCATGACCTCTCCACCTATTGGGTTCTGATGTTTTTAGTACAAGGTTCTTTTGGAGGTCAAAAAAGTGGCACAAACTTTTTGCTTCTCGATTGGTTATATTAAGCACTAATAGAACAAAGAGAATCAGAAGTTTAAAGCTGTAAAGTCCAGTAGCTAAGAACAAAGAACAAAAAAGACAAAGAATAATGGGCCAACGTGGTTCACCCTTCTTATACTCCATAAGTAAGAGATATTCCTTTCAAATATATAGTTAAGAGTTAACCAATCAGATAGCCCCTATTCAAATAATGCTACACCAGAGAAGCTTCCAAAATCATACAACTGTAATCACTAGGGAATACACTAAAAATACTGTGACCACTAGGAAACATGCTGAACAGTTCCATGTTTATAGATAATTATATAAAATACAAGCAGGCATGAATAGTTAATTTGCACAGGAATAACAATTATACAGTCTAATCCAAAACATGTAATCTGGACATAAGAAAGTCTGCAAATGCTGGAAATCCAAAGCAACACACACACCCACACACACACTCACTCACTCGCTCACTCTGCTGGAAGAATCAGCAAGTCAGGCAGCATCTATAAAAATGAATAAAAACTCAACGTTATGGGCCAAGACCTTTCCTAAGGACTGAAAAGGAAGGGGCAAGATGCCAAAATAAAAAGGTGGGAGTGGGGAAGGAGGCTAGCTGGGTAAGGTGACAGGTGAAGCTAGGTAGATAGAAAAGGTAAAAGGCTGGAGAAGAAGGAATCTGATAGGAGAGGAGAGTAGACCATAAGAGAAAGGGAAGGAGAATGGGACTTGGGAGGTAATAGGCGGATGAGATGACATAAAAGACCAGAGTGGAGAGAAGAGTAAGGGGGGAGTGGTTTAACATGAAAGAGAAATGGATATTCATGTCATCAGGTTGGGGGCTACCGAGACAGAATATAAGGTGTTATTCCTCCACTCTGAGGGTGGACTCATTGGCACAAGAGAAGGCCATGGACATGTTGGAAAGGGAATTTGAATCAGAATGAAAATGTTTGACCACTGGGTAGTTCTGCTTTCGGCGGATGGAGTGGAGGTGCTTGATCAAGCTGTCCCCCAGTTTACAACAGGTCTCGCCAATGTAGAGGAGGCCGCATCAGGAGCACCAGACGTAATTGACAAGCCCAGCAGATTTGCAGGTGGAGGTTTGCCTCACCTAGAAGGACTGTTTGGGGGCCTGAATGGATGAGAGGGAGGAGGTGTAGCACTTGTGCTACTTGTAGGGATAAGTGCAGAGAGGGAGATTAGTGGGGAGGAACAAACGGACAAGGGAGGGAGCGATCCCTGCAGAAAGGGAGGGAAGGTAAAGTTATGTTTAGTGGTAGGATCGGTTTAGGGATTGTGGAAGTTGTAGGGAATGATGTGTTGGATGTGGAGGCTCATGGGGTGATGGGTAAGGACATCACTGTTAAGGCGGCGGGAAAATGGGGTGAGCATGGATGTCCAGGAAATGGAGTTGATACGGTTGAGGGCAGCATCAATAGTGGTGGAATGAAAATCTCATTCTTTGAAGAATGAGGACATCTCTATGTCCTGGAAAGCAAAGCCACATCCTGGGAACATATGGCAGAGGCGAAGGAAATGAGAAAAGAGAATAGCCTTTTTACAGAAGACAGGGTGCTGAGAGGTATAGTCAAGATAAGTGTGGGTATCGGTAGGATCATTAACAATGTTGTTCGACGTTTTGTCTCCAGAGATGGAGAAAGAGAGATCAAAAAGGGGACGAAATGTCAGAAGTGGACTAAGTGAATTTAAGGGCAGGGTGGAAGTTAGAGGCAAAGTTGATGAAATTGATGAGCTCAGTTTGGTTGCATGAAGCAGCACCAATGCAGTCGTCAGAATAGTGGAGGAAGAGTTACATAGAAACATAGAAGACCTACAGCACAATACAGGCCCTTTGGCCCTTAATCTGTGGAATTCTCTGCCACAGGAAACAGTTGAGGCCGGTTCATTGGCTATATTTAAGAGGAAGTTAGATATAGCCCTTGTGGCTAAAGGGATCAGGGGATATGGAGAGAAGGCAGGTACAGGGTTCTGAGTTGGATGATCAGCCATGATCATACTGAATGGCGGTGCAGGCTCGAAGGGCCGAAGAGCCTACTCCTGCACCTATTTTCTATGCTGTGCTGAACATGTACTTACTTTAGAAATTACCTCAGGTTACCCATAGCCCTCTATTTTTCTGAGCTCCATGTACCTATCCAGAAGTCTCTTAAAAGACCCTATTGTATTCGCCTCCACCACCATCACTGGCAGCCCATTCCACGTACTCACCACTTACCCCTGACATCTCCTCTGTACCTACTTCCAAGCACCTTAAAACTGTGCCCTCTTGTGCTAGTCAGTTCAGTCCTGGGAAAAAGCCTCTGACTATCTACACGATCAATGTCTGTCATCATCTTATACACCTCCATCAGGTCACCTCTCATCCTCTGTCGCTCCAAGGAGAAAAAGGCCAAGTACAGTCAACCTTTTCTCATACATTACTCCCTCCAATCCAGGCAACATCCTTGTAACTCTCTCTATAGTATCCACATCCTTCCTGTAGTGAGGTGACCAGATCTGAGCTCAGTACTCCAAGAGGGGTCTGACCAGGGTCCGATATAGCTGTAATGTTACCTCTGGGCTCTTGAGCTCAATCCCAGGGTTGGTGCAGGTTAATACTCCTTAAGCCTTCTTAGATCCCTCTGATCCTCCACACTGCCAAGTGTCTTACCATTAATACTATATTCTGCCATCACATTTAACCTACCTATATGAACCACCTCACATTTAACTGGGTTGAACTCCATCTGCCACTTCTCAGTCCAGTTTTGCATCCTATCGATGTCCCGCTGTAACCTCCGACAGTCCTCCACACTATCCACAACACGTCCAATCTTTGTCTGATCAGCAAATTTACTAGCTCATCCATCCACTTCCTCATTCAGGTTATTTATAAAAATCACGAAGAGTAGGGGTCCCAGAACAGATCTCTGAGGCACTCCACTGGTCACCAACCTCCGTGAAGAATATGACCCATCTACAACCACTCTTTGCCTTCTGGATTCACAAAGCAAGGTCCTCTTAGATCCCATGCCTCCTTACTTTCTCAAAAAGCCTTGTATGAGGTCCCTTATCAAATGCCTTGCTGAAATCCATATACACTACATCTACTGCTTTACATGCATCAACGTGTTTAGTCATATCCTCCAGGTAAACTCCTCAAGTCTAGCTAGTACTCTTGTTTTTGTTTAATCCAATTTGAATAGACTTTTCTAAAGTTACGTAACAATTAGAACAAGTTACATGATGGTAAGTACAGTATGTGAAATAGAAGGGGTATGTGTTTACAGTCAATGGCATCTATCGTAACTTACTCACTGTTTCCTTCACTAGATCAGCTGAAGAATGGCCATGGGAGAAGAAAATCTCAAAAGGTTTCTTTAGAGGATCAAGGTAATTGTAAAGATGTACCAAATAAATGCTGGAGAGTATCTGAGAACTTGACTAATAAACCCAGTCTCTGAACCCAGTCTGGCTTCCTCCCCCTCACAGCGTGAGGACTGATTCCAAAATTTACCCTTGTTGAAAGGTTTAGTACATAAACAAAAGTAATTAGAGAAGGCTTGCTGCAAGAGATGGATAGGTTTATTAAAATTATACCATAGAATATATGGGGTAGAAGATAGGGTCTTAAAGAAAGCTATTGGCACATTGGCCTCATAAACCAATGTATTGAGTACAAGAGTTGGAATGTTATGTTGAAGATGTGTAAGATGTTGGTGAGGCCTAATTTTGAGTATTGTGTGCAGTTTTGGTCACCTACCTACAGGAGAGATGTAAAAAGGTTGAAAGAGTACAGAAAAAATTTACAAGGATGTTGCCAAGTTTAGAGAAACATAAGTTATGAGGAAAGAATGAATAGGCTAGAACTTTATATTCCTTGGACTGTAGAAGATCGAGGGGAGATTTGTAGAGATGTACAAAATTTTGAGGGATATAGATATGGTAAATGTGAGCAGCTTTTTTCCACTGAGGTTGGGTGGGACTACAACTAGAGGTCATGGGTTCAGGGTGAAAAGTTTAAAGGGGACATGAAGGGAAACTTCATGCAGAGGGTTGTGAGAGTGTGGAACAAGCTGCTAGTGCAAGTGGTGCTTGTAAGCTCGATTTCAACGTTTAAGAGAAGTTTGGATAGGTACTTTATTGTACTGATCTGTGTGAACAGTATACAAGACAAGTTATTTATTTTATCTTGGTGCATGTGACAATAGTAAACCAATGCAAAATAATTTATCTATTATGAAACACTTACATTGGCAACAACATGCCTGTAAAGAGTTTGTACGTTTTTCCTGTGACCACATGGGTTTCCTGTGAATACTCCAGTTTCCTCCCACAGTCCAGAGACCTACAGGTTGATAGGTTAATTGGTCATCGTAAATTGTCCTGTGATTAGTGCAGGATTAAATAAAGGGTTTGCTGGGCAGCGTTGGGTCTATTTTTCACTGTATCTAAGTCAGTTATTAAGTAAGTAAGTAAATGTGTCAAATGGTAAATGAAACACCCTATCATCATATGAACATTCAGACACTACACATGACTCCTCTCTGTGAATGCCCCTTTCCCTGACACGTGACGTGGCAATACCAAGTTTATTGTTTCCATTTCAGGACGAGCTCAGAGCGGGATCCTCTTGTTCTGCTGTCTCGTGAGGACCCATCACTGGTAGATGCAGCATACACTAAAAACCAGGCCTGGAAGTCTGAGAAGGTAAGCTGCAGGAACTGGGAGCTGAATTGAAGTTGATAGTATATGGACGTTCTGGACTGCTACAGAGTTCCAATGCGTGAGGAAACGTGACCAAAATGAATCTTGCACTTCTCAGCTTCCTTCACACCATTGTTGACAATGGAAACCAATGAAAGCAGGATTTATTTCAAAATCTCAAGTCAGGCATGGTGTATTAATTAGCATAACGCTATCTCAGAGTCAGCAACCTGAGTTCGATTCCCGCCGCTGTCTGTAAGGAGTTGGTGCTTTCTTTGACTGTGTGGGTTTCCTCCAGGTGCTCCAGTCAGTTTCTTTCCACATTCCAAAGATGTACTGGTCAGGAGGTTAATTACAGTGTAATTGTGCTGCGCAGTCTTGTTGAGCCAGAGGGCCTGTTACTGTGCTGTATCTCTGAATAGGTAACTCGTACCATCCTGTTGTTGTCATTGAGCATATTTAAAGTGGAGGTTGATAGGTTCTTGATAATTTATTACTTTTTAGTTTAGAGATACAGAGTGGAACTGGCCCACCCAGCAAGAGCATCAATGGTTGCGGGGAGAAGGCAGGAGAATGGGGTTGAGAGAGATAGTAAGTCAGCCATGATTGAATTGTGGAGCGGACTTGGTGGCTACATTGCCTAATTCTGCTCCTATGACTCAGTTCCCATGTCAGCACTGTCTCAGTATTAAAATCTTTGCTGACTTTCAAATTCCTCCCTATGCTAGCCTCACTTTGCTTCTGAAAAGACCTTCCTGCCTACAACCTTTAGGTCATACCGCTCCTGTGGTTTTAATCTACTCCGAATTTCACTGTTTCCACCATGGGCAGTTGCCCTCGAGCTGTCAGGTCACCACTTGGGAATCCTTCAGCCCTTTTCCACCACAGATGCTGCCTAGTTTTAACTTTCCACATATTGACTGGGATTCCCATACTGTAAAAGGGCTGATAAGTTTGCCAAATGTGTTCAGTAAGGTTTCCCTAACAGTACATTGAAGTCCCAACTAGGAGAAAGTTTGCTAGAAGCTTTCCTATTAAGGAATGAGAGGGCAGGTGACAGAAGTTTGTGTAGCAGAATACCATGATCATAATGCCATTAGTTTCAAGGTAATTATGAAAAAGCATAGGTCTATGCCTTGGGCTGAGATTCTGAGTTGGAGAAAGGCCAATTTTGATGATATCAGAAAGGATCTGGCAAGTATAGATTGGGGTCAGTTTTCTGACAAAGGTGTACTTGGTAAGTGAAATTTTTGTAAGCACAGATTTTGTATGTTCTTGTCAGAATAAAAGTCATGGGTAACAGGTTATGGGACCTTGAGAGAGATTGAGGCCCTGATTTTTAAAAAATGGAGTTGCAGAGCAGATATAGCAGGTAGAAACAAATTAGATACTTGAGTATAAGCAATGCAAGAGAACATTTAAGGATATCAGGAGGGCTAAAAGAAAGCACGCGGTTGCTCTAGTGGACAAGGTGAAGGAGAATCCTAAGGGTTTCTACAAATATATTAAGAGTTAAAAGATAGCAAGGAACAAATTTGGTCCTCTAGAAGATGAGAGTGGTAATCTATTCATGGATTCGAAAGAGATGGAGGAGATCTCATATTGATTTTTTTTTTGCAAGACTCACAAAATGCTGGAGGAACTCAGCAGTCCAGGCAGCATGCATGAAAAAGAGCACAGTCAACGCCTTTGAGTCTCGGCCTGAGGTGTCAGCTGTGCTCTTTTCCATAGATGCTGCCTGGCATGCTGAGTTCCTCCAGCATTTTCTGTGTGTTGCTGGGATTTCCAGCATCTGCAGATGATTTCCTCTTGTTTGTAATTGATTTTTTTGCATCTGTATTTATTCTACTCAGAGTCTATAGAAGGGAGGCAAAGTAGCAGCAAGATCATGGACACTGTGCATATTACAAAGGAAAAGGTGTTTGCTGCTTAATTGGGATAGGAGATTGTTGCCGAGCAGTTTCTAACTAGCGTCAGTCACGTGTACTTGTGTGGCCCTATGGAGCAAACAGGCTTTAAATAACGTCAGATGCATAAGCTTATGTTGTCGACAGACCAATTCAAAAAGCTGTTGATAAACTTCAGACCCTTGCCAAGATGTCACGAAAAGATTTGACACTAAGCGAAAAATTTACCCTAGATTCCTGCACTGAATTTGTTCTTTTACAGTCAATCAAAAGAACAAGGCAGCATACACTGGATGAATTCCTCTGTCAATAACTATTAGGAACTATAAACAGTTTTATAGTACAGTAGTTCTATTGGTAGTGTTCTAATTTGTTCTATGTTTCAGTTAAATACATAATGTTTAGTTAAATGGTAGTTTGTCTTTTTATAGCATTTTAACTGTTTCCACGTAACTTCAGTTAATTGGGACAGCTGTTTAATTGGGCCAAATGTACTTTTTTCAATGTGTCCTAATTAACCAGAATCCACTGTAGATGCAAATTGCAGCTGTTTGATAATAATAATAATAATAATAATTTGATCTATTTACAGGACACACTGGGAAGACCACCTGCTAAAGAAATTCCATTGGTGGAACACTGCAAATACAAGTATGTAGTTAAATTATTGAGCTAGTAATCCAGAGATTTAGACTAACAATCAGTAATAGAAAGCGGACAGCCTGAGATTTTTCTCCCAGGGTGGAAATGGCTAGTACAAGGGGGCAAAATTTTTAAGCTGATTGGAGGAAAGCACAGAGAGGTGTCAGAGTTAGTGTTTTTTTTACCACAGAGAGTGGGGGGAGTGTGAAATGCCCTGCCAGAAGTGGTAGAGACAGGTACATTAGAGGCATTTAAGAGACTTTTAGATAGGTGCATAAATGGAAAAAAAATAGAGGGCTATGGAGGAGGAAAGGGTTAGATTGACCATAGAGTAGGTTAAAAGGTTAGTACAGCATTGTGGGCTGAAGGACCTGTACTGTGCTGTACTGTTCTATATTCTACAGCAGGAAAATGGGGTTGAGAGGGAAAATAAATCAGCTATGGTGGAATGATGGAACAGACTTGACGGGCCAACTGGCTTAATTCTGCTCTGATTACTCTTACTATCTGCTGTTTTACTGTCTTACCCTATCTTCTCCCACTCCATAACACGCTAATCCTTTCCTGGTTTCTAACAGTTTCCCAATCCCCTAGCCTATCAATAATCTTCTTAGTGTTGCATTCCTTTATTCCATTGACTTAATCTTGATACTGGAAGCCATTAGTACAACAAAGGACTGAAATGCCTACACTTTTCTTTACCCAGATATTTGTTTAACTTCCGGGGAGTTGCAGCCAGTTTCCGATTCAAGCACCTCTTTCTGTGTGGATCGTTGGTTTTCCATGTTGGGAACGAGTGGCTGGAATTCTTTTACCCTCAGCTGAAACCATGGGTGCATTACATTCCTGTCAGTCAAGACCTCTCTGACGTACGGTAAGCTGAGGGCAAGGGCAGCAGCAGGGAGCTTGAGTCTTACTGAACCACCATTTGGGTCCACCTTTCCCTGGGAATTCTGCATGGGGGAGAAATCTGTCCCCAAGGATGATTCCTTCTTGTTTAACTCTGTAGCATTAGTGGGATGCAGGCACTCCCACAATAGAATATACAAAACCAGAGAAGACAGCTGAAAAAACCTTTCCTTGGAACAGATAGTGTGTGAAGACCATAAGACTGTAAGATACAGGAGCAGAAATAGGCCATTTGGCCCATCAAGTCTGCTCTGCCATTCAATCATGGCTGATCCTTTTTTCCCCTCCTCAGCCCCACTCCCTGGTCTTCTCTCCGTAACCTTTGATGCTGTGTCCAATCAAGTACCTATCCAGCTCTGCCTTAAATAAACCCAACAACCTGGCCTCCACAGCTGTCTGTGGTCACAAATTCACCGCCCTCTGGCTAAAGAAGTGTCTCTGCATCTCTGTTTTAAATGGATGCCCCTCTAACCTGAGGTTCTGCTCTCTTGTCCTAGGCTCCCTCTCCATGGCAAATATCCTCCTAGACCTGGACCCACTGCAATTTGTCTATCGCCACAATAGGTCAATGGCTCTTCGCGTGGTCTTAGAAAACCCGGACAATACAAACGCCTATGTCAGGATGCTGGTCATCGACTATAGCTCAGCATTTAACACATCATTCCCACAATCCTGATTGATAAGTAAAAGAATCTGGGCCTCTGTACCTCCCTCTGCAATTGGATCCTCGACTTCCTAACAGGAAGACCACTATCTGTGCAGATTGGTGATAATATCTCCTCCTTGCTGACGATCAACACCAGTGCACCTCGGGTGTGTGCTTAGCCCACTGCTTTATTGTTGGTAGAATCTCAGATGGAGATGAGAGGGCGTACAGGAGCGAGGTATACCAACTAGTGGAGTGGTGTTGCAGCAGCAACCTTGCACTCAACATCAGTAAGAGGAAGGAACACATACCAATTCTCATAGAGGGATCAGAAGTGGAGAGAGTGAGCAGTTTCAAGTTCTTGGGTGTCAAGATGTCTATGAGGACCTAACCTGGTCCCAACATACTGATGCAGCTATAAAGAAGGCAAGACAGCGACTATACTTTATTAGGAGTTTGAAGAGATTTGTTATATCAACAAAAACACTCAAAAACTTTTATAGATGTGGAGAGCATTCTGACAGACTGCATCACTGTATGGGGGGTGGGGGGGGGGGGTGGCTACTGCACAGGACCGAAAAAAGTTTCAAAGGGTCGTAAATTTAATTGGTTCCATCTTGGGTACTAGCCTACAAAGTACCCAGGACATCTTCAAGGAGTGGTGTCTCAGAAAGGCAGCGTCCATTGTTGAGGACCCCCAGCACCCAGGGCATGCCCTTTTCTCACTGTTACCATCAGGTAGGAGGTACAGAAGCCTGAAGGCACACACTCAGTGATGCAGGAACAGCTTCTTCCCCTCTGCCATCCAATTCCTAAATGGACATTGAGCCCATGGACAATACCTCACTTTTTTAATATATATCTATTTTGGTACACTTTTTAATCTGTTCAATATGCATATTGAATTTACTTTTTTACTTTTTCTCTTCTATATTATGTATTGCATTGAACTGCTGCTGCTAAGTTAACAAATTTCACAACACATGCCAGTGATAAACCGGATTCTGATCTCTGATTCTGAGGTTTGTCGGGCAAGATTTTTCCTTAAGGAAACCATGCTGACTTTGTCCTATATCATCCGGTGTCACCAAGTACTCGATAACCTTATTCTTAACAATTGATTCTAACATCTTCCAACCACTGAGGTTAGGCTAACAGGTTTATAATTTCCTTTCTACTGCTTCCTCCTTTCTTAAAGAGTGGAGTACATTTGCAATTTTCCAGTCCTCCAGCATCATGCCAGAGTCCAATGATTTTTGAAAGATTATTTCTAATGCCTCCACAATCTCTACAGCTACCTGTTTCAGAACCAGAACTGATCTGAGTGTCTTATGTACCCTTAGTCCTTTCAGCTTTTTGAGCACCTTCTCCCCTGTAATAGTAACTGCACCCACTTCTCTTTCCTCACACCCTTCAACATCTGGCACACTGCTAGTGTCTTCCACACAGATGCAAAATACTCATTTAGTTCATCTGCCATCTCGTCCCCTGTTATTATTTCTCTAGCCTCATATTCTAGCAGACCTCTAACCACTCTCATCTCTTAAATTTTTACATACTTGAAAAAGCTTTTACGATCCACTTTGATATTGTTTGCTAGCTTGCTTTCATATTTCATCTTTTCCCTCCTAATGATTCTTTTAGTTGCTCTCTGTAGGTTTTTAAAAGCTTCCCAATCCTGTCTTCCCTCTAATTTTTACTTCGTATGCCCTTTCTTTTGCTTTTACATTAGCTTTGACTCCCCTTGTCAGCCACTGTTGTACTATTTTGCTATTTGAGTATTTATTTGTTTTTGGAATACATTTATCCTGCACATTTCTCATTTTTCCCAGAGATTTAAGCCATTGCCGCTCTGCTGTCATCCCTGCCAGCATCTCCTTCCTATTTACTTTGGCCAACTCCTCTCTCATACCACTGTAATTTCCTTTACTCCACTGAAATACTGCTACATCAGACCTTACTTTCTCCTTATCAAATTTCAAGTTGAACACAATCATACTGTGAGCACTGTCTCCTTTCTTTTATCTTAAGCTCCCTAATCACCTCCGGTTCATTATATTACACCCAATCCAGTATAGCTGATCCCATAGTAGGCTCAACAACAAACTGCTCCAAAAAGCCATCTCGTAGGTGTTCAACAAACTCACTCTCTTGAGATCCATTACGAACCTGATTTTCCCATCAACCTTCATGTTAAAATCTCCCATGATTTTCATAACGTTGCCCTTTTGACACACCTTTTCTGTTCCCTGTTGTAATCTGTGGGCCGCATCCCAGCCACTGTTGGGAGGCCTGTATATAACTATCAACAGGGTCCTTTTACCCTTTCAGTTTCTTAACCCATACAGATTCAACATCTTTCTACAGATCTGATGCCATTCTTTACCAGCAGAGCCACACCACCCCCTCTGCCTACCTTCCTATTCCTCCGATACAACGTGTAACCTTGGATATTCAGCTCCCAACTACAACCATCCTTCAGCCATGATTCAGTGATGGCCCTGCCAATCTATAATAGTACATCCACCTTATTTCTTATACTCCGTGCATTGAGATATAACACTTTGAGTGCTGTATTTGCTACCCTTTTTGATTCTGCATCCCTAATGAACTGATACTCACCCTACTGGCTGCAATTTTATCCTATCATCTGCCTGCCCTATCTTTGCTTTTTTACCTTCCGTTCTATCATGAGTCCCTTCACTCCGGTTCCCACACCTCCTGCCAAACTAAACGCTCCCTGATAGCTCTAACAAACCTGTCCGCAAGAATAGTTGCCCCTGTCAGGTTCAAGTACAACCCGTCCCTTTTGTACAGGTCATACCTCCTCCAGAAGAGATCGTAATGATCCAAGAACCTGAAGCCCTGTGCCAGCTTCTCAGTCACGCATTTATCTGCCATATCATCCTGTTTCTACCCTCACTGGCATGTTTAGCAATCCAGAAATTACTATCCTGCAGGAGGGTAAACAGTGTGGTCTGATTGTGTACACAAGATGGTCAGAGTTTGCACAGGGTGGTCATGCTGAAAGAGTGTGCACAGAGAGTGGACTGAGTGTGTACGGTATCCATCCATCCTCACAGAGCCAAGTGTGTGTGGATGCGAGTGAAGTGTGACTTGTGCGCAGAGACTGGTCATTGACTGTAGGAACCCTGAACTGCAGAGCGTGAGAAGGCAGCTTGTTTATTAGAATGGGAGCACTACAACTCAGAAACAGACCCTTCAGCTCATTGAGTTCGTGCCAGCCTCTTTTGTCTAATCTTGACCCACACCTGGACCTTAACACATCCACCCATGAACTTATCCAAACCTCTTAAATGTTGCAATCGACCCCACATCCACCACTTGCCCTGGCAGCTCGTTCCACACCATTCCCCCCTTTCATCCTAAATCGACGACCTCTAGTTGCAGTTTCAACCAAGCTGAGGGGGAAAAGCTGCTTGGATTTACCCTCTCTATACCCCTCATTTGTTTGTGTTTATTTTTAGGGACCTCTTGCAGTTTGTTAAGGAAAATGATCAGATTGCCCAAGACATCGCAGAAAGGTGAGTATGCCTGGTCCTTTCAGTAACAGCAGTATCCTTGATGAAATCCAACATGTGGTGTACTGTGCTCTCTCAGGTTGTTTTCTCTGTCAGCAGTTTTCAACATGGGAAGACACAAGATGCTGGAATCTGGAACAAGGTGCAGGTCAGGCAGCATCTGTGGAGGCAGAGGAATAGATGATGATTTGAGTTTCCAGAGATGCTGCTTCACCCCACTGAGTTCCTCCAGCACTTTGTTTAAAGTCGTAAAGTGCTACAGCATAGAAACAGGTCCTTCAGCCCATCTAGTCCATGCCTAACTATTATTCTCCCTCGTCCTTTTGACTTGCACCTGGACCATCACCCTCTGTATCCCTCCCATCATGTACTTATCCAAACTTCTCGTAAGTATTGAAATCAAACCTGTATCCACCACCTCTGTTGACAGCATGTTCCACTCTCTCCCCACCCTCTGAATGAAGACGTTTTCCACTCAGGTTGTCCTTAAATATTTCACCTTTCACCCTTAACCCATGACCTCTAATGTTTGTCTCACCTGACCTCAGTGGAAAAAGCCTGCTTGCATTTACCCTCTCTGTACTGTTTGTTCTACCTTTCAGGCAATTGATTTATGTTAAGTGTTTTATTTTAACAAGCAGTTTCAGATCTATATTAGGTCAGTTCCTGTGCAGTAAGTATAAAAGCACATTGGCTGGCAGTAGACCAAAGGTTTATGTTTGGAGGGAAAGAAGGTTCCATCGAAAGCCGTCCTGTTTTCTCCCCCAGCAGAAGCTTTCCTTCTGCGCTGTCCTACCCTTACTGAGGCATTGTAAAATCAACTGGACAGTCAGCCAAACTGCATTCAAAAATGACATGAGAGTCAGGGTATAGCATCCTAGCTCCTCTTCATTATGTCGTGACATTGAGTCTGCAATAAACCCAAGGTGCTAGGATGCTATACCCTGGCTCTCATGTTGGTTTTGAATGGAGTTTGGCTGACTGTCTAGTTAATGTTACAACACCTCAGCAAGGGCAATACGCTGCTCAAAATTCTATATACTTCTATCTTATCTCCTGTCATTCTCCATCCTGTTCATTTCTTTGCTTCAACTTCATAGAAATTTTACTTTTTACAGTGACTCTCAATGTTGTTAATCTTGCTGCTCACGGTTGACAGTTAATTTCATCCATTTTAGCTTTATTCTCTGAAGTTTGCTCTGGAGCCAGCTATGAGCCGAACACAATGTGGAAAGACTTTCCTTTTTCTGTTGTAAGTTTATTGTCACTGTCCCCAAAATAACAGCAACTTCATCATCCACTATCATATCTCTGTACTGGGTGCAGGGATGCAAGGTTGAGTTAATTTGAATTATCTTCCCTGTTATCAATGCCTAATTATTAGAACAACATAGAACAGAATACTACAGCACATTACAAGCCCTTCGGCCCACAATGTTGTGCTGACCCTCAAACCCTGCCTCCCATATAACCCCACACCTTAAATTCCTCCACATACCTGTCTAGTAGTCTCTTAAACTTCACTAGTGTATCTGCCTCCACCACTGACTCAGGCAGTGCATTCCACGCACCAACCACTCTGAGTAAAAAACCTTCCTCTAATATCCCCCTTGAACTTCCCTCCCTTTATCTTAAAGCCATGTCCTCTTGTACTGAGCAGTGGTGACCTGGGGAAGAGGCGCTGGCTATCCACTCTATCTATTCTTCTTAATATCTTGTACACCTCTATCATGTCTCCTCTAATCCTCCTCTCCAATGAGTAAAGCCCTAGCTCCCTTAATCTCTGATCATAATCCATACTCTCTAAACCAGGCAGCATCCTGGTAAATCTCCTCTGTACCCTTTCCAATGCTTCCACATCCTTCCTATAGTGAGGCGACCAGAACTGGACACAGTACTCCAAGTGTGGCCTAACCAGAGTTTTATAGAGCTGCATCATTACATCGTAACTCTTAAACTATCCCTTGATCTATGAAAGCTAACACCCCATAAGCTTTCATAACTACCCCATCTACCTGTGAGGCAACTTCCAGGGATTTTTGGACATATACCCCCAGATCCCTCTGCTCCTCCACACTACCAAGTATCCTGCCATTTACTTTGTACTCTGCCTTGGAGTTTGTCCTTCCAAAGTGTACCACCTCACACTTCTCTGGGTTGAACTCCATCTGCCACTTCTCAGCCCACTTCTGCATCCTATCAATGTCTCTCTGCAATCTTTGACAATCCTCTGCTCTATCTACAACACCACCAACCTTTGTGTTGTCTGCAAACTTGCCAACCCAGCCTTCTACCCCCACATCCAGGTCGTTAATAAAAATCACGAAAAATAGGGGTCCCAGAACAGATCCTTGTGGGATACCACTAGTCACAACCCTCCAATCACCACGGCCCTCTGCCTTCTGCAGGCAAGCCAATTCTGAATCCACCTGGCCAAACTTCCCTGGATCCCATGCCTTCTGACTTTCTGAATAAGCCTACCGTGTGGAACCTTGTCAAATGCCTTACTAAAATCCATGTAGATCACATCCACTGCACTACCCTCATCTATATGCCTGGTCACCTCCTCAAATAACTCTATCAGGCTTGTTAGGCACGATCTGCCCTTCACAAAGCCATGCTGACTGTCCCTGATCAGACCATGATTCTCTAAATGCCCATAGATCCTATCTAAGAATCTTTTCCAACAGTTTTCCCACCACAGACTTAAGGCTCACTGGTCTATAATTACCCAGACTATCCCTACTACCTTTTTTGAACAAAGGGACAACATTCGCCTCCCTCCAATCCTCCGGTATCATTCCCGTGGATAACGAGGACATAAAAATCCTAGCAAGAGGTTCAGCAATCTCTTCCCTTGCTTCGTGGAGCAGCCTGGGGAACTTTCCATCAGGCCCCGGAGACTTATCCGTCCTAATGTATTTTAACAACTCCAACACTTCCTCTCCCTTAATTACAACATGCTCCAGAACATCAACCTCACTCATATTGTCCTCAAATTCCCTCTCATTGGCGAATACTGAAGAGAAGTATTCATTGAGGACCTCGCTCACTTCCACAGCCTCCAGGCACATCTTCCCACTTTTATCTCTAATCGGTCCTACCTTCATCCTTTTGTTCTTCACATAATTTAAGAATGACTTGGGGTTTTCCTTTACCCTTCTCGCCAAGGCCTTCTCATGCCCCCTTTTTGCTCTTCTCAGCCCCTTCTTAAGCTCCTTTCTTGCTACCCTATATTCCTCAATAGACCCACTGATCCTTGCTTCCTAAACCTCATGTATGCTGCTTTCTTCCACCTGACTAGATTTTCCACCTCACTTGTCACCCATGGTTCCTTCACCCTACCATTCTTTATCTTCCTCACCGGGACAAATTTATCCCTAACATCCTGCAAGAGATCCGTAAACAACGACCACATGTCCATAGTACATTTCCCTGCAAAAACATCATCCCAATTCACATGCACAAGTTCTAGCCTTATAGCCTCATAATTTGCCCTTCCCCAATTAAAAATTTTCCTGTCCTCTCTGATTCTATCCTTTTCCATGATAATGTTAAAGGCCAGGGAGCGGTGCTCACTGTCCCCCAGATGCTCACCCTCTGAGAGATCTGTGACCTGACCCGGTTCGTTACCTATTACTAGATCTAGTATGGCATTCCCCCTAGTCAACATACTGTGACAGGAATTAGAGTTCGTCTGAGCTCTCATGCCTAAAGATTAGCTTTACTTGTCACTTGTACATTGAAAAATACAGAGAAATGTGTCGATCGTATCAATGACCAACACAGTCCGAGGATGTGCTGGGTGGGGTGCAAGTTTTGCCATGCTTCCAGCGCTGACATAGCATGTTCACAGCTTACAAACCCCCTGCAAGTCTTTGGAATGGGAGGAAATCCATGTCCCCACAGGGAGAACATAGAAACTCCTTGCAGGCAGCGGCAGGAATTGAACCCAGGTATTGGCACTGTAAAGGGTTGTACTAACCACCAAGTAACTGTGCTTTCCTGTAATTCCAGCATGTGTTTGTCTTCACCAGGGGCCGCAGGTTCATCCAGGATCATCTCAAGATGAAGGACGTTTCCTGTTATTGGAAGCAGCTGCTAGTGGAGTATTCCAAGCTGCTCCTTTACAAACCCAGGAGACACAGGAGCTACTCCCAGATCCTCAGCAAGGACAGGCACAGTGAACTGTAGCTTCCGAAACTACCTGAACCTTCCAGGTCCCTCTCTACAACACCTAACACATTCCATGCCAAACTTTCAGCGTGGGTAGCAAGCTTCTTGACCTCTGGGTTTTCTAAAAGGGTTTGACTAGTATTTGTATTTGCCTGTGCCCAGGACATCAGAGATATCCTCCCTCCACTGTTGATGTGGCCTTAACCTGCATCTCCTCCATTTCCCATACACCCACGCCCACTGCATCTTCCTTAACAGTGATATTTCCTCTTGTCCTTACCTATCACCCTCCACATCCAACACATTATACATCACAACCTGTTATTTCTAAAGAGATCCTGCCACTAACATATCTTTACCTCCCCCACTCTGCTTCCCGCTGTGATTCCCTTGTCCGTTGTCCCTTCCAGCATTTATCCCTGCAAGCAGCCTAAGTATCCATTCCCCTCCTCCCTCACCTCCATTCAGGGCCCCAGGCAGTCCTTCCAGGTGAGGCAACACTTTACCTGTGAATCTGCTGGGGTCCATTGTGTCTGGTGCTCCCAGTGCAGCCTCCTCTACACTGGTGAGACCCGTCATAAATGGGGGACCATTTTGTTGAGTACCGTGCACCATCTGCCACAAGAGGGACTTCCCAGCGGCCAAACACTTCAGTTCCCAATCCTTTCTGATGTCAATCTGTGGCCTCCTTTTCTGCCAAGATAAGGCCACTCTCAGGGTGGAGGATATTCTATCTGGGTACCCTCCAATTTGAATAGGATGAATATCGATTTTTCCCCCCCACCCTCATCTGTTACCCACACCGACCTTTCACTTCTTCTCACCTGCCTATTACATCCCCCTGGTACCCTTTCTCTTTCTCCTATGGTCCACTGTCCTCTTCCATCTGATTCCTTCCTCTCCAGCCCTTTATATTTCCTACGCACCTGGATTCACCTATCACTTTCTAGCTATCCTTTCCTTCCCCTATCCTTTTTCTCTGGTGTCTTCTCCTTTCTAGTCCTGAAGAAGGGTCTTGGCCTAAAATAGAGACTGTTGGTTCATTTCCATTGACACTCCCTGGCCTGCTGAGTTTTTCCAGTATTTTGTGTGTATTGCTTTGGTTTTCCAGCATCTGCAGACCTTCTTGTGTTTATGATTTGTACTCCCCTTCTCCTCTCCCGCCTGCCCATCAGCTCACTCTGGTTCCCCTCCTCCCCTTTCTCCCATGGTCCACTCTCTTCTCCTTTTAGATTTCTTCTTCAGCCATTTATCCCATCCACCTCTCACCTCCCAGCTTGTACTTCTTCCCGTCCTCCTACCACCTTATTATTCTGCTTTCTTTCCCCTTCCTTTCCAGTACTGATGACTGGCCTCATCCTGAAGCATCAGCTGTCTATTCCTCTCCATAGATGCTGCCTGACCTGCTGGGTTCCTCCAGTACTTGGTGTGTGTTACTCTAGATTTCCAGCATCTGCAGAATCTCTTGTGTTTATTCGTACTTTTAACTATCACATGTTGTTGAGGCTCACAGCCAGTCAGATCACCCCTCCACATTTTGATAACTGCTCGTTGATGTAATTTTAAGAGAGATTGTGCTGCCTGGAAGGCTCGTTAGCTTTTCGGACAAGATGAGCTGTAACCACCCATTTATTCCCCTGGACTCCCCTCATGAAAATGGAGGAAATTTCTGTGCTGCATCTTCTTATTGTTTTGCCCTAGTCTTTGGAGTGACGTTCCCACGTATTTTACCTCATACATCAGTGTTAATAAACCTAATTCTGATCCAGGAGCCATTGTGCTCCCCTCATTATTACACAGAAACTTTCCCAAACTGTATTCCTATCCCATTCCCATCCAGCGAGTTGATGATTTCGTTCCTGGAGCCCACTTGATGGGGGGAGGGATCAGTCATACACTCTGCCTGCCCACCTCCAGAAACATGGACCCAAAGGTGGCAGAACTCCCACACAGCTCCTCCCATCCACTTCGGAAGGTCAGGAGAAAGCTAGTTACTACGAAGGAACTTTCTAGTCGTGGTGCAGCTTCAGTGCATCGGCCACACGGGCAAGCAAGAAAGACAAAATGATGGATTTGATTAGTTTAATAAATGGATTTTTCTAGAGTGTGTGTAACCAGATTTAAATTATTTTCACAATTGAAACTGTAAACCTTTCTCCAAGCTTCAGTGTAAATCACAAACTATAGGACAGAATAGAGGAGGGGGCGTTACATTTTAACTTTACAAAGCACAGATAGGACCACACTTGGAGTACGGAGTGCATTTCTGGTCACAACAGTGCTTCGGAGAGAGTTTAGAGGAGTTTCACCAGAGTGTCATAAAGCTCAGGAGCAGGCCCTTTGGCCCATCTAATCTGTCCCAAACTTATTCTGCCTTGTTCTGCTGCTAGCAGAAGTGGTGAATGCGAGTTTGATTGCAACATTTAAGACAAGTGTGGATAAGTACATGGATGGGAGGGGTATGGTCTAAGCGCAGGTCAATGGGACTAGGCAGAATAATAGTTTGGATAAGTACTTTGCTTCCGTATACACTACAGAAAAGGATCTTGGCGATTGTAGGAATGACTTGCAGAAGACTGAAAAGCTTGAGCATGTAGATATTAAGGAAGAGGATGTGCTGGAGCTTTTGGAAAGCATCAAGTTGGATAAGTCACCGGGACCGGTTGGGATGAACCCCAGGCTACTGTGGGAAGCGAGGGAGGAAATTGCTGAGCCTCTGGCGATGATCTTTGGATCATCAATGAAGACAGGAGAGGTTCCGGAGGATTGGAGGGTTGCAGATGTTGTTCCCTTATTCAAGAAAGGAAGTAGGTATAGCCCAAGAAATTATAGATCAGTGAGCCTTACTTCAGTAGTTGGTAAGTTGATGGAGAAGATCCTGAGAGGCAGGATTTATGAACATTTGGAGAGGCAAAATATGATTAAGAGTAGTCAGCATGGCTTTGTCAAAGGCAGGTCGTGCCTTACGAGCTTGACTGAATTTTTTGAGAAAGTGACTAAACACATTGATGAAGGAAGAGCAGTAGATGTAGTGTATGTGGATTTCAGCAAGGTATTCGATAAGGTACCCCATGCAAGGCTTATTTATAAAGTAAGGGGGCATGGGATCCAAGGGGACATTGCTTTTTGGATTCAGAACTGGCTTGTCCACAGAAGGCAAAGAGTAGTTGTGGACGGGTCATATTCTGCATGGAGGTCGGTCACCAGTGGAGTGCCTCAGGGATCTGTTCTGGGACCCTTACTCTTCATGATTTTTATAAATGACGTGGATGAGGAAGTGGAGGGATGGGTTATTAAGTTTGCTGATGACACAAAGGTTGGAGGAGGTGTGGAGGGATGTCGGAGGTTACAGTGGGACATTGCAAAACTGGGCTGAGAAGTGGCAGATGGAATTCAACCCAGATAAGTGTGAAGTGGTTCATTCTGGTCGGTCAAATATGATGGCAGAATATAGTATTAATGGTAAGACTCTTGGCAGTGTGGAGGATCAGAGGGATCTTGGGGACCGAGTCCATAGGACGCTCAAAGCAGCTGCGCAGGTTGACTCTCTGGTTAAGAAAGCATACAGTGTGTTGGCCTTCATCAATTGTGGAATTGAATTTAGGAGCCAAGAGGTAATGTTACAGCTATATAGGGCCCTGATCAGACCCCACTTGGAGTACTGTGCTCAGTTCTGGTCGCCTCACTACAGGAAGGATGTGGAAACCATAGAAAGGGTGCAGAGGAGATTTACAAGGATGTTGCTGGGATTGGGGAGCATGCCTTGAACTCGGCCTTTTCTCCTTGGAGCGATGGAGGATAAGAGATGTATAAGATGATGAGAGGCATTGACCGTGTGGATAGTCGGAGGCTTTTTCCCAGGTCTGAAATGGTTGCCACAAGAGGACACATGTTTAAGGTACTGGGGAGTCGCTACAGAAGAGATGTCAAGGGTAATTTTTTTACTCAGTGGTGAGTGTGTGGCATCAGTGGTGGAGGCAGATACGATAGGGTCTTTTAAGAGACTTTCGGATAGGTACATGGAGCTTAGAAAAATAGAGGGCTATGGGTAAGCCTAGTAATTTCTAAGGTAAGGACATGTTCAGTACAACTTTGTGGGCCAAAGGGCCTGTATTGTGCTGTAGATTTTGTATGTTTCTATGTATTAGCAATGTTCTTTCAAAAAGCAATAGATTTTAGCATGGTCTGGAGGACTGGAAAATTGCAAATGTCACTCCATTCTTCGGGGGGGGGGGGGGGGCGCAGAAGAAAGGAAATTATAGCCTAGCTAGCCTGACTTCTGTGGTTGGGAAGATATTGGGGTCAATTGTAAAGGATCAGGTTTCGGGGTATTTGGAGGCTCATGGCAAAATAGATTGTAGTCAGCATCGTTTTCTTAAAGGAAAATCTTGCCTAACCAATCTGTTGGAATTATTTGAGAAAATAGCAAGTAGGATAAACAACAGAGAATAGGTAGATGTGTATTTGGATTTTCAGAAGGCCTTTGACAAGGTGCCACAGATGAAGCTACTGAACAAGAGCCCATGGTATTATAGGAAAGATACTAGCATCAATAGAGCATTGGTTGATTGGCAGGAAGCAAAGGGTGAGAACCCCATGTGTTCTGCAGGGGTTGATAATGGGACCTCTTCTCTTTATTTTGAATATCAATAACTTGCATGACAGAACATTTTGGCTTTGCGGACAATACAAAGAAAGGTGGAGGGGCAGGTAGTGTTGAGGAAGCAGGGAGGCTACAAAGGACAGATTAGGAGAATGGGCAGAGATGGCAGATGGAGTACAGTGTCAGCAAGTGTATGGTCATGCACCGGTGGAAAGAATAAAAGCATTGGCTATTTCACAGGGTTGCAGGGCGAAGGCAGGAGATTAGGGTTGAGAGGGAAATGGATCAGCCGTGATGAAATGGCAGAGCAGACTCAATGGGCCAAATGGCCTAATTCTGCTCCGATGTCTTATGGGGTAAATTCCACAGCATAGTTACTCCACACTGGAAGATGATAAATGCAACCCTGCTGTGCAAGGGAGTAGTGAGGAAAAAGTCAGTGCAGATTCAGATTTATTTATCATATACAGTACAGTGAGATGTATTATTTGCATTAACAACACAATTTAGGGATTTCCTAGGGGCAGGCCTCAAGTGTTGCCTCACATTCCATCACCAACATAGCCAACCCACAATGTTCAACAGAACAACACCAACACCAGAACTAGATCCTATCTTCCAACGAACCACCCACCCACACACACATCGGTCCTCCAACTCTAGGACAGGTGGCCTCTGGGCCTCCAGTGGACTCGTGCTGGAGTTAGCTTAATGTCATTCACAGGAAAAGTGCTGGTAAATTTGAGGTGCTAACATTTTCTGTCTTTCATTCTTTGGGGGTTTTTTTCTGTTCTGTGGATGTCTGTGAAGAATAAGAGTTTCAAGTTATATATTGTATACAATCTCTGATATTAAATTGAACCATTGAATCATTAAGCAAAAAAAATAGCATGGTTGATCAGAGCAGATTTGATGGGTTGAATGGCCTAATTCTGCTTTTTGCATAAGTGGTAACAGACAGGATTGGACAGATCAATACTGAGTTTTAAAAGGGGATATAGTTTGAACTCAGTTGGTGTTTTGAGGTTGTAACTAGCAGAGTAGATCAGAATACAATAGTAGATACAGTATGTTTAAACTTTCAGGGACCTTTGATTGAAAAATGCCACTGATAAGTTCATTAAACAAAGTGAGGGTACATGGGGTTGGGTGAGGGGTGGTTAGCAGATAGGAAACAAATCTGTGACAGGTGGCAACAGTGCTGGACCCAACGTCAATATATCTAACACAGTAATCTTGCAATATATGTAACATAATCAATGTTCAAAGTTAATTTATTATCAAAGTACATTTATGTCACTATACCATACAACCCTGGAACTCATTTTCTTGTGGGGATTCACAGTAAATACACAGAAGCAGAATGGAATCAATGAAAACATACAACAAATGCAAACAACGAGTACAAAAGTCAACAAACTGCAAATACGCAGAGAGAAAATAATTTATAATAAATAAACAATAAATATTGAGAACATGAGATGAACAATCATTAGAAGTGAGTCCATAGTTTGTGGAAACTGTTCAGTGTTGGGGTGAGTGCAATTGAAATTATCCCCACTGGTTTAAGTGCCTGATGGTTGAGGATTAATAACTCAGTGGTGTGGGACTTGAGGCTCCTGTACTTCCTACCTGACAGCAGCAGCGAGACGAGAGCATGGACTGGACAGTGAGAGATGCTGCTTTCCTGTGACAGTGCATCAGGACTGAAATGTCAGCTGTTTATTCGCCACCATAGCTGCTGCCTGATTTGCTGAGTTCCGACAACAAGATATTCAGCATCTGCAGAGTCGCTTGCGTTTATTGATTGACTCTGGATGTTCAGGGATTCAGAGAAATCTGGAATGGAGGTACCATGATTCTGATAAACGGTAGAGTAGCTTTTAAGGACCAAATGCCCATGGCTCCTATTTCTTGTGTTCCTGTGACTATTGCCATGTCTGCCTATCGCCATCCTGAGGGATGAGGTTAGCTGGAATCCTTACTACACCATCTTAACCACACAGCAGTAGGAGCAGGTCAGAGATTGGGTATCCTGTGGTAAATATCAGCACCCAATGCAAACATCTTTCAAGTGTCTCAAGGGCCTGTGCCAGGAGTCTGAAGGAACTTTCCACTTGTTCAGGTAGGTGACCTGACACACAACTTGAGCAGCTCATCAGCATTCTGGACAAAGTAACTAACATCGTTATAAGATCATAAAACAGGAGCAGAATTGGGCCACTTGGCCCATCAAGTCTGCTTTGCCATTTCAATCATGGCTGATTTATTTTCCTTCTCAATCCCATTCTCCAGCCTTCTGCCCATAACCTTTGATGTCCATACTAAACCTATCAATCTCTATATACCTGAAGACTTGCTCTCCATGGTTGTCTGTGACAATGAATTCCACAGATTCATTATCCTCTGGTTAAATTCCTCCTCACCTCTGAACTAAAGGGACGACCTTGCATTCTCAGACTCTCCCAGTATCAGAAACATCCTCTCCACATCCATGTTATCTAGATCTTTAAAGATTCAATAGGTTTTAATGAGATCCACACCACCCCCCCCCCCCACTACTCTCCTAAATTCCAGAGTCATCAAACATCATACATTAACTCTATTAACTCTTTAATTCCTGGGATCATGCTTGTGACCCTCCTCTGGACTCCGTCCAATGCCAGCACATCCTTTCCTAGATATGGGGCCTAATGCTGGTAGTAATAGTCCAAGTGTAATCTGACCAATGCAATATAAAGCCTCAGAATTATATCCTTGATTCTATATTCTAGCCCTCTCGAAATGAATGAATTCAATTGAATGATCTTTAGTGTCATTATACATAGATACAATGAAACTCTGTTTGGCTTCCTCTCAGGCAAAGCGGTAGATAAAAACAAGACGGTAATAGAAAAACGGTATTAAACAGATAAGTAGCAGAAAACAAGTTGCAGCAGCACCAGAATATCACAGCAATGCACAAAGTGCCGTTAGTGCAAGTATTTGAGCCCTTGAGAGGGCAAATGTAATGTTCACATTAAATTTGCCTTCTTTGCTACCATTGTAAGTAGATCTTAAAACACTTGTTCATTTACCAATTTGACCTTATTTGTAGTGTAGCAAGAGAGAGGAGCATTACCGTCTAGTGTGGAGGGGCCACTGCACAGGATCAGGAAAAGCTGTAGGAACTTGTAAACTCAGTCAGCTCTATCCTGGGCACTCGCCTCCACAGCATCCAGAACAGCACCAAAAGGCCATATCTCAAAAAGGCAACATCCATCAACCAGGACATGCCCTCTTCTCATTGTTACCATCAAGGAGAAGGTACAGGAGCCTGAAGACACACACTTGACATTGAGCTTCCCCTCCACTGTCAGATTTCTGAATGTGCATGTACACTACCTCACTGTTTTTTCCTCTCTTTTTGCACTACTTATTTAATTTTATATATATCAAACAGCAAATTTCACAACATATGCCAGTGATAGTGCACCTGATTCTGACTGTCACAACAACAGATATTCCAGAGGTGAGATAGTGAGACTGAACACAACAGTTTAGGAAGGAACGCAGCTTGGACGTACCCAAGTACCAAATTATTGTGGTGCCACTGACCGGCTTCCGGGCAGAGGGAGCTCATTAACCGCGGACGGTAGCTCACCTAGGAGAGGTCAAACTCCGATTTCAAACCTCCGCTGCCTTGCAGCTATACCCGCTCACGGGAAAGGCTTTGGGAGTGAACCCCGAGGAAAAATCCGGAGTCGGAGTCCCGAAGGCGGCTGACTGCTGTACCCAACACCGGCACAGCAACTCCTGCGGTGCTGCTGGCACCAAACTGTATCGACTTTCGTCGTTCCTTTGGACCTGTCGTCAACATGGAGAGGGGAGTCCCAGACGGATCTCCATATCAACTCTGCCCTGGCTCGTGCCCTGGAGAGGCCACTCCCAGTGACTACCAGATGCGCAGTATCCATGGTCAACCACGACCAACGGAGGCCGCACACACACGCTGACCAGCTGTTCCAGGGTTCCAGATGTGCAATGAGCTGTCAGCGCAAGTGGTGCATGCAAGCACGTTTTCAACATTTAAGAGAAGTTTGGATGGATACATGGATAGTAGTGGTATGGATGACGATGGTCCAGGTGCGGGTTGATGGGATTAGGCAGTTTAAATTGTTTAGCGTGGACTACGTGGACCAACAGACCTATTTCTATGAATCTGTTAACTTGCAAGTTCACCCTCCAGACTGCACGGTTCTAATAGAGTAGTAGAGCACTACAGCACAGAGAGAGATGCTTCAGCTTGTCTAGTCCTTGACAAAATATTATTCTAACAAGTCCCATTGACCTCTATACCTCTCCCAACCATGTACTTATTCAAACTTCTCTTGAATCAGGGTTTCCGATTTCTGCATTATTGGAATCTCTTCTGGGGAAGATATGACCTGTACAAAACAACAGGTTACACCTAAACCCAAGGAGACCAATATCCTTGCTGGCAGGTTTGCTGGACCTGTTGAGGGTTTTAACTAATTTGGCCGGGAGATGGAAACTGCAATAACAGAGCTGAGGATGGGGCAGTTGGTATACAAGTAGATGTAGTGTTTAGTGGGACTGTAAGGAAGGACAGGAAGATGATTGGGCAAAACTGCAGTCAGTACGATGAGTTGTACTGTAAGATGGGGGCAAAATTGAAGAGGGTGATGAATACTGGACTGAAGGTGTTAAATTTGCATGCAGAATATGGAGTAAAGTGGGTGATCTTGTAGTACAGTTAGAGATTGGCAAATATGTATGTTGTGGGCGTCACTAAGCTGTGGCTGAAAGAAGATCATAGCCAGGAGCTTAACATCCAAGGATACACTTTGTATCGAAAGGACAGGCAGGTAAGTGGTGGGGGGGGGGGGGGGTGGGGGTGGCTCTGTTGGTAAAATTGAAATCAAATCCTTAGAATGAGGTGACATAGGATTGGAAGGTATAGAATCCTTGTGGGTAGAGTTAAGAAACTGCGAGCGTGAAAGGGAGTGATATACAGGCCTTCAAATAGTAGCGAGCATGGGATACAAATTAAAACGGGATAAGGAGGGCAATGCCACAAAACTCACCGGGAATTTCGATGGACAAGTAGATTAGTAAACTCAGGTTGGTGCTGGATCCCAAGAGAGGGAATTTGCAGAATACCCACATGGTGGCTTTTTAGAGCAGCTTGTGGTTGAGTCCACTAGGGGAAAGGCAATCATCAATTGGATGTTGTGTAATAAACCAGATTTGATTAGGGAGCTTAAAGTAAAGGGACCTTTAGGAGGCAATGATTATAATATGATAGAATTTACCCTGCAGTTTGAACAGGAGAAGATAAAGTCAAATATATCAGTTTTAAAGTTCTGAATAAGGTACCTGAAGAGATTGAGGAGCATTAGTGTATGATCTTTCAAGAATCAACGGACTCTGGAATGGTTTTGGAGGCCTGGAAAATCGCAAATGTCACTCCATTCTTTAAGAAGGGAGTGAAGCAGAAGAAAGGAAATTATAGACCAGTTAGCGTGACTTCAGGGGTTGGGTAGATGTTGGAGTCGATTGTTAAGGATGAGGTTTCTGGGAACTTGGAGGCACAGGATAAAATAGGCTAAAGTCAGCATGGTGTCCTTAAGGGGAAATCCAGCCTGACAAATCTGTTGGAATTCTTTGAGGAGAATAACAGGCAGGATAGGCAAAGTGGGTGTTGTTTACTTGGATTTTCAGAAGGCTTTTGGTAAGGTGCCACACATGTTGGTTGTATAAGACATTGGTGAGACCTAATTTGGAGTATTGTGTGCTGTTTTGGTCACCTACCTACAGGAAAGATGTAAACAAGGTTGAAAAAGTGCAGAGAACAGTTAAAGGATGTTGCCGGGACTGAAGGACCTGAGTTATAAGGAAAAATTGAATAGGTTAGAACTTTATTCACTGGAACGTAAAAGATTGAGGGGAGATTTGATAGAGGTATAAAAAATTATGGGAGGTATAGATAGAGTAAATGCAAGGAGGATTTTTCCACTGAGATTTGGTGAGACTACAACTAGAGGTCATGGGTTAAGGGTGAAAGGTGAAATGTTTAAGGGGAACATGAGGGGGAACTTCTTCACTCAGAGGGTGGTGAGAGTGTGGAAAGTGGTGGATTCGATTTCAACATCAACGTTTAAGAGAAGCTTGGATGTGCACATGATCGGGAGCAGTGTGAGGGCAGGTTGATGGGACTAGGATGGTCTACGCGGGCCAAAGGGCAGGCTTTTGTGCTGTAGGTTTCTATGATGCTGCTTAACATGATAAAAGACCTTGTTATTTCAAGGAAGATACTAGCATAGATAGGTTTGGCTAATTGGCAGCAGGTAAAGAGTGGAAATAAAGGGGGCCTTTTTTGGTTGGCTGCCGGTGACTGTGGTGTTCCGCAGAGTGCAATGTTTGGACTACTTCTTCTCATATTATACATCAATAATTTGGATGATGGAATTGATGGCTTTGTGGCCAAGGATGCAGATGACACGAAGATAGGTGGAGGGGCAGGTAGTGTTGAGGCAGTAGAGAGTCTGTAAAAGGACTTAGGCAGATTAGGAGAATGGGTAGATGGAATAGGAATTGCATTGGTAGAAGGAATAAAGGTATAGATTGTTTTCTAAATGGAGAGAAACTTCAAAAATTGAGGTGCAAAGGGATTTGGGAGTCCTTGTCCAGGATTCCCTAAAGGTTCACTTGCAGGTTGAGTTGTTTCAATGTTAGTATTCATTTCAAGAGGACTAGAATACAAGAGCAAGGATGTGATGTTGAGGCTTTATAAGGAACTGGTGAGGCCTCACTTGGAGTATTGTGAGCAATTTTGTGCCTCTTATCCACTGGCAGCACCAGAGGGTTTTCCTTGCTGGTGCTACGGTGAGGCTGAATTATTCAGTGATGGTGCTGAGGGATGTACTGTATGGTAATATGTATTCGCAAGGCCAGTTCAAAAGTCAGTTTCAAGCATTATGTGCCTACTACAAATGCCTCTGTTGATTCACAAGCAACAGCAATTGATAGATCTAATATGGAAGTGAACTGTGACAGTGTCAACAGCATCGGAGACAACCCGGGCTACACAGAGCATAAACAAACAAACCGACAGAGCATCTGACCCACAGCGCACAACATGAATCACGCACCGATCCCGCAATCAGCGTCAAATGCGTGCTTTTCAACTGAAAAACACAACACTAACCCACAATGTCCACCGCTATTCGCATTACATAGACAGACAATGCCAAAAGATACACTGTTATTGAAGTCAAATAAGGCAAACAACAGATGCAAGGCTTTACCAGGAGTTGGACAAATCGTACTCCGACCATGCAATATCTCAATTAATTTGGCTACTGAAAATAAAACAAAACTCAACAGAATCACCCCTTGGAAGTCTAAGCAAAACCAGTAGGCTTAATAGCAGTAAATGTAATATTTTAGGATTTGCAGGAAACATAAGGACTATGGGTTATCCACCACAAAATAATAATTATAATCAGCGTTAGTCTAGGCCCTAATTTAAAAAAAAATCAACTGCACTCACCATTGTTGTTTTCAGAGAAACGCAATCCATCTGTTGTTGTGATTGGTGGCAAAAGCGTCAGTGATTTTCTGGATGTCAAGTGCCTTGGTCCTCCGGCTGTTTGTGGCCAACAGGGCCAAGATGCTGTTCCGAGCATCGCTGCTGCTATTCCTTAGGTAGTTTTGAGGCATCTGCGGCAAGAGAAAGTCCGTTTGCATGAGGCAGATGTCACAGGCAGAGTCAGTGATATGCAGATTAGTTTGTATAAATCTATAAATGCATCGCGGTAGGGTCTCAGAGCTGCAAATTCCACTGTGTCATTCACTGTCTGTCCTTGCTTTTGTTTTGTTTACAGCAGACGCTGAACCTGATGTAGCTCTGCAGTCAGGTTCACTTCAGTCACTCCATAGTATTGGGCCATTGGCCAAAGACAACTCTTGTCTAGGAAGAGCTTGTGTTTGGGACTCAGTGCTGAGACTCCAGTCAGAACACCCCCAGTCTCAACTGAGAACCGTCTTTTCATTTTTCATTTTTCACTGTTTCATAGAAACAGTGCTTGTGAAGGTCATCAGAGGATGTGACAGGTGTGCATGCGGTTTGGGCCTCAACAACAAAATCATGTAGGCGGCTGGGTGGCTGGGCCTGTCTCCTTTCGTGTGGTCTGCTCTGTATACCGGCCTTGATGCACAGGTCCCTCGCTCTTGCCTGAATTTCACTCCATGATTCCTCTCCTCATTTTGCTGAGAGAGCATCGAGAACAGACCGAGCCAAGTCCACAGCAGATGAAAGCTCCAAACTGGGAGATTGTAGCTGGTCTGACATGAACTTGGTGACTCGGAATAAATCCTCAAACAGAGTGAGAAGTAAAGCAAACTGCTCATCAATCAGTCCATTTACAGCTCTGGCCTCCGTTGGTTGACCCATAATATCCTGCGGTGTAGCTAGAATGGCAGGGAGTGATTTCCTTATAGCCCACAAAGCTGTATACTGCCATGCCCAGCCTGTATCTGACAATTTCTTTAACTCCACGGGCTGCACAGTTGATTCCAGTTCTCTCTGTTTGTTCATGAAAAGATCGTGGGCAACAGAGTTTGAAAAGAAGTTGTAAAGCAGCTGCACAGTTTCAAAAAACTCACGCGTTTGTTGTTCATTGCTCACAACATCCACTAAAACAAGGTTAAGTCTGTGAGCATGGCACTATAATATATCTAATGCCTTGTTCCTCTACTTCACCCTCACACTCCTTCGATGAACTGCTGTCGTCCTCATCCCCACTTTCTTCTTTCTGCACATCACTTTCAATTAAGACAGGCTCAGGCTGAGACGCCACTGATTCCTCTGGATGAGGTCGTTTTCTCACTAAAATTCGATCCATTTTTCACGCCAGCCGAAACAATGCACATGCCAGGCCCACTCTATCTTGTAAAAGCACAATGTGTGTGTGTGTGGCATCCGTTAGTCTCACGAGACCATGGATCCGCGCCTGGATGTATACTATCAATCTCCCGCGTGAGTGACATCACCACCTGAAGTGATCTTAACTGATCTGAGCGACGGCGAGACATCGACAACGAACGAATAAGCAGAAGTGTAGAGAGGATCTGACCTTAGACCAACACAGAGTTTATAACTTTATTGCTGTGTGGGTGCTATAGTAATCAGGGGCGCTGTTTCACCAGATCAACTGGAGAAACAAGCTGTATTCAGAACTATACAGAGAAAGCAGCTGCAATTTGTATGTCACATTTCAGTTCATTTCTTGGTGGTGCTGTTGTAATTTCTGCTGGTGCTATAGCAACAGCAAGCACCACCCTAGTGCCACCTCTGCTCTTATCTAAGAACAGATGTGCTGGCAGAGGGTCCAGAGGAGGTTAATGAGAATGGGGCGCTTGATGGTCCTGGGTCTGTGCTCACTGGAGTTTAGAAGAAAGAGGGGGGATCTTATTGAAACCTATCGAATATTAAAAGGCCTAGGTAGAGTGGATGTGGAGAGGATGTTTCCTATAGAGGGTGAGTCTGGGACCAGAGGGCATGGGCTCAGAATAGAGTGATGAGGATGAATTTCTTTCATCAGAGGGTAGTGAATCCATGAAATTCATTGCAGTAGACAGTTGTTGAGGCCAGGTTAATGAGTATATTTAAAAAGGTTGATAGATTCTTGATCAGTAGACAGCCCAAAGGTTATGCCGAGAAGGTAGGAGAATGGAACTGAAAGGGATGAAAAAAATCAGCCATGATGGAATTGATAGGGGATTCTATAGTCAGGGGGGCGAATAGGAGATTTTGTGTGGAAGATCGGGAGTCTCGGATGGTATGTTGCTTCCCTGGTGCCGGGGTCCGAGACATCTCAGATCGGGTGCAGGTTATTCTCGAGAGGGAGGGCAAGAATCCAGATGTTGTGGTCCATGTAGGGACCAATGACGTGGGTAGGATGAGTGAGGGGGTCCTGCATAGTGAGTTCAGGGAGTTAGGTGCGAAGCTGAAGAGCAGGACCTCCAGGGTAACAATCTCAGGATTGCTACCTGTGCCACGTGCGAGTGAGGCAAGGAACAGAAAGATTATAAAGATTAATACATGGCTGAGAGGATGGTGCAGGAGGGAGGGCTTCAGGTTTGTAGATAATTGGGCTTTGTTCCAGGGAAGGTGGGATCTGTTCCGACGGGACGGTTTACACCTGAACTGGAGCGGTACTAACATTCTTGCAGGGAAAGTTTGCTAGTGCTTCTTGGGGGGGTTTAAACTAAATTTGCAGGGGGCAGGGATCCAGAATGTGAGAGAGGATAGTGAGAGGAAGAATAAAGAACAGGTGGGGACTACACGGTTCTGGAATATTAAGTGTGTAGTAGAGAAAGGTGAGGCGGAACAAGTGATAAGGAGGACACATGTACAGAGGGATGGTCTGACGGAACATGAAGTTAAATGTGTTGAAAGAATAAGTAAATTTAAGAAGGACAACAAAATTCTAGGAGCGTATAGCCTGATGGGAGTTCGGGGAGCTGGGTTAAGCACAATAGGCAGCGATTCAAACAGAAAGAGGAGAAATGGGCTAAAAATTCTATATCTGAATGCACGAAGTGTCAGAAATAAGGCAGATGAGCTTGAAGCCCAGGTGCGAATGGGTAACTATGATGTTGTTGGGATAACGGAGACATGGCTGCAGGGAGATCAGACCTGGGAAATGAATGTACAAGGGTATACGTGCTATCGTAGGGACAGAAATGTGGGCAGAGGGGGTGGGGTGGCCCTGTTGGTGAGGAACGAGATTCAGTCCTTTGCAAGGGGGACATAGGGTCAGGAGAAGTAGAGTCTGTGTGGATAGAACAGTAAGGGAAAAAAGACCCTAATGGGTGTTGTCTACAGGCCACCAAACAGTAGCATGGATATTGGGTGCAAGTTGAATAGGGAGTTAACATTGGCATGTGGCAAAGGTAATGTCGCAGTAGTTATGGGGGATTTCAACATGCAGGTGAACTGGGAGAATCAGGTTGGTGCTGGACCACAGGATAGGGAGTTTGTAGAGTGCCTACGGGATGCATTCTTGGAACAGCTTGTACGAGAGCCGACCAGGGACAAGGCTATTCTGGATTTAGTGTTATGTAATGAACAGGATTTGATAAGCGATCTTGCAGTAAAGGAGCCATTAGGAGGTAGTGACCATAATATGATAAGTTTTTATCTGCAATTTGAGAAGGATAAGGGCAGCTCGGAGGTGTCAGTGTTGCAGATGAACAGGGGAAACTATGGAGCCATGAGGGAGGAGCTGGCCAAAGTTGACTGGACGGATAGCCTAGCAGAAAAGACAGTGGAACAGCAATGGCAGGTATTCTTGGGAATAATGCACAAGGTGCAAAATCAGTTCATCCCCCAGAGAAGGAAGGATTCAAAGGGGGGGAAAGGGCCACAGTGGTTGACAAAGGAAGTCAGAGATTGCATAGCATTAAAAAAAAGGAAATATGACAGAGCTAAGGTGAGTGGGAGGACGGATGATTGGGAAGTTTTTAAGGAACAACAGAACTTAACTAAAAAGACAATACGGGGAGAAAAAATGAGGTACGAACGGAAGCTAGCCAGGAATATAAAGGAAGATAGCAAAAGCTTTTTTAGGTATGTGAAGAGAAAGAAGATAATTAGGAACAATGTTGGGCCCTTGAAGAATGAATTGGGTGAAATTGTTATGGAAAACAGAGAAATGGCAGAAGAATTTAATGAGTACTTTAGATCTGTTCTCACTAAGGAAGACACAAGCAATCTCCCAGATGTATGGATGGGCCAAGGACATAGGGTAACAGAGGAAATGAAACGGATTGACATTAGGAAGGAAACGGTGATGAGAAGACTGATGGGACTGAAGGCTGACAAATCCCCAGGTCCAGATCGTCTGCATCCTAGGGTACTAAAGGAGGTGGTCCTGGAAATTGTGGATGCATTGGTAATCATTTTCCAATGTTCCTTAGATTCAGGATCAGTTCCTGAGGATTGGAGAATGGCTAATGTTATCCCACTTTTTAAGAAAGGAGGGAGGGAGAAAACAGAGAACTATCGACCTGTCAGCCTGGCATCGGTGGTGGTGGGAATCCATTATTAAGGATGAAATAGTGGCATATCTAGATAGCAGTGATAGGATTGGGCCGAGCCAGCATGGATTTACCAAGGGTAAATCATGCTTGACTAATCTGTTGGAGTTTTTCGAGGATGTAACCAGGAAGTTAGACGGGGGAGATCCAGTGGATGTAGTGTACCTCGATTTTCAGAAGGCATTTGATAAGGTCCCACATAGGAGATTGGTGAGTAAAATCAGAGCTCATGGCATTGAGGGGAAGATATTGACAAGGATAGAAAACTGGTTGGCAGATAGAAAGCAAAGGGTAGCGGTGAATGGGTGTTTCTTGGAATGGCAGGTGGTGACTAGTGGGGTGCCACAGGGCTCGGTATTGGGACCACAACTGTTTACAATTTACGTCAACAATTTGGATGAAGGCATTGAAAATAACATCAGAAAATTTGCTGATGATACTAAGCTGGGTGGCAGTGTGACATGTGATGAGGATGTTAGGAGAATTCAGGGTGACTTGGATAGGCTGGGTGAGTGGGCAGATACTTGGCAGATGATGTTTAATGTGAATAAGTGTGAGGTTATCCACTTTGGGAGTAAGAACAGGAAGGCAGATTATTATCTGAACGGTGTAGAGTTAGGTAAGGGAGAAATACAAAGAGACCTAGGAGTCCTTGTTCATCAGTCACTGAAGGTGAATGAGCAAGTGCAGCAGGCAGTGAAGAAGGCTAATGGAATGTTGGCCTTTATTACAAAGGGAATTGAGTACAAGAGCAAGGAAATCCTCTTGCATTTGTACAGAGCCCTGGTGAGACCACACCTGGAGTATTGTGTACAGTTTTGGTCTCCAGGGTTAAGGAAGGACAACCTGGCTGTAGAGGAAGTGCAGCGTAGATTCACGAGGTTAATTCCTGGGATGTCTGGACTGTCTTACGCAGAGTGGTTAGAGAGACTGGGCTTGTACACACTGGAATTAAGGAGATTGAGAGGGGATCTGATTGAAACATATAAGATTATTAAGGGATTGGACAAGATAGAGGCAGGAAATATGTTCCAGATGCTGGGAGAGTCCACTACCAGAGGGCATGGTTTGAGAATAAGGGGTGGGTCATTTAGGACAGATTTAAGGAAAAACTTCTTCTCCCAGAGAGTTGTGGGTGTCTGGAATGCACTGCCTTGGAAGGTAGTGGAGGCCAATTCTTGAATGCTTTCAAGAAGGAGCTAGATAGGTATCTCATGGATAGGGGAATCAAGGGATATGGGGACAAGGCAGGAACCGGGTATTGATAGTAGTTGATCAGCCATGATCTCAAAATGGCGGTGCAGGCTCAAAGGGCCGAATGGTCTACTTCTGCACCTATTGTCTATTGTCTATTGGCAGAGCAGCCTTGATGGGCTGAATGGCCTAATTCTGCTGCTATGTCTTATTGTCTGAATGTTGAAATGAACCCACGTTCATCCACTCTCATACCACCCTCTAACTGAAGGCATTCCCCCTCAGGTTCCCCTTAAATATTTCACCTTTCACCCTTAACCTATGACCTAATTAGTTTCATTCAACATCAATGGAAAACAGCCTTCTTGCATTTACCCTATCTATAACCCCTCATGATTTTGTAGACCAGTCCATTTACAAGCAGCACTGCCACAAGAAAGCAGCCTCTGTTATTAGAGACTCTCGTCATCAAGGTCATGCTCTGTTCTTGCTACTAGCATCAAGGAGGAGGGTACAGGACCCTTAGGTCTCACAGCAGCTGATTCAGGAACAGTTGTTACTCTCAACCATCAGGGTCCTGAACTGGCATGGACAACTACACTCAACACAACTCTGAGATAAGCCCACAACCTACAAATTCACTTTCAAGATCTCTTAACAACTCTTGTTCTCAGTACTATATATTTATTTGCACAGCTCTCCTTCTTCAGCACATTGGTTGTTTGTCAGTCTTTGTTCATGCAAAGTTTTTCTTTTGTAAATTCTTTTTATATATTTCCTGCCTATGCTCACAAGAAAACAGATCTCAAGGTTGTATATGGTAACGTATACATACTTTGATAATAAATTTATTTTGAACTGTTTATCTTTTTCTTGTGGATGCTGTGCCTGTGGTGCTGCTGCAGGCGAGTTGTCCCTTGCATCCTGTGCAGATGGCGATAAACTCAACTTTGATGTTCAGCAGCGTGCTCCTGGTTCCTCCCACATCCCAAAGACATGCTGGTGAATTGAAATGACTACTGTAAGTGGCAAAAAAATAATCAAAGGGGAGTTGATCGACATGTGATAACAGGACCACAGAGAAATGAGAGGGAGAATTGCCTTTCTGGGCATTAGCATCAGTTTAATGAATTGAATTGCCCCTAGTCTTGGAATAACTAAGTAAATTACACTCAGGAGAGATTACAAAACTAGTGATACATTTCTTGGTAATTTGAACATTGGGTGAAATGAATAAGTGTTATAGATAATTCTCTTTTTGCTGGTTGGGTAAGTCCAGATCTAGAAACATAGAAAACCTACGGCAGAATACAGGCCATTTGGCCCACAAAGCTGTGTCAAACATGTCCTTACCTTAGAACTACCTAGACTTACCCACAGTCCTCTATTTTTCTAAGCTCCATGTACCTACCCAGGAGTCTCTTAAAAGACCCTATCGTTTCCACCTCCACATTTATGACTCTGCCTTCATCAATGTGTTTAGTCACATCCCCAAAAAATTCAATCAGGCTCGTAAGGCACGACCTGCCCTTGACAAAGCCATGCTGACTGTTGCTAATCATATTATACCTCTCCAAATGTTCATAAATCCTGCCTCTCAGGATCTTCTCCAACAACTTACCAACCACTGAAGTAAGACTCGCTGGTCTATAATTTCCTGGGCTATACCTACTCCCTTTCTTGAATAAGGGAACAACATCTACAACCCTCCAATCCTCTGGAACCTCTCCCGTCCTCATTGATGATGCAAAGATCATTGCCAGAGGCTCAGCAATCTCCTCCCTCACCTCCCACAGTAGCTTGGGGTACATCCCGTCCAGTCCCGGTAACTTATCCAACTTGATGCTTTCCAAAGGCTCCAGCACATCCTCTTCCTTAATATCTACATGCTCAAGCTTTTCAGTCTGCTGCAAGTCATCCCTACAATCACCAAGATCCTTTTCCATAGTGAATACTGAAGCATAACCTAGGGCAGAGTTTAAAATTTGGAACCAAATCTTCACCATTGATGTTGAGCAACATTTCTAAACATGAAGCACACTGACTACACAGAATGTTGTTAATTTGCCTGTTAACACTAGAGATTAATGAACTTTCAACTGAAGATAATAAAGAATGTAAGGAATTGGAAGGCATGCAGTCACACCCTACAATCTCACTCAGGATGGAAGCGATTCAAGAAACTGAGTAGCCTTTGTTTGAATTCATGTCACTTTGGAATCAAACTTTGGGCAGTAGAAAGTATTTGAGTCCAATCCCCGATTTATGCAGGCAAATGAGATCAGTATTGATAGACATGATGATCCATATAGATACAGTGGGCTCGTTTCTGTGTTGCACAAATCTATGGCTATCTTTAATAATTGACCTGGGCAAACAGAACTTAGTCCTGACTTCATAATCCAATATTATGTTCGTTTAGATGTATTTATCTTCAATTATAAATATTAATCTCTATATTTATAGTGAAACTTACTACATAAACTGGAGTCACATGAAACTGGAAAGACAAAGTTGCTGGAGAACTCAGTATCTGTGGAAGGAAATGGACAGTTGTTGCTTCTAGTCACAATCCTTCATCTGGGTGGGTAGCTACAGGAGAGTAGCAACAGTACTGAGTTTCCTCCATTTGTGGACAATTTCTCTTACTGTGGACTGATGAACACTCAGGGTTTTTAGAAATGCTTTTGTAGCTTTTTCTAGTTTCATGTATGTTGATAATTCTTTGAAGGTCCTTTGAGAGTTGTTTTGATTGAGGCCTAAACAAATCTTTCTTGAGAAAAGGAGGCTCTGTTAGCAACTTGATGTTGTGTGTCTTTTAAAACAAATAGGGCAAGGCACCTCTATAACCCATACCTCCAATCTCATCTCATTCATTGGAACACCAGACTCCAAATAGCTTTTGTAGATGGCATTTACCACAGAAGTTCACATACTTTCCCCCAACAAATAATTGTAATATTGGATCGTTTTTCTCAATAAATATGATAGCAGAATATAGTATTAATGGTAAGACTCTTGGCAGTGTGGAGGATCAGAGGGATCTTGGGGTCCGAGTCCATAGGATGCTCAAAGCAGCTGTGCAGGTTAACTCTGTGGTTAAGAAGACGTATGGTGTATTGGCCTTCATCAATCGTGGAATTGAATTTAGGAGCCGAGAGGTAATGTTGCAGCTATATAGGACCCTGGTCAGACCCCACTTGGAGTACTGTGCTCAGTTCTGGTCGCCTCACTACAGGAAGGATGTAGAAGCATTGAAAGGGTGCAGAGGAGATTTACAAGGATGTTGCCTGGATTGGGGAGCATGCCTTATGAGAATAGGTTGAGTGAACTCGGCCTTTTCTGCTTAGAGCGATGGAGGATGAGAGGTGACCTGATAGAGGTGCATAAGATGATGAGAGGCATTGATCGTGTGGATAGTCAGAGGCTTTTTCTCAGGGCTGAAATGGTTGCCATAAGAGGACACAGGTTTAAGGTGCTGGGGAGTAGGTACGGAGGAGATGTCAGGGGTAAGTTTTTTACTCAGAGAGTGGTGAGTGCGAAGAATGGGCTGCCAGCAACAGTGGTGGAGGCAGATACGATAGGGTCTTTTAAGAGACTTTTGGATAGGTACATGGAACTTAGTAAAATAGAGGGCGATAGGTAAGCCTAGTAATTTCTAAGGTAGGGACGTGTTCAGCGCAACTTTGTGCCTGTATTGTGCTGTAGGTTTCTATGGTTATGTTAATAAGTAAATGAACAATTATGTTTTGGTGTTATTTAATAGGGTTCTCTTTATCTAGTTTTTGGACTTATGCAAACATCTGATCACATTTTAGGTCATATTTATGCAGAAATAGAGAAAATTCTACAGTGTTCACAAACTTTGTAGCACCACTGTATACTCCCTATCTATAGAACTCAGCCGTGAATATACTTGTTTATAAAGCACCTTGCAACATCCTGAGGTTACAAGAGTTATGGACACATCTTTTCTCCTTTAACTAGTTCCTTGGATTGGCACCAGCAGTGAATAATGTCTTATCACTTGCAACCAATATGTAGAACAGTACAGCACTAGACTGGCAATTCAGCCACAATTTGCATCATTCTTATTGCTAATTTATACAAAATGTCCTCCTCTTATTTATTATACATATCCTTTTATAGCCATGTGTTGATCTCAATGGTGTCAAACTGCCCACTTCCACTACTAGCCTGGTAGCCCATTCCAGACACCTAGCATGCTGTGTAAAACACATGCCCCTGACATTGCCTAACACGTTCTCACATTTTAAGTCACCCCCACAATCTCTTTCCAGTTTCCTGCTACTTTTCGTTGAAACAAACCTTCCCATCTCCCACATACAAACATTCAAGTTAAAGTTTGTCATTCAATCATACACATGTACAGTATACAACTAAACAAAACAGCATAACATAGTACTAACAGTCACACACAGCACATATAATTACAATAACACACATAGCCAATGAAACTATTGATCTGCTTGCCCATGCCTTCCATACTTTGACCATTTCGGTGCCAATTGACCTGGCCTACAAGACACTGCACCATATACAGACTAGACTAGTCCCTCTCATTTGAAAACGTCAGCAAGGTTCTTCCTGAAATTCTGTTCTAAACACAGTGCCGTTTGACTGCCAAGGTGACTCACATCATCTGCGGTGCAGTCATTCCAGACCATGGGTGTACCAAATCATGAATTCACCTCTGAAGAACCATGGATTGGCAATGATCTTGCTTTGATCTCTCGCATATATTTTGGCTCCCATTAAAAATCCAAAACACTATTTGTGTGTAAATGCTGCTTCATATATTATCACCTGATAAAGTAAATTAAAATTAAGTTGATTGGAGAAAAGTTTAATAGAATACTACAGCACAGTACAGGCCCTTCGGCCCATAATGTTGTGCCGACCCTTAAACCCTGCCTCCCATATAACCCCCCCCCCACCTTAAATTCCTCCATATACCTGTCTAGTAGTCTCTTAAATTTCACTAGTGTATCTGCCTCCACCACTGACTCAGGCAGTGCATTCCACACACCAACCACTCTCTGAGTAAAAAACCTTCCTCTAATATCCCCCTTGAACTTCCCTCCCCTTACCTTAAAGCCATGTCCTCTTGTATTGAGCAGTGGTGCCCTGGGGAAGAGGCGCTGGCTGTCAACTCTGTCTATTCCTCTTAATATCTTGTATACCTCTGTCATGTCTCCTCTTATCCTCCTCCTCTCCAAAGAGTAAAGCCCTAGCTCCCTTGTTCTCTGATCATAATGCATACTCTCTAAATCAGGCAGCATCCTGGTAAATCTCCTCTGTACCCTTTCCAATGCCTCCACATCCTTTCTATAGTGAGGGGACCAGAACTGGACACAGTACTCCAATTGTGGCCTAACCAGAGTTTTATAGAGCTGCATCATTCTCATGACTCTTAAACTCTATCCCTCGACTTATGAAAGCTAACACCCCATAAGCTTTCTTAACTACCCCATCTACCTGTGAGGCAACTTTCAGGGATCTGTGGACATGTACCCCCAGATCCCTCTGCTCCTCTACACTACCAAGTATCCTGCCATTTACTTTGTACTCTGCCTTGGAGTTTGTCCTTCCAAAGTGTACCACCTCACACTTCTCCAGGTTGAACTCCATCTGCCACTTCTCAGCCCACTTCTGCATCCTGTCAATACTGGAGAATTTATATGGGGGAGGGGCTATCAGGTGTAGTTTGTTTTTTTTAAAAAAGTGTGGTGGACGAATGGAACGCTCTGTTTGGAGTAGTGGTAGAAGCAGAGGCAGATAAATTAGGGACAATTAAGTGTCTTAGGTCGGCACAGGGATGATAGGAAAATGGAGGGCCAAGTGGGAGGGAAGAGCTAGATCGATCTTAGAGTAGGTTAAAGGGCTGACACAACATTATGGGCCAAAGGACCTGCATTCGGCTGTAATATCCTCTGTTCCTTAGTGTTTTCAGACATTCCTACCTTAGTGAACAGAAGTGGATTTCACCATTCACCCAAGGACAGATGACCTGGAACAACACCCTCCCCACTTATCAAATATCATATAAAGTTCACAGTAAATTTATTATCAAGGTTGATGTATGTCACCATTTACAACGCTGAGATTGGTTTTCTTGTGGACATACTGAATAAATCCAGTAAACTCAACTGAATCACTGGCTCTCTCTCTCAATCGCCTCCCTCCATTTTACTTGCTTGACCCTTTCCCAGTGCCGCCCTTGGATATGATATTCGACTGAAGCTGATGTGCAAATTTACCTCACTGAGTATCAGGGACTGGGCGAATTACCACTGGCTAAGGAGCGAGTTTCCTACTCCTGAACGAGACCAAATTAACTCCACGCAAGTAAAAAAAAACACAAGACTACAGACATATTTGAATTGTGATTTTCTTTTAATTATACTGTACATTTCACCTTCTTAACCCCCTCCCCCGAATCAAATCAAAACCAGTTAGGTTCATCTTTACATCCAGTGATAAAGTCTATTGGTTTCACTAACACGTTTAAAAAAAAACTTCAGGTAGTGTGACCGTGAGCCGGGCCCCTGAATTGCTCAGAACTGGAGTAACTGGGTGGTAATAAAAAAATATCCACAAGTGGTAAAAGGTAGTGGAACAAAATAATCCTTTTTGCATATCTACCTTGAAAGGCTCTCCATTCGCAATGATTGAAATGTTAAGATTCCAAGAACTTTACTTTAAAAAAAATGCTCAGGATGGGAAAAGACCCTGAATCCATAGGCAAGGATGTCTGACAGGAGCTTTCCACAGGCGTTTACAAACTCCAGCAATCATGCCGAGGGTTTCAGCAACTTCCGGTTTTTACCTGAGAGTCCCTTATGGATGCAGATATTTTATATACATACATACACATACACAAACACAATTCCTGAAGATTTAATGATCGGAAATAACTCCAGAATGTTGTCCAGAGTGGGGAGGTGCGGAGTGAGAGCCTTTCTTACCCCCCACCCCCAACCCACATCCAGCAACGCGGACACCGGTCGGGAGTCACACCGTAACCACTACAATACCAATACCAAACAGCGTGAATATTTCATTTCGATTAGGTGCGGCATCTTGTTCGCCCTGTCACCCTTCGCCTCTCCTCCATGTCATAAAAAATCCTTGAAATCTGGCGTTGGGAGCGGAGAACCTAAAGTTTACTAAAGAGGTTCACAGAAACAGAGACGGTGCCGAGTTTCCCCATTTGACTACCCTCCCTCCCTCCCCCTCCCAAGGAAGTGGCACTACTTGACCAGATACCCTCCCTGGAGAGGCAATAACAGCGTTTCCTTCCCTGGGTCATAATTCATGAACCCAAAACCAAGTAAATACATTTAAACCCAGAGCTACGTTGGAACGGAGGGTCTCCAGAACATTTCGGTTGCAGTTTCTGCGCACCGCGTCCACTCACTGGGAATATCCTCACGGTTCTCAAAAAAAAAAGACTGAAATCAGCCTGGGACCGTTTAAAATGTACAATCATGGCTTGACTTTTAAAAATGTAAAAGTAATAAAGGTGCCAAGAGCTGGGTGGCCCGGGAGCAGAGCTTGTAGTCTCTCTGGGCGCTGAGACTTGTACGTAGTCGGGGCTCCGGCCCCGCCGGCCTCCACAATAAGAGTTGCTCTAATAACCCGTTTAGTCTAAGTCCCTTCACCGACGGGTGACGGTGGATTACAAGCTCAATGTTAGTCGCTATCAGTCTCTTCCCCCTGCACGTGAAGGGAGGTCGCTGAAACAGTCTGGCTCTCGTCATGACTCGGCCTTGCTGTTGGGAGCACCGGCCTCGCTCGCCGCTCTTTTATTCTCTTCAGCCTCCGCTTTGCCCTCTCGCTCCCTCTCCTTGCCCTTGTTCTCCCTGCCCCGGTCGTAGTCTCTGTCTTTAACTCGTTCTCTTTCTCTGCTTCTCTCTCTCTCTCTGCCTTTGTCCCGTTCCCTCCTACGGTAGCGATCCCGATCTCTGTCTTGGTCCCTGTTCTTGCTTCGGTCACGATCGCGGTTCCTGTCCCACTCTCTGTCGCGATTCCAGGACCGGTCTCTGTCGCGGTCGCGGTCCCACGGCCGCCCGTAATCTCGATCTCGGTCTCTCCGCCTGTCGTCCGCTCCCCTGCGGAACCGATCGGCCGGGTAGCGGTTATCAGATCGGTCTGACCCGTACCGGTCATGCGGGGCACCCTCTTGCCTGTCCCGCTGTCTTCCCGGGTGAACCCTGGATCGCTCTCGGTCTCGCGTTTCGGGTTGCATCCCCCCTAACCTCTGGCCTTCGGCTTCCGTGTTTTGAGCGGGCATTTCTTGGGGGGGTTGAGAATGGTTTCCCATGGGATGGGACGGATGGTTCCCGTATCCCGGGCGGGATTGACCTTGGAAGCGGTATCTAGGCGCGGGGGCTCTGGGGAAGAAATTCGTGGGTTTCGGCTGCTGGAACGGGGTTAGCGGCTCCCGGTTGAAGTCGGGGTCAAAAGGTTGACCGCTGTTAGGATGCTGGAAGTTCGGGAAAGGTCCCATCGCCTGTTGCATGTTGGAAGTGGGGAAGTTCTGCGGGTTTCCAAAATTGGGGGAGCTGCAATGAGGCGGGGGAAAGCTGTGGTCACCAGCATAGGATCCCACGAGGGGTGGGTGTGCGGGGGTCGGGAGGAGAGTTTTGTGTACGGGTTGAACACCCTGCGCTTGGTCCATGAGCAGCGGAGGTTGAGGAGGGCAGCCGAGTGGCGGCATCACTTCCTGGGAGACGGGGGGTTGCAGCACTTCGGCGGGGACCGGGACCCCTCCTTCGGCATGGGAGGTTGAAGTAGTAGCAGCTTCGGGGGCTAAAGTAGATGCGTCGGTGGGTGCCGCTTCCTGGACTCCGGGGCTGCTGTACGAGGCCGGGCCGTGCGGGATGGAGGCACCTTCTTCGGGAGCCTGGTTTCGGGTGGCCGGCTGCGACTGGTTCGGGGTTACCCTTCTCACGGCTGCCTGGCGAGGGTCCCGGCGCTGATCAATCACTTGCGACAGGCCGGAGGAAGCAGCGGGTTCGGGGCCAGCCGCTTGCCCCGCGGCCCCGTCCGTCACCTCGAATATATCGGGCTTGTAGGAGGCCGATTTGGGTGGCGGAGACATCAAGGCATCCGAGACGGAGAAACAAGCCATAGAGACGCCGACCGCCGCTCGCTGCTGCCTCAGAGCCTCCTCCTGCGCTTCCACTTGACGCGTTTGCTCTTCGATTTGCTTGTTTAGAGTGTCCAACATCTTTTGCTGTTCTTGGAGGGACGAGGTGACTGAGAGCGAGGGCAAGTAGAGGTCAGACGGTCCGCTGCTTTTTGTGTCCATGACTACCGGTACCATCGCTTCCTCCAGGATGGTCTCATCAGCCGGGTCATAAGCGTCCTCCAAGTCGTATACCTTCTCCGCCTCTGGCTTATACTCTTCCTCTGGGTCGTACGGACGGTTGTCATCGTCCTCGACCTCGGGATCGACCTTTTCCTCTCTCAGCTGCCCAAACTGCTGGACGATGGGGTCCATGAGAGGGGCGGAGGAGCCCGCGTCTGCCTCCGGCGTGGAGCCGGAGGAGTCGGGAGAGTCCTTGGCTTTGTCAAAAGCCTTCTTACCGCCGAACAGCGTCTGCAGGATGTGTTGGAGAGGGTTAGCCACTGTGGTACCGCTGGGCGCGGCTGGTGCGCCGGGACCGGCAGCTGGCTGAGCCGGGGCAGTAGTGCTCACGGTGCCCTTGGGCGGTGGTGGGACTGAATCCCCGGGAATCTCGGCGGGTGGGGAGGCCGAGGGAGGGGTTGAGGTGACCGGCTCTACATGGGTTTTGGCTGGCTTGCTCTCCCTGGACACAGGAGGAGTGTAACGATGCACCTCCATCTCCTCGACGGCGGCCAGCCGCACCCTCTTCTCGTCCGAGACGCCAGACTCTCCCTTCTCAGGCTCGGGCACGTTCATCGCCTCAGGCTCCTGTTGCCGCCGCTTGCCTTTCTGCCGAATGACGAGACCCAGGATAAGATTGGGGCGGTTCTTTTCCAAACCTGCAGAGGGCAAGAGAAATACCAAGGTCAACATTAAACGTAGTTAACACATTGGACAAACTTAGATTGTTCTTCCTAGAGTATGAGTGACTGAGGGGAGCCCGTTCGACTTTTGTTATTTTTAAATTATGAGAGGTGGATAGTCGTAATCTTTTCCCTAATGATAGAAACACCAAAAAAGAGGAAAGGGTTTTAAAGTTAAAGACGACGGGAGGGAAAGTATTTTTTTTATTAAGCGCAGAGAATGGTAGGCACGTGGAATGGGTTACCGCCGTAATAGTAGAAGCAGGCAGTTTGGTGGAGTTTAAGGAACTTTTACACAGACACAAGAATATGAAAAGAATGGAGGTATACAGATAATAGGGGGGCATTTAGTACGAATTGACATCAAGGTTGGCATGACATTGTGGGCCGAATGGCACGGCCAGTACTGTACTGTTCTGTTTACAGTGGGTAAAATCCCATCCCTCTCTGCCAACCCAGTGACTGGGACCTCTCGTCTCCCACGGGTCGATAGATATATATAAACTGAATCGAAAAGCCATTCAAGTATTTGAATGCATCTCTATTAACACAGGGACCAAATAATAGATGCGCAGGATGCAGCATTTGCGTGGAATATGGGGGGGGGGGGGGGGGGGGAGCCTCAGAGAATTGTCCAAGCACAGATCTCCAAATCCGTATTATAACGGAGGTTTACACCAGGCGATATAGATCTACTTTCTGGAGTAAAGCCAATTCCTCTTATAAAAGTTGTTGAGTATAATGTTCCAATCGACGTCTCCTGTCAACCTATTGGGAATTTTCACGGGAAAAGCGAGAATAAAGTTTACGGTCAATATACTGTATCTTATAAAGGCAAGCTTTAAGTAATCGCAACAGTATGCAGGGGTCCCAATTACACCTTCGCGAGATGTTCTACAATGCACCTTGCGCGTCACACCCCATTGCTGGGAGAACTGATGATCTCAGTTCATTCCCCTTCATAGGTGCTGCCTGGCCCGCCGAGTTCCCCCAGCATATGCCTGCGTATTGCTCAAGACTTCCAGCTTTTGCAGAATCTCACCTCTACATTGCATCTTGCAGCGAGCTATCCGGGATGGCTGATACTTACAGAAGGGACGGGACGGGGGTAGGACAGCGAGAAGAGAGATGGAACCGCTAGTAGAGGGGGAATGCGGACTGTGCAGGGGAGGATGCAAGTTTCCCAGTGAAACTCTGAAATTAAGTTAACGGTTCAAATGTCAAGTTCATTTTTTAAAAAAAAATCAACTATTTAAAGTTAAACTTCTATGAGTTTGGCTTGAACACTGAAGTAACAATACATCGGAAGATTACTAGCGTAAACATTCACTGCGAATGTGGAAGACATATTAAAACCGAGCTGGCATCCTCTGTTGGGTGACCCCAGTTTGCAAGTTGGAACTTCGGATTATGAAGGGGAAAGAGTTCCGTAGGCTGACGATTCTTACCTCAAAACGATGCAGTGGGCTTTAAAAAAAAAACAAACACGAAATTGATCCCCTCCCATCCATTACTGGACCCCAGTGGTTCTTGGGGAGTTCCAAGAAAAAAAATTAGTCGGAAAAAGTAAATCACCATCCAGAAATGAAATAAATTTAATAAATTTAACAAGGTTTGGATTGATTATGCAAAGGACTGGGGTTTCTTTTGGAAGAGGTGGTCACAAAAATTGACTACTAATAATGAGGCCGAGTCTTCAGAGGCAAGAGAAAATCCAAGCAACACACACAAAATGCTGGAGGAACTCGGCCAGGCAGCATCTATGGAAAAGAGCAACCTTTCGGGCAGAGACCCTACATCAGTTGCTCCAGGATTTTATGTGTATTGCTCCGAGTTCTTCACTGCGGGGCTTCCCTCAGGCGAGCCCGCCAAAGCAGACAGGAGACCACAAAGGCTGGAATCCAGAGCAACAAACAACCCGTTGGAAGAACTCAGCGGGTCGAGCAGCATATGTGGATGGGGAGGGTGGTGGCGGAGTTGAGGAATTAATGAGCTCCTGTTGCAGGGTTTCTAGCTGAAAAGGCAATTCCTACAGTCATCGTTCATCTTGCTGGACCCGTTTAGATCTTCCAGCAGTAACACACAAAATGCGTGAGGAACTCAGCATCTATGAAGGGGAATTCGACCGAGACCCTTCATCGGGTCATCTTCGGACCTTCTGAGTTGCTCCAGCATTTCATGTGTTCCTCTGGATTTCCAGCATCTGCAAAATCTCTTGCGACGAGTTCACTGTCAATTAGGGTTTGAAGAAGCACCCAGTATTGTGTTGTCCGAGACAACCAAGATCCCAGAGACAACAGTAGTGACAGCGAAAGTACAGCTAAATTCTGCTTTCTACTTCATATTTTCACAATTTAAACCAACTCCATCTTCCCCGCAGATCACCCCAACCCCCATGAGCCGCGACCGCAGAGTTTGCATCGCCAACACCAGACGGGAACAACTAGTCCGTTAGGTGGCGATCGCGAGGTGGTCAAGCCTGGGTTAGGGAAGGGCGACTCTCCTATCCCGTTTCTTTCCACATACACTGTGGCGGACAGGATGATGTGCGCTGAAGTGGGACAACCAATCAATAGACGATAACTAAAAACCTAATGAGGGAAGAAAAAAAACCGAGATTCTGCAGAGGCTGGAAATTCAGAGCATCATGCACGAAAGTGCTGGAGAAACTCAGCCGGTCAGGCAGCATCTATGGTGCAATTTCGGGCCGCGACCTCCATTAGTCGACTTGTTTATCCTCTCCATAGATGCTGCATGAGCTACTGAGTCCCTCCAGTATTTAGGTTGGGTAGAGGACAGGTCATTGACCGGACCCTGAGCTAGGATCTCTCCCTTTGCTGGATGACAACCTTGGATAACGTAGTGATGATACTACATACACGTTCTCAATCTCCTCTACCCTCTTCTAGTCAGATGGGCAGGGACACAGTGCGCGTACTGAACCTGGCCGCCTCCTTCGTCGCACACCTTATGGCTGGAAGCTGCAACTACTCCCATTAACACACACACACACACACAAAATGCTGGTGGAACGCAGCAGGCCAGGCAGCATCTATAGGAAGTACAGTCGACATTTCGGGCCGAGACCCTTAACGAAGATCTCGGCCCGAAACGTCGACTGTACTTCCTATAGCTGCTGCCTGCTGGCTTGCTGCGTTCCACCAGCATTTCGTGTGTTGCTTGAATTTCCAGCATCTGTAGATTTCCTCGTGTTTGCGTTTTTAAATTCGCTGCTCCCACTACTCGGTATTTAAATCGCAAGGAAGCTATGTAGACCAAGGCGTGGTAAATGGGATTTATATTAGACCAGGATGAACACAGTGGGTTAAGAGGTTTGGTTCTGCGCTCTGGACTTACGCCTAAATAGACGCTGGACACGAAAGTATTTCACCACGTGATTCACTCAATCATAATCTAAGAGTAACATCAGAGACGATGCAATTGCATTTTTCGTGGGAGGAGGCGAGGATACTGAACGCAAACACGTAATGAAGACATTACATGAAAATAATAGATAACTTTTAGAAATGAAACTAATTTTAGTAGGATATTTTTCCAAACAATGGGTTTGGGGCTGCGTATGTTTAACTAGAGTAGCGGGGTTCTATCTCAAATTTAAAATAACCTCCTAAAGTAAACTCCGTAAAAAGCGGGGATAGAAAACTACGGAATTAGGGACAAAAGGTTTAAATTGGAGTTCAAAAAGGCAGCAATAACGACGGGCCGAACTGCCGCGTGTTGGGGGTTCTCCTAGTTTGTGGGTTCAGTTTTACTCCACTGTAAAGATTGGTGGAAGAGAAGCTTCTCTTCGGTGCAATATTCCCTAACAGGAGAGGTTCAAGAAAAGGCAATACTACAACAGAAACAGAAAGAAAGAAAGAAAGAAACACCAACTACTGCAAAATAAATCCGTTCACCAGGTCTTCAGAGACGTGACGGGGGTGGTGTTTACCAGTAGTCCATGATTCACCCCCGTTAGCCTAGGGGATGGAGACGACGATCTCCAGTGGCGGGAAACCACACCAACTATTGGGAATAAGCGACTTCACGTTATAAGAATCTGATCATACCGCTCACTTCCTTGTGAAGCAAGATGTGGCCTCACAGTGAACTTTAACGAGCAACTCTACTCGATATTACTTTCCCCTTCTGCTGGAAGCTTCAATAGCTTTCACCCCCCAGTTATACTCTACATAACTTCCTTACTTACAATGTAGCCTTCAGTAATGGTAGAATTTCAAGCAGGATGCCGAGTATTTAGAGACAGTTTAGGAGAGGTATCACAGATCCTTGAGGTGGACTGATGTGCGTTGATTTGCACTTTCCACGCACCGAGTGGCTTCACAACGCCGAGATGCCCTCTTTACTACTGAAACAATCACACCAATCTTGATCAGAAGATTCGAGGCAGAAGTTGAACCAATTTCAGGATCAGTGTGAGACGAGCAGGCCCGTGACTAAGCTCTCAAATTAGCCCTGCTCTCAAGGATTCCCTCAGAACCCTGGCTCAAAGTAATTATCCAATTCACTTTTGATGTTATTACATCGACCACTGCAGCCTTTCAATTAAAAATCTCCTACCCAAATCTAATTGGTGATTTGATGTAATCAAGGGTCTCAACTGCCGAGAATTGATGAACAGAAAGGAGAGAGTTAAAACTTGCGGGGAAGTGATCGTTGAGTAAAAAAAAGGAACAGAATTTTTCTGATAATTCCTAAAGCAAAGGTTGGTAGATGAGGTGGTGGTTGTGGTAAGAGAGTTGGCTTGTATAACAGTGAATGGGATTCACACCGCACAGGACCACAGTGTGTGACAGAACGTAAGATAGAGGTGATCTTACAGATTACGTGTATAAAATCACGAGGGATAGGATAGGATGGTAGGTTGGGGTGGCCTAGTGGGCAAGGCATCAGACTAGTAACCTGAAGGTCACTGGTTCGAGCCTCAGCTGAGGCAGCCTGTTTCTGTCCTTGAGCAAGGCACTTAACAACACATTGCTCTGCGACGTCACCGGTGCCGAGCTGCATGGGTCCTAGTGCCCTTCCCTTGGACAACATGGCCTGCGCTTGGGCAATTGCCAGTCTCCCATACAACTCCAGGCGCAGATCCATGGTCTCTCGAGACCGACGGATGCCACCACCAGGTTGGGGTAAATATTAGGCCATAGGTTTAAGGTGCAATATTAAATAGGAACAGCTTTTTAATGTACAATGTGGAATGAGCTACCAGATAAAGGGAATTAACTTTTGAAGATCAATTGGACAGGTTTACATACGTTTAGGTTACGGGCCAAACACAAGCAAATAGAACTAAGTTGGACGGAGCATGTTGATCAGCATTTACCAGCTGGAATTGAGGGTCTTTATTTAGAGAACCAGCCTTAATCGAAATATTTAGTTTTTAGCATGCCTTTAGATTTGTTAACACTCATTTGGTTTGAAACTAAGGATTAAATCTTCTGAAATTTATCATGTTGAACAGTGAACACAGAACCTGTCCAGACTGCTTTGCAACTCATTGAAGATCAGCAAAACCTTCTGATGATACACAAACCCATACTGCAGGAACATTTAAAAAATGCTATGGAACATAAGATGCAAATGATTTGAGTTTAAAATCAAAAGGGAACTACACATCAGGTGAAGGCAAATACTGTTTGGGAGAATAAATTTTCACTGCAATTCTATTAAATGTTGGCAACGCCCCTGCATTTGTAGATTTGAATCCATTGCAGCTCAGCAGTTAATCCTGGAGAACATGTCCATGTAACAGAGGGGAATCGGTCTTTTCCACACAATAACCGACTATTCCATGGGTGATGAAAAAAATCCACCGCAACTATTCAAAGGGGAGCAAAACAATTTTCCTGTTCTTCAATCAACAGATGCATCAATGTATACTGTGTATTATCATTTACCATCCATTCTGGAGATCTGGTGTGACCAGGAAGAACAGCATTTTAATCACCATCTCTAATTGTCCTGTGGTGTGGGGCTGAGCAACATCCTTGAACCACTACAGTTCTGCTGAAGATAGGCCAGTGCTGTTCGTCAGCAGTGAATACACTGTAATTCACAGTAATACACTACTGTAATACATAAACAGGCCTTTCGGCCTGACCATTCCATGCTAACCAAGGTCCCATTTGCTTGTGTTTGGCTTATATTTCTCTCAACCTTTCCTATTTATGTACTTAAATGTCTTTCCAATGTGGCTATGTGCTCTCCTCAACTACCTTTCCTACTTCCATGGAAGCACCACCCACAGGTCTCAAATCTTTTCCCTCTAACCTTAAATCTATGCCCTCTAGCTTTTGCTTCCCAGTGTATACTCACCATATCTATGCCCCTCATGATTTTATACCCACAAGGCCATCTTGCAGTCTTATATTGCAAGCAGTACCATTCCTGCCAGTCTAACCTCTCCCTATAGCTCAGGCCCTTGAATCCTGGCAACATTCTTGTACGTCTTACATAAGAGTACAGCACAGTTCAGACTCTTCGGCCCACTATGTTGTGTTAACTTTTTAACCTATTCTAAGATTAATCTAACCCTTCCCTCCCATTTTTTTTTCATCCATTGCCCAAGAGTCTCCTAAATGCTCATAATGTATGTTTCTACTACAGTAAATTCCATGTACCCACCACTCTCTTTTACATTCTTTCCAACATAATGACTTTTCTCTTATAACTGGTTATTCAATACTAAGCAAAGTAACTCAAAATACAGCAGCACCAACATCTTGTACAGCTGATGGTTTGAAGTTTCTGGAGTAAGATACAGCAGCAATGAAGGAATTGCGATTTATTTCCAAGACGGCGTGAGACATGGAGTGGACTTCTAGATGACAGTGCTCTCAAGCTCTTACAGCTCTTGTCCTTGATGGTAGAGGTCGCAGGTTTGGCTGATGAGCCTGGGTCAGTGACTGCACTAAGTTCTGCAGTTGGTAAACACTCTAGTGGTGAAGTGAATAAATATGGTGGATGTGGCTAATCAAGTTGGCTGCTTTGTCCTGGATTGCGTTGAGATTCTTGATTGTTGGTGGCTCTCCAGGCAAGTGAACAGGTTTTCATCACTTGTAGATGATGGAAAGGTGCGAAGTCACTTGCTTCCTAATATCCAGCCCCTGAACTGACCTGCTCTTGTAGTCAGTTTTAAATGTGGCTGGTCCAGTTGAATTTCTGGTCATTGCTTTTTGTTAGTGGTAATGCCATTGACTGTCAAAGTGGTTAAACCCTTTGTGGAGATTATCACTGCCTGTTGATACAAATGTTCTAACACTTACCAGCCCCTGTGGTCTAGTTCTTGCTGCACACATGTCCAGCTTTATTTTCTAATGTTCTTCTGAAGTAATAATGGTTTTTATGAAGTTTTTGTAAAGTTAGAGGCTTCAAGTAAGCACTACCATATCAGCCCTACTTCTAATAAATACTTCTTATAGAAATTGTACCTTAGCTTGAAAGAAGGGGCCATCTCTTTAGAACAAAGATGAGGAGGAATTTCTTTAGCCAGGGGTTGGTGGATTTGTGGAATTTGTTGTCACAGATGGCTCTGCAGGCTAATTCATTCAGTATATTTAAAATAGAGGTTGATAGGTTCTTAATTAGTAAGGGCATCAACGGTTCGAGAGAGATGGCAGGAGAATGGGATTGAGAGAGATGATACATCAGCCATGATGGAATAGCAGAGCAGGCTCGATGGGCCAAATGGTCTAATTCTGCTCATGATAAAAGATTACATAGCTCTGGTGATAATGATTTATAAATTTAAATTAGATAAAAATCAAACCTGTCTAGGGCCTGTTTCCTGAACTTCTGAGCATATTGTTCTGTAATTGCAGGCCCATCATTTTAGATCTTACATGCTGCTTGCTGTATTCTCTTCACTGCAGTAAGAGGCTGACAGACGTCTCCCCCAATGAACAAACCCTGAATGCTGTCTGATGCCATTCTGTGTGCTTGAATAGCAGAATACTCAACCAGGTGGCCAATGCAGAGATGGGTGAATAGCAATCAGTAATGAGATCACTAGTTGATCTATTAAGGTCCCTAGCAATTGTAACACCTCAAATATCTGCCTAAGATCAGAAGAGACAATGAAGTTACTGAGCAGATGAACAGTTTGGCATGGACTAGATGGGCAGTCAGGGTATCTGCCATATGCAGATGTAATTATGGTTGAGGTGTTATTATATTGTGAATATTCAGAAACTGGGAGGGGCATCTCAACTCACTTCAAGTTATCCAAACTTTTAGTCAGAGTGGAACTGTCAGAGTGAACTCCAGAGTGACTTTCCAAAGTTTCACTGCTGGTCCTCAACGACTTCATTAGAAAATGAGATTGAATGTGAAGCTGAAAATAGCAACTTTACTTTTTACCCTAAGAACAAACTATTTTTATGATTTAAGGTGTTGGTATAATAGGTCAACTTTAACCCACAAAACATACTCAATACCATGGCTTCCAGAGGAATATTGTGCAACATCAGTTTAGACCCTTTCAAATCCCAAGGTTATTTCCTACATTCTAAGAGTTGACTGGTGTACTCTGTCCAGAGGATCAGAAGAATGTTCTTTGGACTGACTGCCCCCAACACTTGTGCTAAATGAATGTGCAAGCAGCACAGGGTGAATGTATTGTGTACACTCCTGTGGGGCAACAGAGACCAGGAACTGGAGCAGATTCCCCCCTTCACAGATGACGGAATTTTTCCTGTTGCCCTGATTAATAACAGTTACCATTCAGTCTGGATTTGCCAAGAGATCCTCCCGCTCAATTATTTGATGTGATCGTAGACTGATTCAGTTTAACCCTCCAAAACCCAATCTCCTGTTGTCACACCATATCTTGCCAATGCAGGAGGGAGCTGGTTATATATTAATAACTCAATGGAATATTGCTCTTTGAAAAAATCTTTTCATTTGTTGTATCCATATCATTAGGGTGACACAGAGGTGTATCTAGTAGAGCTGTTATCCCTGAGCCACGTTCAATCTTGCTCTCCAGTGCTGCCCGTGTGGAGTTTGCACATTTTCCCTGTGACCGCATGCGTCTCCTCCACATCCCAAAGAGATGCAGCTTGGAAGATTAAATGGCCCCTAGAACATGGATCAGCAGTAGAAAATGGGAAGAGTTGATGGAATTAAGGAGGAAGTAAGAAGATTAATAAAATAAATTTATGATAGTCAACATGGTCTCAACGGGCCAAAGGGCCTGTTTCTGTGCCATGGAACTCTACAATGTTATTTCATTGTAGAAGTTAATATAATTCTAGCACCACACCATGTTAGAAACAAAAGCCTTAATATGGGTTCCTGATTATTGCTGGCATAAGTTATAGTCCTATTTACAGCTAACCCAGTGTGAAATACAATACTCTCTGTGACAGTAGCACAAATGAAGTAGTAATGCTCCAATCTACAAAGAGAAATAGACAGTAACTTTAAGTACTGTTGTATGGACCAAACAAAAATGGGAGTGCTGAAGTAAGGGGTGGTAAGGGAAAAAAATTTTAATCATGGTTTCACTGTTGCTGAATTGTTTGGGAAGTTTCAAAGTATCTGACAAAGAATCTGTACACTTACAGCCAAATTATATTGCTGCTAAAAAATAAAAGATAATTATTGCATATTAGACCCTGGGAAGGGAGTAGACGATGGGAATGATGGTGCACCTGAAAGGAAAATTTCCCTAAATTGATTAAAGTTCTGTGTTTCCACAAGCTCAGAGGTGCAGTCATACATTTTCAGGATTCCAAGTGCTCATCATTGTCTGTTCTTCATGGAGATCAATCTCTGTGGATGCCTTCATGCCACCATGTTGGCTTCATCTCTCTTGCGTATCGACACAAAACAAAACGTGCAGTTGTTGAGTCAGTGGCCAATGAAGGATGGGATCCGCATAGAAAAGAGGCAAAGTTCATAAACTATGGCTGAAATCCCACATTCCAAATTTTCAATATGGGGCATTCCTCAATTTAGAAATAGGATATCAATTAAAACACTACTCAATGGACTACCTTAGGGATTAACTTCTGCAATTTATTGATCATTCTCACATAGCATTAATAGTATGAAACAGCTATGGATGTGATATTTTGGGATTCTGATTCTTTGGCACTCTGAAGATTATCAGAAATAATAACCATGTTATGTAGGAACAATATTTTAGAAGTGTTTTTGACACTTGATTTGTATTTCAGGTGACAACCTACTGTGAAGTTTGATTTAGCTGGCACTCTAAACCCAACTGATTTAAATAAAGGGTTTGCTAAATGTGTTTCTGGTTACTCTACACTGCTGATTCTCAGGGCAACAATACACAGAAAAATTCACCCAGATTTCCAAAATAAACTAGCTATGACTGAAGTGAGTAGGATTGATCATTTTATAAGTCACACAAAAAATTAGACTACATTACTGTAAATGGCAGCACAATGTCTAGTTTTTTGTCATAATCCGGAGTTAAAGTCAACTTGATCAATTGCCTCAAATAAATAAGCTGTTGCCGTTTCTGAATCGGAGTGAGAGATGTAGACACGCAAGCGGAGTGCAGTACAAAGGTAAGTAAACAAGACACAAAACTAACAGCATTCTGTTAATCACCGATTAACAGTTACATAAGAAAACCACGACTGTCGGTCATGCTGGAAAGTTTTAAATAAAATGATACATCATCAGTGTATCATTGTTGTATATTATAAACACGTAGGTGTGAAATAATGGAACTTCCTAATATTTACTCTCATAAACAGAAAAAAAATTAGGAAGTCAGGAGCAAACCACTCTGGTGTTAAATACAGGTGGTAGTTGGTACCCACCGATATTGAAGCTACCACAGCCAATACATAGTCAGCAGGGAGTTAATTTACCATCAACACTATAAGTATCAAAATGTCTCCCTAGACTTGAAGGCTGAAGAAGAAACATACTGCTGCTGCTGACTACATCCAAATCTTATCTACATGTTTGATGTTGAATCCTAAACACAATCCCTTACAAGGTGCTGAACTTCAAACACAGTAGGGGATCCAGAGTTAAAACTCCGCTGATTGGCATCGTGATTCCAGGCGCTGAACATCGTCCACTGCCAGACATTTATAATTCACACGAATCCCAAATGCAATGTTCTGGAAATAACTTTATTTATAATAGTTACGTTAAAAACAAAGTTACAATATTGAAAACAAAAAAGCAGTTTGTATACAAAATACACAGGTTGAAGATACGGGAAACCACCCAATTTAAGAATGTGTTTCAGTAGAGAAACTAAAAACCAAATCCTAGATGTGCACAGAATGCTCCACAAGTTAGTTGAGTACTTCACATCTCTAACCGCACCCCCCCCCCACCCCCGCACCGCTGAGTTCATTTCTATCTGTGGCATTACTAAGGTAACATGCATCTTGAAAATCTCCTCAGAAAAACTTGGGAACATTGTTTAATTTATGAAACAGAGTTAAAAATGTTTGCTGTTGATGTTTGTTGACTAAATTCTGACTAAAATTCCCACCCCCAAATTCCATTGCCTCAATGTGCTAAAAAGTCTGCTCTGTTTGAGTCTGGTTCCTTGAATGCAGCACTGCATTAACCAGATAACTAAATATTCAAATTGTAGTCTAAAGAATAGTGGCATAAAAAATGCATAATTTGCTCCAAACCCTACAACAAGAAGGAAGCAAAAAGCTGTAATATGACAGCATGCCAGCAAAAGAATTGGCTTCTTTGTATGAATGATGTATAGTAGAGCAAATTTGTATTTAAATAACTCACCTCCATCACGAGTACTGTATGCCATGCAAGTGATGGTCATTTCAAACTGAATGGACTTACCTTTTTTGTCTTTAAGCTCTCCGGTATTTTAATACAAGGCAAAAAGAAACCTTGAAGTTAAGAGTGCTTAATCTATTTGTTAGGTAAGATCAAGTTTCTCCTCTAGTGTCTGGATGCTGTAAGCATGCTTATGTAATACACCAAACACTCAACAAATCCAACTGCAATCAGATTTTACCAAAATGACATTTAACCTGATAAAATTATGTAACCATCTTTTCATAATGGATTTTAATGACCAGAAAGTTACTTGATATTAAATAATGAGTACGTTGCAGTGTTGTTTGTAACCCCAGAATTACCCAAGTACATAATTTACAGATTTCACATAATATGTTTGGACTGAACACTGTATGTATTTAATGGTGTGAAGGTGTGGCAAAGTCCTCATCATTGCAATATTGTGGAATGTTGGTGTAGAACGGCAAGAAAAGATAGTGGCCACATAACTTCTGCATGTCACCCCCACCATTTACAACTCAGTCAGCCTGGCTTCTCAAAGATGGTGAAAAGAGAATTATAATGATGATGAGTTCTCAGATTGTGGAAGGGCAGGTTTGTGAGTAGAGTGAACTCCCACAGACAACACGGCCAGCAACAGGGAGAACTGTTCAAACAGGAAACTGAAGTCTCAAAAGGAGATGTCATCGTTTGGGTCCTGTTGTGCTTCAGTAAAGTACTAATGTAATTGCAAAGTCAGCAGCTTTTTAGCAAGCTGCTGTTCTACTGGCATTTTGCTAATCGTGTTTCTAAATAATCTGCTCTTACCTGGGCCCTCAAAAGGTAATAATTTGGAGGGAATCGGGTCAGCAGCAGCAAGCGGTATTAGATAGAGGTCCTTGATGTGCCTGGCGTTATTTGCCACCACGCCAAAGCGGCCCCGGCTGTTGAAGTAGGAATACAACGAGATGTAGGTGACCTCCTCTTCTTCAGTGGCTGGGTGAAAACGAATCAGGCAGACTTCCTGCATTTGCCATGGGAGGAAAACAAAAGCAGAAATCACTCAACACAAGCCACGCTGCAATCACAGCTGCAACTAGCAGATACGTTCCTACCCACCCCCATGTCACCTCCAAATGTACTATATCTTAATACTTGTTCATAGAATACACAGGAACTTCCCTCCAGCCTATTCCGCATCTTGCCCACTCTCTATTAATCAATAGCTGACCTACACCTCACATTTATTACTTACTTGAAGTGCTCCTCACCAGACATTTAGGACAAAAGACCATAAGACATAGGAGCAGAATTAGGCCACTTATCCCAAGTTTGCTCTGATATTCAATTATGGCTGATTTATTTCCCCTCTTAACCCCATTCTCCTGCCTTCTCCCCACAACCTCTGACACTCTTGCTAATCAAGAGCCGCTTTAAATACTTGGCCTCCACAGTTGTATGTGGCAATGAATTCCAGAGATTCACCACCCTCTGACTAAATAAACTCCTCCTCATCTCTGTTATCAAGGAACACACCCTTGTATTCTGAGGCTGTGCCCTTTGGACCTAGACTCGCCCACTATTGGAAACATCCTCTCATTGTCCATTCTATGTAGGCCCTTCAATATTTGATAGGTTTCACTTCTATTATTGGTACTTATTGTACGTTTCCTTGCAATTAAGACTAATGGAATTGCCAATTTCCAAACACCCCATGAATTATGCAGCTTCTTATGCCACTGTGGGTTAAGGTTTAACCACACTGCTATGTATCTGGAGTCACATGCTGATCAGATGATGCAAGGACTCAGTTTTTCCCTCCTTGGAGGGCCATGGACAATATGGAGGAAGTGAGGAAGAAAGTACAATCTGGAAGTGAGCTGTACTACAACAGGTGAGGTCCAACAACATATTTCCCTTGAATGGGTATCACTGAATATTTCATAACTGTAGGCTCATAGAATTCGTAACCTTTCAAGTATCAATGCAGATGCATTACAGTCAGAGTGGCAGATCTTGCACTCTTAAGTAAAATTCAAATAAAAATAAAATTGGTAAGGTTAGCTCCATTTGGGCTCTCTTACACCCAAATTCAGATCAGCCAGGATTGCTGACTTGTCTTCTAGATAGTTTCTCACAACAAGCTGAAACTTAACTGAACATTAATAGACAGAAGAGGCAATGAAGGTATGATGTGAGGTGCTTCTGTGGAATGCTTTGAGTAGCTTTAAATTTAAGTGTTTGACTAATATTATCCAACATCCCAAAAAAGCAAAGAATACAAGACCCTTTAACCATAATTTTAAATAATCTAATGAAACTGGTCTGTAATTTTCTCAGTTTAACTCATCTGCAAATGATTATTGAATAAGTCCATTTATCTTTTAAATGATTTTCACTAGGATTATGTGATACCACTCACAAACAAATCTTCCAAAATTGATATACAATGATGTTTTAACTACAATGTACTGCCAGGGGTGGAGGTAAAGGCATCTAAGAGGCTCTTAGATAGGCACATGGATGTAAGAAAAATGGAAGGCTATATAGGACAGAAAGATTAGATTGATTTTAGAATAGGCTAAAAGGTTGGCACAACATTGTGAATTGAAGGATCTGTACTATATACATCAAACACAGGAGGCTCAGAATTACATTAACCATCTTGGCTTTAGTTCAGCTGCTGTCAAAACCTTATGTATGCCCCTATCTTCTGTCTTTGCTAACCTGACCAACACCTGATTGTTCCTGTCAACTTTACCTTCCATATATCTGAGGTAGGACAGGAATCTGCTTCCCATCCCATCTTGCAAAAAATCTTGTTGATCTGTTACCCACGTGCAGCGTAGCAGCTTACAATTGAGCACTGACTCTACTTAAACATTTCATTAGTGATTCCAAACCTCGGCATGGCTTAATCTTTCTCCTCCTCCTCACATCTGGGAATCCCATAATTCTGACTTTGTGATCATCCCCAAGATTAACCATTGCCTAGGCCCAAATGCCTGAATTCTCCATAGATGTCACCTAACCTGCTGAGCTCCTTCACACCATAAACCTTTTCTTTACACCTAACTAACAAAAGCCACTGATCATATTATCTCCTTATATCCTTTGGCAAAGTTTTGTTTACTGACAATCCTCTGAAGAGCTCCGAGATTTTTTTTCACTAAAATACAAGTTGTTATTGTAATAGAATTTTTGGGATCAAATAAACATTGAGTAGTAAATATTTACATTTAATTCTAGTACAGTGTTTTGTAATAACTATATCACAAATGACAGTGCTACAAGGGAAAATATTTTGGCTGCAAAAAGTTGGAAGAGCTTATTGTAATACATAGTTAGAAATCTGTAGAGGGTTTACGTACACTGTGCCAACAGGTATCAGGCTCATTCAGTTGTCCGTAAATAGTTATTTAGCAAATTTGTTGCTGCAGCCTGAAGAACCCACTCAGCATTTCAGAAACCGCTTCTTTCCCATCACCACCAGATTTCAGAATAGACAATGAATCCGGGTACACGAGCTCACTAATTTTTTGGCTCTCATTTTGCACTAATTTTTCAATTTCTTATTGTAATTTTTATTATTATTATGTATTGCAATGTTCTGCTACTGCAAAACAGCAAATTTCACAACATATGTCAGTGATTTTAAACCTAATTCTGACTCTGAATTTGATTAATGGCACCATCACCATTTCTTCCTCCCACCTCCCGCAACAAATGATAGCAGAGCTTCCACATTCACTCAGCTGTGCGTCAACTTTCTAAAGCCAGCATACTGAACCAAGGAAGGGAATGAGCCAACATTGTTCAATGGATGCTTTTTACAAGAGCTGAAAATTCTGAATAACCGTTACTTGCATTGAAAAATGAGATTCTTATATTTCAGGAAAAACTCTTCTGTAAAGCAAATGGGATTCAAAAATTATAAATCACAGCATAAATATAAAGTAAAGTGACATACAGAATTTTAGAACACAATTTTCTAACTATGAAGAATAAACAGTGGAATACCTTGGAGAGCGATGACTTCAGTTTTCCTACATAATCCCAAACTGTATGGGGTGAAATCCGGCCACCGATGTGAATTGTATCAGGCAAATCCTAACAAAACAAAAAGATTGTTAAATCATAAAAGCAAATTACTCTCTGTGGCACCGATTTTGTCATCAGTGATAATAATAACAAAATCTAAACTTGCTCCACAAAAATGCCGAGTTTCATCACATTGACAATTTATCAGTTGATGCAGTTATTGACAAATTGTCTTTTGCCATCAGAAGAGCTAGAGGTATTGTTTTGGATTCCTTCATCTGTTCACATAGGTGTTTTACTGAATACCAATTTGCCATTGGTTTATACCATGACTAAATGCCCATGTGCAAGGCAAACTCTACAGGTAAAGAAATCAATCCCAAAGTGAGGCATACCCTCAGTAGGTGGACATTTTGTTTTAAAGTGCCCTTAGTCCTGGCAGTGAGCTCATGGAGCCATTTCATCTAGCCCCTCAGACAGGATGAAGAGATCAATACTCCCCAATGCCATTCGGCTTTACAATTCAACCGCCAGGAGTAAGATATGTTAAAGTGCCGGGGTTAGGACTCAATGTATTTAAGTAAACTACTTAAGAACTTTTTAAAAGCTATTTATTAATGCTTTTTGAGAGGGTGATTTTAGATGCATATCATATTTTTACTGAGTTAAGTATTGTATGTAATTAGTTTTGCTACAACAAGTGTATGGGACATTGGAAAAAATGTTGAATTTCCCCATGGGGATGAATAAAGTATCTATCTATCTAAATCCCCTGATGTTTGGAACTATTGTCGCTATCCCAATTATTATTGACTATACAAACTTCCACTTTTCAATAGTAAATAAAACTGAGAGAATTCTTAAAATTGGTAATTACAGCAAATGGGGATGTACAAGGGGTGATTGATAAGTTCGTGGCCCAAGGTACAATTTTAGAAAACCTAGCACATTTTTCAACATAGTCCCCTCCTACATTTACACACTTGGTCCAGCGGTCGTGGAGCATACGGATCTTGGACCTCCAGAAAGTGTCCACAGCATGGGTGATTGATAAGTTTGTGGCCTAAGGTAGAAGGAGATGAGTTATACAGCTCTCGTTACATGCACATGCAGTTCAACTTTTTTGAGTGACTATGCAGAAAGTTTGAAGTTAATAACTCATCAGGGGTGGTTGATAAGTTGTTGGCCTAAGGTAGAAGAAGATGAGTATTAACTTCAAACTTTCTGCATAATCAGAGTTTAACTGCATGTGCATGTTAGGCCACAAACTTATCAATCACCCATGCTGTGGACACTTTCTGGAGGTCCAAGATCCGTATGCTCCACGACCACTGGACCAAGTGTGTAAATGTAGAAGGGGACTAGATAGATAGATAGATAGATAGATACTTTATTCATCCCCATGGGGAAATTCAACTTTTTTCCAATGTCCCATACACTTGTTGTAGCAAAACTAATTACATACAATACTTAACTCAGTAAAAAAATATGATATGCATCTAAATCACTATCTCAAAAAGCATTAATAATAGCTTTTAAAAAGTTCTTAAGTCCTGGCGGTAGAATTGTAAAGCCTAGTGGCATTGGGGAGTATTGACCTCTTCATCCTGTCTGAGGAGCATTGCATCGATAGTAACCTGTCGCTGAAACTGCTTCTCTGTCTCTGGATGGTGCTATGTAGAGGATGTTCAGAGTTATCCATAATTGACCGTAGCCTACTCAGCGCCCTTCGCTCAGCTACCGATGTTAAACTCTCCAGTACTTTGCCCACGACAGAGCCCGCCTTCCTTACCAGCTTATTAAGACGTGAGGCGTCCCTCTTCTTAATGCTTCCTCCCCAACACGCCACCACAAAGAAGAGGGCGCTCTCCACAACTGACCTATAGAACATCTTCAGCATCTCACTACAGGCATTGAATGACGCCAACCTTCTAAGGAAGTACAGTCGACTCTGTGCCTTCCTGCACAAGGCATCTGTGTTGGCAGTCCAGTCTAGCTTCTCGTCTAACTGTACTCCCAGATACTTGTAGGTCTTAACCTGCTCCACACATTCTCCATTAATGATCACTGGCTCCATATGAGGCCTAGATCTCCTAAAGTCCACCACCATCTCCTTGGTCTTGGTGATATTGAGACGCAGGTAGTTTGAGTTGCACCATATCACAAAGTCCTGTATCAGTTTCCTATACTCCTCCTCCTGTCCATTCCTGACACACCCCACTATGTTGAAAAATAAATGTGCTAGGTTTTCTAAAACTGATGACGCCTACCTTAGGGCACGAACTTATCAATCACCCCTCGTAAGTGGAGATATATGACAATGATGACAATGAAATGGAAGAATGTATCAACTGTGTCAGAATTTTGTCAATCAGTTTGGAGATGCAGAAGAGCAACAAGTATACATGGCAGTCACTAGTTTCAATTAATTTTTTAAAAAACTTTTAAAAACTTTTAAAAAATTTTTAAAAAACCATGTCCTTTTCTTCACCGCATCTTAAGTATTTTTATAATGAATAGGTCTTAGTTAAAAGATTTGTTGGGTATTTTGAAAATTAAGTCTACTTCAGACTAAAATGTAGAAAAGCTCAACAATTCCAATTCAAATTAAATTTTTAAGAATCATATATTACTACACTAAGTGCTCTTGAAAATAAGAATGTTTGTAAAATTTGAGGACAAAATAACAAAAGAAATAGCTTACAATATTTAATTTCATGTAAAAATTGTACTATCATCCCTAGGCTGATTATACCTTGTATCCTAAATAGAAATGAGACGCTCCAAATATCATCTCTTTTATGATGCTTTTAGAGTGAAATTCAGGTTTCAAATTCCAATTTCAGGACTGCTTCTATGAGAGTATTAGAAAAGCCCCTTCAACTTTTCAATGCCCACAAATCTGGTAAAAATCAGCTTCTTTACAGATTAAAACATATTCAATCATTACTTACCGAAACATTTAAACATTCTGATTTTCCAGGGTGCAGTGCTGCAATAAGCTTAATTATTACAATTGCAACTTCATGTGCATGGACTGAAGGCCAACTATTAAACACATATGCAACAGGGATGGTGGGACAAAGACTTTCTTACCTCTACAAGATAGTCAATAGATCCAGAGACTGGGTAGGCTTTAGTAACAAACTTTGCCACACCATGCATATTGATGAATCCTTTCCAAATTGTATCCAGGTGAGACAGAAACGATGAAGTATCCAATTCCACTTGAGTCTTTGACTCTGAAACCCTATTAGTAGAAAAAATCAGTCAGAAAAATCAGAGATCCTTCCTTCTATTTTACCTGTTTTCAATCAATAGGGGAAGTGGGCAAAACAGCACATCTATGTCTCTGGCCCTCTGAAATCACATGACCAGCAATTTTCATCTCAGTTTTTGTTTAAGTAATGACTCAAATCCAGTCATCATATCCTCTGTTGCTCTGGTCATTACCACCATACATCCCCTGCTGTTCTTGCACATGAACACCTTTTACATATATGTACATGTACAGAACATTAACCCTCTACTCTGGCATAATATTTCCCTTTTAAAACATATTTTATCTGACTTTCTTCACTTACTCTCACAGAGTAAGAATGACAACCAGACTTTATTGCCAATCAGGATCCCAGGTGCATTTGATTTTCCACAATGATTGAATGGGTTTTCTTTTGATTACAGTTGTATTTCCAATTTAGTAAATGTGCTTTCTGAATATCTGTCCCCATTTGAAGAATTTAATCTGCCACTTATCTGCTTAACTGAAGAAAATTCACCCTCATAGTTATCTTTGCAGAATCTGAAAATTTAGCCAGTGCCAATTCATAAAAGAGCCGCTGAAACATCTTTCCAAGTTACAGTATATCAACTGGAAGCAGAACACGGCCCCTTGAGCTGTAGCCACCATTCAGTGGCTTAACAATTCTAACACAAACTCTGTGTTCCCATCTATTCCAGGTAAACATTCACCCTCTTGCTTATCAAAAATCTGCCTAAAAATATTTAAAGCCTCTTTACCTTTTGTTTATTGCCCCTAATCTCTTTATGCCTCATCTTAATCACAGCTGTGTAAGTAATGAATATGTTTAGCCAGCAGCAAATTAAAATGTGCATGACTATGCTTGTACATTTGTAGTGTCACTAAGCCATCAATTGCAGAATGGATTATGTGCTGAGGTAATTCACAGACTTTCTCCAGCTCCTCCACGTTTGATGGAGCCTTCCTGTAAGACAATTCAGGAAACAGAAAATCCTATTCCTCTCCTGTTGGGTGTCAATGCTATGAAAGTGGAATGCCATCAATTAAGCTTTTCTCCACATGAAGAACTGTTTAATTCTGTTGAGCAGGTTAGAAGACCTTGCAATCTTCTAATTATAGCTACTATAACACACAAGGAACCCTCCAGCCTACTATGTATACATGGGCTCTGTAACTTCTTCCAGCTTAAGGTTGGCCCTGCAGGTTACAGTTCTTGAAGTAAACATTGTACAGTTTACATGTGATGAGGAATTCTGCTGTGCCTCCCACCTTCCCATTTTCAGCACTCAGTGCCTGACATGGTCATCCTTGGGGTGTCAAAGTTTTGTCCTCTCCCCTTTTCAGAAGATGGTTTATGCTGTTCTTTACAATGGTTAATCACCACAAACTGACCCGTGAATCTATTTTTAAACAGAACAACATCTGCAGTCCTCTGGCATGGCTTATGTGACCAGACAGAATTTAAAACTGCTATGAGATCCTTCTGAATCTCCTTCCTTGACTAACAGATTAAGATAACTTTTCCAAGCTATTTATTTGTTCACTTATCTTGTACTCCTTTACCTCATTTCAGCATGTTTAACCTATCGGATAGTTCACCTTGTTCTGCTTTAACAATAAAATCAACATTATTCTACTGATAAAGTAACAATCATTAGACTTTTAAGACACAGGAGCAGAATTAGGCTATTCAGCCCATCGAGTCTGCTCCACCATTCCATCATGGCTGATTTATTAACCTTAACCCCATTCTCCTGCCTTCTCTCTGTAAACTTTGACAGCCTGACAAATCAAGAACCTATCAATCTCTGCTAAAGAATCACGAGGCAGTCTGTAGTGCAACTGGCCAGAACCCAGAACCGATTGATTGTCAGAGTCAGACAGAAGAGAACTGGGCTCTTCAGCCCACCTCCAGTGATTATTTTGCCCACATTAGGTCTATATGCTTCTATGTTTTTGCCTATTTAAATGTCCCTTAAACAGTGATTGTAATTTGCACATGCCCAACCATAGTGCCCACCAACTAGTCGCATTTACCCACATTTAGCCTATACCCTCTAAACATTTCATATCCATGTACTCACTCAAATGTTTTTTGAATGCTGTTGTTATACTCCCTGTGACTTGGGTCTTGTTTACGCTGGTGTCACACTGACCTTTGGTTTTGGTTCTGATAGTTCTGGCTTTTACCTTTGGCTCCTTAGAAGCGAGCTTGTCGTCCAAGCCTGGAACTTTACCTAAAAGTGTGCAACCACACCTTTCCTATTGCGTGTAGTTCTTGTCACCACACTACACTCCAAATGCAGTCTAACCAGTGTTTTGTATATTCCAACCGTTATACTATAATCCCTAACCCATGAAAGGATGCCATCTTCATGATTCTACCCATCTATGTTGTCACTTTCAAGGAACTATGGATTGAACTCCAAGGTTCATCAACATCTATTAGTGCCCTGCCATTTATTGTATGCGTCCTATCCTTATTTGATTTGCTACAATGTATCACCTCACATCTCCCAAAATCTAAACCTTTGGTTTTGAATGTATAGCTTTTTGTTTACAAAGGGCAGAATTTAAGTACTGTATGGGAGAAAGAAGCAAATGACTAGAACAGAGAATTAGCTTAGATAGATGTGTAAAGCTGATTAGAATTTCTCTCTCAATTAAAATCAGACCTTTAAAATTTACTTTAAATCCCAACTGTTATATCTATTGGATGTTTGGCAATCAATTGAAACACAGCACAGTACAAGCCTTTTAGCCCACAACGTTGTGCCGACCTTTTAACTAGGATTAATCCAACTGTTCCCTCCCACATAGCCCTCCATTTTTCTAACATTCATGTGCCTAAAAGTTTCTTAAATCGCTCTACTGTATCTGCCTCTACTACCACCCTTGGCAGTGTGTTCTACACTCTGTGTGAAAAAAATACCTCTAATATCCTCCCTATTTATGTTTAAAGAACACATTGGCCCAAAGACATCAGTGAGACCTAGTGATGTTAACTCAGTGACAAATGGATGCATCATCAGCCACCTGGCTTCTGAATTGAAAGATATCCTCACACCTATATGAAATTATATTGTATGTAATAATGCCATATTACTATGACAGCTATATCTGGGTTAATAGATCAGTCTTCTCTTTACACACCTTCCTGTTGACATTGAGTAACTTTGCTCAGTTTTTGCTGATGGCTTTGAGAGTATAGATTTTGGAACTGCAGGTAACAAAATAGATTTTGGTAGATCGTCATCCTCTTTTTTAACAGCAGAAGCTTTCAGTGACTCAGAAATTGAAGATGAAGACAATAGAGTCTTTGGGACACTAGGAACATTAAGGTTGGATGCTTTAATGATGGATGGTGTGTTGTTCTCAGCAGCTCTAGTTGGGTCATTAAGTGGTGAAGTGAAGGAACCTCTCATGGATGTCGATGTTGGCTGCATAGCAACTACGTTAGTAGTTGGTGAGGTTTCTGATACATTGGAAAGTGGGGTCACTTCTTGCGTCGAAATGAGCTGTTCATTTGGAGAAGCAGTCACGGTTCCTTGGTCTTGTTCTTGCTGATACCTCATGTTGGATCTCGGTTTTGGTTTCAGTTCTGGTTTTCTGGCTACCACTTTTGGCTTCTTAGGCACTGGGTCATCATCTGAAACTTGAACTTTACCTAAAAGTGTGGAAATTGACATGTGAGATAACTTAATCCTTGGACTTTAAGTAAATGCTCAGTTTTTCTACAATATGTGTAGTATCCCTGGAATATGTCATCTGAAGTCATACCCACTTCATTGTTGTCTCGTTCACTGTACCCAAGCAAAATAGTCCCAATTTTTCATTAACCATCTAGTGCTAAAGGAGCTGCTGCATGTCTCACCACATTTATATTTATTGCCTCATAAGTCTTGTCAAGTTCCCCTAAGTTGCTATCTGAATTTAATCACCACCAATCCAGGCAATACTTTTATCATGGCTTTATAAATTACATCTACAGTACTGATCACAGTCTAAAAACTATTAAACAGATTTACCCATTAGCTTAAAACCCAATTAACAAAAATATTGTAGATATACAGCAAGAGAAAGTATGTTAAGCACCTGTCAGAGTGGTATTGGTGCTCTGTGAAGTAACTACATTGCCTGGAATGATGATCAGATATATTCCTGAATTGGAAAACCTTACATTATTGGGTGAGAGCAGGGAGATATGGGATTTATTCAAAGTAATTTATCAAAGTACATACATGTCACCATATGCAACCCTGAGATTCATTTTCTTGTGGGCAATTGCAGTGAATACCAAGAAACAAAATAAACAAATAAGCAATAAATATCGTGAACACAAGATGAAGAGTCTATAGGTAGTGGGAACAGTTCAGTTTTGGTGAGTGAAGTCATCCCTTCTGGAATTGTGTAGTTCTCCCCTCTGGAACTGGAAATCTGAAATTCAGTAGTACTTTTTTTTTTACTAAACAAAAAACCCAGAAGTGATCAACTTAAAAAAAAATTCTCTAATGCTCTTGATGCATAAATTTTATACTAAATTATGAGGTAAGAGTGCCACTAACAGAGGAAAGTCACCACAGTTGGGTCTCTGGCACTGAGACTGAAGAGAAGGGAAGGGGGAGAAGAGGCACTCTTTGATGATAGGGGATTCGTTAGTTAACAGACAGGAGGTTCTGTGGTGAGAACAAGATTCCCGGATGTAATGTTGCCTTCTGGGTGCCAAGTTCTGGGATATCTCGGATCAAGTCCTCAGCATTCTTAGGTGGGAGGGTGAACAGCCAGAAGTCGTGGTCCACGTAGGTAGCAATGACACGAGTTGGACGAGTGACAAGGTTCTGCACAGGGAGTTCAGTGCCAAGTTAAACGACAGGGCTCCAGGTTTGTGATCTCAAGATTGCTACCTGTGTCATATGCTAGTGAGGCCAGAACAAGGAAGAATTAATACATGGCTAAGCAGTTGATATAGAAGCGAGGGTATTAGATTTTTGGATCAATGAGCTCTCTTTCAGGGAAGGTGGGACCTGTACAGAAGGGACGTTTGCACCTGAACTGGAGGGGGGGGGGGGGGGTCTAATATCCTAGTGGGAAGGTTTATTAATGCTGCATGGTGGACTTTAAACTAGAGGTGCAGGGGGATGGGAACCACTGTGCCAGGACAGTTAGTAGTGAGGTTGTTAAGGCAGATATTGGTAAGACCTCAAACAAAGTTAGGAATCAAAAGGTTGAGCATGGTGCGACAAAATCGAATAGGGTGAATACAAGATAGAAGGTGCTGTATCCGAATGCACACAGTATATGGAATAAGGTAGATGAACTTGTGGCACAGTTGCAGATTGGTAGGTATGATGTTGTAGACATTACTGAATCATGGTTGAAAGATTATAGCTGGGAGCTTAACGTCCAAGGCTACACGTATTGAAAGAATAGAATAACTGAAATGGTTGACTATTTTCTAAATGGAGAAAAAATACAAAAAAACTGAGGTGCAAAGGGACTTGGGAGTTCTTGTGCAGGGTTCCCCAAAGGTTAACTTGCAGGTTGAGTGTGGATGGCAAATGCAATGTTAACATTCATTTCAAGAGGATTAGAATATGAAAGCAAGGATGTAATGTTGAGATTTTATAAAGTACTGGCGAGGCCTCGGAGCATTGTGAGCAGGTCTGGGTCCCTTATCATAAAAAGGATGTGCTGAAACTGGAGAGGGTTCAAAGGAGGTTCACAAAAATGATTCCAGGATTGAATGGCCTGTCATACGAAGAGTGTTTGATGGCTCTGGGCCTGTATTCACTGGAATTCAGAAGAATGAGGAATGACCTTATTGAAACCTAGCAAATGATGGAAGGCCTTGATAAAGTGGATGTGGAGAATATGTTTCCGATAGTGAGAGAGTCTAAGACCAGAGGACGTAGCCTCAGAATAGAGGGGTGTCCTTTTAGAAGAGATGAGAGGAATTTCTTTCGTCAGAGTGGTGAATCTGAGGAAATCTTTGCCACAGGCAGCTGTGAATACTGTCTTTATGTATATTTAGAGCAGAGGTTGATAGATTCTTGGTCAGGGCACGGAGGGAGCTGAGACAAAAATTGGATCAGCTATGATGAAAAGTCAGAGCAGACTCAATAGGCCAAATGCACTAATTCTGCTTCTCTATCTTATGCTCTTAGAACATCTGTAGTGTGGTAAAAAAGAACTCCAAATGTGTATAGTTGTTTAACACAAACGAATGGCTTTTCAGATCTTTTTTACAGGGGAATTAAGTCCATATACTGTAGTTCGAGAATCATGCATAGTCCAAGGAATGAGACTCAACACCATCAAATGATCCGGATGTGTTTACTATGAATCTAGTGGCTTTACAGTTATCTTTATTGACACTTATATTTCCGTATTAATCTATTCAACTGAATTTAAATTAACCTGCCACAGTTGGATTGTAAGAAAAGTGTTAAGTGTAATTCCTCCTAGGTATATACTGAAATCAAATGGAAGTCTGTGTGACAAAATGGTGATACCTTGGAGTGGGATTGTTTTGAGAAAGTACCAGAAAACCAGTGCACTGCAATGTTTTGAAAAAGTCAAGGAAGTCTGCAGCCATAATAGTGGAAAGTGGTGAAAAACATGTTTGTGTGGGCTGAAGGTCATAAGAGATAAGCAGGGGCGTGGTGCAGCTGGAAAAGTACCATTGTAGGGGGTTTTGAAGGGTATAAAAAAGGGCACTTTTTGTGCAAGGGGAAGAGACCTTTGTCTTAGGCTAAGTCACAAGTGATGCTAGTACTAAAAACTGGAGAAGATTGGGACAAATATCTTGAGGGAGTCAGAGTATGGAGGGGGGAGGGGGAAGAGGGGGGGAAGGGGGGAGGGGGAAGAGGGGGGGAAGAGGGGGGGGAAGAGGGGGGGAAGAGGGGGGGAAGAGGGGGGGGAAGAGGGGGGGGAAGAGGGGGGGGAAGAGGGGGGGGAAGAGGGGGGGGAAGAGGGGGGAAAGAGGGGGGGGGGAAGAGGGGGAGAGAGAAAAGAAAAAAGCTTGTGAGAGATTATCCAATCTGTGGATCCCCTCCAACATTGCAGAGATCAACCTGCCTACTGGATGACAAGTATTATTATGACTGCTACTACTGTAGACTTGTTTTTCTTTTGTAGTGAATATCTGCTAGTTCTAATGAAGTGTTCTCTTGTGGCCTTGAACACTTGTGCAGTGTCTCCTTTGTATGCAAATGCATACACGAATATTGTAAGCTGAGTAAGAACACAGAATGGATTTTAAAATGATTTTCGTTACAGTAGTCCACTTCCCTGGATGGGTTGTGAATCTACAATCAACATTGTCTTACTTCATAGCACGATGAAATTGAGCAATACACATAAAATGCTGGAACAACTCAGCAGGTTAGGAAGCATCTGGTATCTGTGTTGCAGTGGATTTTGCAAAATCTTGAGTTTGTTTTAATTGAAGAACATGTTTTATTTGCACTGAGTGGTGTTCATGATGTGTCAATATGTCTTTTTACTGCTTACCTGTACAGATCCTGCAGTTCAAATCAAACAGGTGGGCTCGATGCTCATTTGTCGTATCTTTAAGCATGTTGCTGAAGACGTCAGGCAGTGGAACGTTGGTCTTCTGAGCAGGATGTGCATCTTCCTGCTCCTGAAGAGCACAAACAAATGTTAATTGTTTTGGAAACTGATGGATAAATATCACATATTCACAACTACAATTACAAACTGCAGACAGAAAATCATATATAATAAAACAATAATGTATGCATTACATGCACAAGATTAAATTTAGAATGCATTGGATACAAGTTCAATAGTGATTTTCAAAAGGGCATTGGTAAAGTACATGGAGAGCAAATTTACTGATAGACAGTAAAATTGGACACCTTTAAGTAAACATTAAGATTTATAACAGGCATTATGTAAAGGCATCCACTATACAGCCACCAAGGCCTTTTTTTTCCCCGGTGAATCATACTACTATTTGGAAACAAAATGAAAATCATAGTAATCTTTACTAACTTCCTAAATTTACTTTCTAAATCCAGTTTGATTTATTCTCTAGGTGTCAGTTATAGACTTAATCCTTGTTAGCAGAAAACATTTGGATTCACAAGTTCCTGTAAATAAAAAACAGATGCTACAATGACTCTTAATTTGCCAGTGATTCCCCATTTCAACTAGCACCAGTGAAACTGCTGTTCAGTACAAAAAGTGAATAGGCAAAAAATATCAGTGGCAATAGCCCCTGTTGGACCTGAGATTTCATTGTGAACTATCCAAGGAAGCAAAGATTGAATTCTACCTTGCTCTCAATCCTAATTTGAAGTGAAACTGCACGATTAAGTACCAACTTCTCATTTGCTGAAGGAAATGAGAAAATGCTGAAGGAACTCAGCAGCATCTATGGAAAAGAAATAGTCAACGTTTTAGGCTGAGACCGTTCAACATGATTGGAAAGTAAGAGAGAAGAAGCCAGAATAAGAAAGTTGGGGGGGGGGGGGGGGGGAGAGAGAAGAAAAGAAGAGAGGGAATGAAGTGAGAAGCTTCTCATTGCTAGATTCTCCCCAATCAATAAATTGTTTACATTGGGAAGCGAAACGCAAGATTGGGTGGATGCTTTGGCGATAACACTTCCATTCCATCTGCAAGGATGACCTCAAGCTTCCCAGTGCTTGTCATTTTAAATTATGATCCAACTGTTACTAACTTCTTTATCTGTAGTTTTTGCTTCTTCCTTCTTCCAATAATGTACCTCAGTCAAGTTTCCCACTGGAGTGGACAAATTATGGTACTAAGGGAAAGCAGTTCAACTTTCATCATTTGGAATTTTTTTTAAAATCACAGAGGACAAAAAGCACAGGCATTATGTATGGTTCTCCAACAATGAAGATATAGTATATGAACCACAGCATTCCACCCACCCATCTAAGCAGTATACTTACGAGACCAGGAAGGAAAAAAATATCACTATGTATTTCAGGATCCATCCCTAAACAAGGGGAGTTATGATTGATGAAAATCATCACTGCCTCCGAGCACAAACTTGCCTGACTGTGGATAACAGTACTTGAAGACCAAAACACAAACTGTGCACTAAGTTCACGATTTACTGAATAGCAGTGATCCAACAATTCTGCACGGCAAGAGAAACAGAGCAAATAACTAGAAACTCAGTAACACAACGGAATTTCCGATATACTCTCTGTAAAATCTTCTGAGTGCATGGGTAGAATAAGGAAATATTGGCATCCTGTCCTAGTACAATACACATCCTTTATTATTCTTTAACAGCTTCAAAAGCCTGCATTTTAGTTTTACCCCTTGCCCATCAGATTAGACATGCCTAGGCATCATCCCTGATTAAGATGGCGGAGTTTGAAACGTCAGTTAAAATCATTACCTGTACCCAGCTGGAAGCCTGAGAAGAGTTTATTTGTCATATACGCTGGGAAGGCACGAGATCCTTTTACAAGTTGAAAATACATAGGATTTTTTTTAAATGTAAAAGTTTTTCATCAGTACCAAGTTTTATTAAAGTTGCTTAAATAAGTTTGTTCTTATGAAATTCTAATTGTCCGAATAATTGATACTGATGAGTGAAACACTTCACAAAGGCCATCTTTACCTCAGGCCAATTCCAGCTTACAATTATTTTCCCAGAGGCCATAACATGCTACTGATCTAATTTGTATGTCAAGTTCCCTCAGAGCTGTGTTCTTAAAGAACTACACTTTTGTTCAAAATTAATAAACTGCCTTTGTACTAATTGGTCAACAAAGAAAGCCCAATTTTATACAAGTATGAAGAATGCCAAATAGCATTTACAGATACTGAAGATAATTATATCTTGGCAGGCGACCTACAATATATTAGTCAAAGTTCAAGCGAAGTTATTAAATATGTATGCCTATATAAAAACCATGATTATTCAAATGATAATGCCTTCAGCCCTACACTCTTAATACTGCAGAGACCTTTGCTAGTATTGAAAATTCTAAAATGTTTTTCAGAACTCATGAGGGAACTTTGGACCAAACTATAATTACAACGAAAAGGTTATCCACTGTGTATTGCTTCAAAACACCATGCTACAACTTTTCCCTCATATCTATCACTTGCATCCAAATTGCACTGAACAACCAAAGGTAATATAAGTAACTGAACCCATTTAGAAATGGTTGTACTTGGTGTCAATTCTAAACCCACTGCCTTAAATTACTGCATATCTCAATGGCCCATATGCACTTTTTTTCTTCAAAATGTAGATGTGAGCATTTTCAGTATTATTTATCTTTCTAAAGATGTTGGTGTGCACATTTCTTGAATAGCAGATGTACCATTTTGAACAGCATGTGTGCTATGTGCAAGTGCCTAGCCTTAGTCTTAGAAAACTAGTCAGAATTCAAAGATAATCCTGAATGCTATCACCTTTTAAAGGATTTGCCCAAATGACAGTTTCTATTTCATAACGCATTCGGCAGTTAAACCCTCAAGATGCTGGGGCAATCCTAGCTTGGTAGTTGACCAGAAGGCATGATGTGCTTGTATACTTCGTATTTAAGCGAAACACAAATATCTTCCCATTATGGTAATTGAGTAAAAGCTTCTTGCCAAGGGCTCCCTATCAACGTGGATAAAATTAATAAATATATCCACACATCAAGACCTGCAAATTTCAACCTATGAGCACTGAAACATCACCATTTTTAAAATAAAAATGTACTTGCTGTTGTATAATTAGCTTTGAGGAAATGCTTTAGCTGTTCCAAAATACTTCAATCACAATATATCTGGTCTACAGACCATAGGTTGGATTTGCAGGCTGATGACTATTTTAACAATGAGGTGTTTATCTTTTTTTTTAGAAAAAGAGGTAAATTGGTAAAAAAAAATAAAAACACAGAATGCTGGCAGAACTCAGCAGGCCAGACAGCATCTATGGGAGGAGGTAGTGACGAAGTTTTGGGCCAAAATGTCACTACCTCCTCCTATAGATGCTGTCTGGCCTGCTGAGTTCTGCCAGCATTTTGTGTTTTTATTTATTTCCAGCATCTGCAGATTCACTCGTGTTGCCTTTAAATTAAATGGTGATGTGGCTCCACCACTCCGTTCTTCTAGATTTTAGGATGTACAAAATCTTCACCAATTTTTCAAATATGGATGAAATTCTACATATAACCTATCAACTGGAAACATCTTACGGTGTTTGAGAGACTATAGGTTTCCTCCATGTTTCTCATTTAAAGTGATTTCCTTGGAGAAGTCATTGCTTTGTACAGTGGTCTCTTAATGCAGAGTCAGGCTTAATGTTTTGATGTCACTTTGATGTTCACAATGAAATATTTATTAAAGTAAGTAATCTTCAAAAAGTAATTGAAACCATTACATGTATATTTTTGAAGTGTATGAGAGGAACAAATGCAAGGCAAGTATTTGCCAATTTCCTCTTCATTTGGCACTTGCCCCTGTTCTCAGTCCACTCTTCACAAGGCAAGCTGTGTGCTCTGTTTAATGATCTGTACAAGTCTGGATGAAGAACTACTCTTCATATAGCAGGTTTCATATTTTTCCAGGTCACGGTGGAAGATTTTTGGAACACAGTGCAAGCAGCAGTGACAAATTTGCAGTAAATAACAGCAGCTAATTTTCTATGAGGCAACTTGATGAAGACATTAGCTAGGGAAAATGTCTAAACCAAACTGAATGTTCTATTAAGTATAGAAAAATACATATTATATTGAGCCACATGGGGTTCTTGCTAGTACATTGTGGCCTGGGCAAACTGGTGTTGCATTTATGCCAATTAACTATCTGTTGGTAACCCAATCAATGTACCCCATGTGATTTTCAGTACATATTTATGGGTGAGCTATCCATTGTTAATAGGATCCTGTTTGGCACATACACCTGGGGTATGGGTTTGGAGAGCAGTAGAAAATTTGGTTGCATCCTGCTTGTTCATTGGTGGCACTTCTTCAAATCTGTCTTAAAACACAAACATACACTTGGGACAAGGAAGCATAATTACAGTAATTAATATCACATGTCAGAGGGTGGAAATAGCTTTGGCATTCTTTTATCATCTGACATTTACAATCATTAAGTTCAAGACTTAAGATCCATGGGACTATAAGGCATATATGGTGACCAAGGTTAGAGATCACAATATTGAGAGGAGGAGGATTTCTCCTCTCACGACCAAAACCAAGAAAATTCTATCAACTGTCAGGCTCCTGTTACAAACTTCAGGATATGTAAAGACAATGATGGAATACATAGCAGTCAGCAGAGCAAGACAGTCTGTGCAAGTGTCAAAATATAAAAATAGCAAGCTAGAACCTAACACAATATGCTAAAGATAGAAGTAATGTCTATTGCCAAATGTTCAAATAGCAACTGTAATTTGGTAATGGCTATGCCCTTAATTTGATTTGTGATGGAAGAATCATTAAATCCTACTGCAGTCTATGGAAAAGAGTAAACAGTTGATGTTTTGGGCCAAGACCTTCTCAGCCCGAAACAAATTGCTTACCCTTTTCCATAGATGCTGTCAGGCCTGCTGTGCTCCTCAGCATTTGTGTGTTGCAATAGACCTTTGCTTCCCGTTTTCCTCAGATATACTGCAGGTGTGTATGGTATCTAATGGATTACTGGAGCACAAGCTAGTTTGTACATGTGACTATTGTTTTCTCACTCCTCCTGCACTAAGAAGCCAATTTCCAGTCAGACACCACAGTAATTATATTTTCTCCCAATGCACTGTGTAAAGACACAGTAGGCAAAAGACCATCTACCCCTATCATGAGCTTCACTTGGCAGGTCAGATCAACAGCTTGTTTGAAGATCTTTGATGTAGCTTTGCACAATGAAGGAAATGTTGCGTGCAGGAAGAACAAATGTATATTACATTTGAAATAGTATATTCTGCTTTAATGTGCAGTTGTCCATAGGTTCGTAAAACTGCAGTTATTAATGTTTCCATCAGCAGAGACTTACTCAACTTTTTGAAAAGCACTTAGTAAGATGGCACATCTTTTCATTGTGTTGTTTTTTAAGACGCATCAATCAAGGTCTAAAACTTTTTGCCGTAATTACTGTGCTAAAACTATTTCAAATGTATTGACAAACAACAATATCTGCAGACACTGGAAACCTGAGCAACATACATAAAATGCTGGGGGATCTCAGCAAGCCAATCTATGGAAGAATGTACAGTTGATGAAGGGAAGATTTAAACTTCTTCAGGGTAGGCATCCCTGGAAGAGACTTTGCAGAGTAGTAACCCATCCTGCCGAAGGGTTTTGGACCGAAACGTTGACTGTACATTATTTCCCATAGATGCTGACTGGCCTGCTGAGTTCCTCCAGCATTTTGTGTGTGTTGCTCAAATGTACTGACTCGCTTTTTGACTGCTGCAGAAGAATGGAATTATCGAAAGTGAAATATAAAAGCTGAGAGCACTACATTTCTGCTCTGTTATGGTTTTTCAGAAGGAGTGAGAATGCTGTCCTAGCCTTTTGGTTAGCAAAGATTAAACTCATCTGCAGAAATTAAAGGTACTGCAACAAGATATAAGTGCAATTTCTCAACAAGATTGCTGTTTAATTTCAGATGCATTATTAATTTGGTTAGATTATATTTAAGAATGAGGTTATTAAAATGTTGCACACAGCACCTCTTACATTTATTGATCAGGATGGATTTGGCATATTTCTCTTGTCTAGATATTAAACTGGTTAGAGTTATGTATTATCAAATAGTATTCCATTTTCTGCACATCAAACTCTTCCTTATTTCTTAGATGGAGTTCATACAAATCTTTAATTAATGGTGGTACCTTGACAAAAAAAAAATGTGGTCAGGTGTCAAATTAGCAGATGTGATATTTTAACTTGTAAGGTCGTAGGCAAAATAATCCATGCTCACTTTACAGCATTTTAAATTTAAATTGATGTTAACTGTTTTTTGACAATGAGCATTGGTACACCAGATGACCATGGCCATAGAATGTTACCAACTACAGGAACCCACCAGGTGCTGTTTAGTAGTATTTCTCAAAATTCTGAATTTATAAAGGTGCAGTAGGATGGGAATACAATCACTTCTAAGCTGCCCAAAGATAAGCTGGAAAAAAAATACTGTCCTGACATCAGTGGATTAACATTCTGGAAAATATTATTGGGGAAAATACTGCCTTTACATAGATTTCAATTAGGTCACCAGAGCTGAATAAAGTGTGTCTCTGTGAGTGAGTGTGTGTGAGTGTGTGTAATCTTTTAAAAAAATACATTGTCTTAAGTATAATGCCGGCTCCAAAATGTATGGATAACCTCTGTCAATTATTAACGATATTACCAGCTTCCTTAACTCTCTTGACGTTTAAATTTCCACATGAAGCAGCATAGCTGTTAGGTTCAAACATGCATCCTCCAGGAAAGCCATGAAGATCTCAAAATTAGGAATCAAGAGCTAAGATTGCTTCTGGTGTCCTCAGCTCATTTAGATCAGCTGTATTCCGTGTCAGTGCAGCAGGCAGGATTTCAGAGCCACTAGAGAATCAGTATCGAAGGCAGCCACAACACTTTAATCTCTTGAAAATATACTCCCTTTATATTTTATGAACGATGCACACCTCATTATAGTATCAGGCAGTGAAGTGTGATGTATTCCTACCTGTCAGAAACAGAGCGCACTTGGTTCTTCCTGGCAGTTCCCTTTTCTGGTGAGATTACTGTGTGTAGAGAGGCCCTTTAATGTGGAAAATGTACTATGCTTATGGCTGTATAGTTACATGTAGGAAAAGAAACATACTGTGAAACTTTAAGTTGTTATATTACTGACATATTCTTTACCAGATGATGACCACTTTGTGGAAGACAAAAAATTGTCTTTCTACCACTTAAAGAGAACTTTTATGCATATGTAGACACCCAAGAATGGGATTGTGTTACAATTAATTAATAAGGACAATGTTCATAGAATGTGCTTGTATTCGGTTAGATAAAGGTAAAGGAGTATTTAAGTTGTGGTATTTATGACTGAAGGATTTGAAAGGGTTTAACAAGACATGGCCAAATAAAGTCAAGGATGCAGAGCTTTATAATTGGAACTTTAAGATACAACTCAATACAAAAAAAAAGGCAATGGAAAGTTGTAGCATTTGCCACCAAAATTTCCTAGATTGATAATCTTTGCCAAAGGGAAAAAAAAATCAGGGTAAGAATGCAGGAAAGATTTGTTTCAGTTCAGGTGCAATTGATTCATGGGTACTTCAAGCTTTCTCCAGATCCCATGTTCCTTTACCTCTAAAAAATTAAATTTTAATTAAGCTTTATTAGAGCAGTTAGTATCTTCATTTTGTTGTAAAATGCGAGCTATATTCCAGTTGAAATAATATAATCTAGGATGGTATTGGGAAAGCATATGCACAACCATGTGCTATGCCATATTAATCCCATCTCTCGTTCATTTCACTCTCCCTCCCCCATCCTCCCAACCCATACTTACTTGTTCTTCCTGGAGACGGCAACTATTTTCATTTGTAAGCGACAGGAACTGAATCCATTTTGGCCTCATCTTTGAGGACAATCTCTATACCACTGCCTACCCATCCATAAATTATTTTTCTATCATGGAAACTTACAAATACCTTGCTAAAATTCAAGTACAATACATTCACAGCCAAACTAATCAAACCGCAGGGCCCCTTACCACAGAAAGCTTGGTTTTCAGGATCTTGAACTAGCTCTATTTGATTTTTATCCACATGTTGAATGATCTTGAAATGAATAATTTAATAGTTTAACCCACAAAAGACACCAATGTTTCCTGGTTCATTTTCATTCTTCCTTTAGAAATGGTAGGAGCATTATCTTCCTCCCTTTGGATTGGACGGTCCATGCTAGAACGCTGCAAGGCACATTGAATCCCTTTGAGTTTATTCAAATCTTCCAGAACTGGCACGTACAGTGTCATATATCTTTGCAATGGCCTCTGAATTTCTTCTCCTGTAAATTACCTTGACTTGCTTTGTAAATAAAGGGGGTAAAATAATTTTGTAGCATCAATTAACATGCCTGAATTGAAATTTAGCAGTTATACTCCATACCCCAGCTTTCTTTCTCTACTAAATCACATTAAATTTTTGTCACTTCAAAGACAGTAAATACTGAAGCACTCTCAACTCTTGGCCATCTTTCTTCATGTCCTTTAATATTATCTACACAAGTTTCTTGGCAGTCCTGTTCCACCATGGAGAGTGTTTAATCTTGATACCTTTGCTTTGGAAGGAATTCACTATTCCTCCTTGAAGCAACTCCATTATTTTCTCTAGACTTAGCGTGATGGTTTTAAAATTCCATAATAGGCTTCCACTTTTTTCAACACTTATGTTGGAATTACTTAAGTCAGCTTAACTCTCAAAAATGTCTTTGTCTAATTAAAAACATTATTGCTCCTTAGGTTACATTGGTTGTTATTGCAAACAACACATTTCATGGTATGTTTTGATAAATGTGATAAATAAATCTTGGGTTGAGATGTGGGGTTAATGGAGTTGGTAAGGAGCTTCTTAGACTACCCTATATAATTACTTAATTCTGTATAAACTATTAAGTCTACTCAAAATGACTGTATCAGGTCTTCCCTTTTCTTGCCGTCTTCCTTTTGCCACAACACTCCCGTAAAAAGAGCATCGATGATAAAGGCAGAATGTTAGCAATCGCAGCATATCACCTTGAAGAACTTGAATTGGACGCCCCAAATTTTCACAAAAACATCAATTCAAACCTGATGCAGAAGACATGGTGAGTGAATCAGAGAGACACTGTCAAATATTCGTGTGTAAATACTGAAATTTGAATGTATGTCAAAGGATTACTTCTATGAATCCCATTACAGAATATGCAGGACATCAAAATACTTCATTAAAAATTGTAAGTAATTTTTATTGATGACTCTGCATGTTGAATCAAGTAAATTGTATCTTTTGTGCAAAAAATAATTTATCTATTCAAAATTGCATCCATTCTTAAACGTAAAAATACACAAAACCCATTGGAAGTCATTATAGCAAATGATATGAAGGACGAAGGGAGGATGGTGGGAAAGGCAGGGAGTGATGCAATCGAGATACAGGAGAGTCAATAAATAAGTTATTGAAAGAATTAAGGACATATTCCTACCAAGGGCTGTGTGGAAATGAATGGAATAGCAACAAATCAGACCAGTTTCAAAGCTCCCTTTCTCTCTTCAGATCTCTGCTTCTCATCCTTTTTTGAGATGATACTTAAACCCATTGTTCTGACCAATCGATCACCATGTTTTGCTCTGGGTTAGTATCTTCCTGATTATACTTCTGTAGACATTTACTATTTCTCATATTAAAGGTACTATATAAATGCAAGTTATAGATCAAATGGCAAATAGGAGCCTAAGAGAAAAAAATCTGCTCCTTTAAAGTGGTAATACACAATACTTACTCTGAAACTCACTCATTCGGAACTTTATCAATTTACTGACCAATCTGCAGACAAACAAGACTGAGTACAGTTCCCCAACCTCACTCATATAGCCTAGTTCTCAGTCTGACTCACTCCTTCAGGATCATACATCAAGGGTTTACCTTTCTGTATGAGAAACACTATCGCTGCCAGCCAACGTCTATCATTCCAATGTGCTTGGTCCTTGTAGAGGCTAGTGGAGGTATTGGTGATGTTTCGTCCACCTTAGCTGTGCCAGCCTGTAGTCGTTACTTAGCATCTAAAATGTGGAAGGTGCCAAGCCCAAATCCCCACTTCATTGTTCTTTAAGCCCTGCCACTCCCTCATGTAAGATTTTTTTTTAAATTTTTCATGGAAACATTTTATTCATCAATTCCTCTTTGCCATTACTTGTAGCTAGGGCACTTTTGAAAGCTCTACTGTTGCTGCAGTTGAGAACTTAGTCAAAACTAGGCAAGGCTGGGCTAAATTCTCTCATTTTCACTCCCACTAATCCTGTTACCTCACAGAGTAGGCTAAGCCCCTAATATCACAGACATATAGCCTCTAGCTACACAGTCATAGCTATCTGTCAAAGAACATTAAATGCAAGACCCAAAATAAAGCAATAAAAGACTTGAACGTAACAGAGAACTCAAGAAAACCAAGTGGGGGTATATGTTCCTGAAACCAATTTGGATGTACTTAGCAAACACGAGGAAATCTGCAGATGCTGGAAATTCAAACAACACAGACACAGTCGTCAGGACTGTCCTGACAAAGGGTCTCGGTCCAAAACGTCGACAGTGCTTCTCCTTATAGATGCTGCCTGGCCTGCTGTGTTCCACCAGCATTTTGTATGTGTTGTTTGGATGTACTTAGTAAGTTTTTCCTCCTGTCATTATTGCCACATCTGAGTCAGGAAGCACCTTGGCATACAAACATCACTCTACCACATTAGACCACAGGTTAAATGAAACATTCAAAAAGAAAAAAAAACACCCTACTGTTACCCAGACACAAGGATAAGGTTTTGAAGGTTCTTCTTCAAAGGCAGAACATTTCTTTAGAATAGTGAATAAGCAATGACTGAATCACTGACAAATAAGAGCACATTGGCACTTGCAAACCTGGGAACAGAAACTCAAGGATGTACTCAGACTGTGTAACTGGTAGAAGCTGAGTGAGAGTAGCAGCAATGCATTACTTTGTAAGGAAGGTTCTCAGGGAACACCAAACACAGAAATACAAGAGTTGTTTCACCTTGTGCACCATATTACTGTTTAGAGACAATGAAGTAGAGAAGTTATGCAAAGGAAAGCTGTGTGCTTGAGTGTATGCGGTGACAACTTTTCAAACTTTGTACGTACATCAGCATCAGACATGGGTGGGGCCTCCTCCATATCTACTTCATGTGTGTTCGCTGCCCGGGCTGTTCCTTTGGTTTCACGATGCATTCTCTCACTTTGTTCCTGTGCCTGTGAAACAACATCATAATATGTCAAGGCTCTCACAGCAGTGAATGCACTATTGGTTCAACGCCAGGATTAACACTATTTGGAATATTTATCAGCACTAACATGTTCAGTTATCAAAAAAAAACATGGATGCCAGAAATCTGAAAAAAAGTGAATACACTCAGCCAGTCAGATAGCAAAAGTTGGTCAGAATTCACTGACGTGAACTGCTGAGTTGCTCAGCACTGAACATTGGCTTTGTTTCCAGTGAATATTGTTACTTCAGTCTAAATTAAACTAGCTTATTATACTAGTTAAAAAAAATAAGTATTCTAATTGCGAGTTCCTTTCCACAATTTTCCATACAAAATTGGTGACCAACCCTATAAAAGCGTGTTAAAGTGATTTCCTTCATTCCACATTACACAACATCACAGAGGGGCACTTAATATCTGGAACCATACCAGCCTATCTACTTGCCACATAACCTCTATTATCTATTATACCTATTATCCCTATTTTGTAGTGTACCATAAAGCACACTTTTAACAAAGAATGAAATATACTTATGGCCAAGTTACCCCATCTTTCAAATCAGCAGAATTTGATGAATACAGTCTTGTTGGCAAAAACATAAGATCATTTACTGCAAAATCCAACGAGGTGAACAAACAGCATTCAGTTCCCTTCCATTTGGTATGACAAATGCTTCAGAACCTCACTGCCTGACTTGTTTTACCATGTCATCAGTTCAATGGTCTTCATACTAGCTATTCAAATGTTAAAATTAATTTTCATCATCCCACATAAAGAAGTCCTTTTATATCTTTTCTTAATCTTTCTTTTCTCCAAAAACAATCCCAGATTTAATTTTAATTTGGAATCATTCAATCGTTTTAACAAATTCACATTTTACTTATAGTGGGAGATGCAAATTTTCAGCAATTTACTTTAATTCATCCAATATACAGATACAATTCTGAGTGTAACTCTACTACTGAACCCCCACAGCCCTCTGCAGTAGAAGAGTGCCAAAAGCTCACTACCCTCTGAGTGAAGTTTCTCATTTCCCACAGATGCTGTCTGACTGGCTGAGTGCACGTAGCATTTTGTGTTTCTTTCCTAATCCCGAGAAAACCAAACTTCCATACCACATCCTTCAGTTACACAATCAATCAGAAATGTCATGATACAGCAGTCACGACAAATTAACATTACTGCCAACTGCTATCTAGGAAATCTCACGTAGAACTAATTTATAGAAAAGATAAAACTACTTTATTCTTTATTCTGTTTGTTCTCATTAGGCAAATGTTACAGGAGCCTCAAAACAAATGTTACAGGAGCCTCAAAACAAAAACCACAAGGCTACTAAACAGCTTCCTCCCACAGGCAGTCAGACTGCTAAATAGCTGCTCTACCTGACTCTGCTTTGGATACCTTTAACTTGCACTAGACACTTATAACTTGATTTTAACCGACATGTGGCTGTTGTGTTTTACTATTTATTGTTGCATTTGTTATGTTATGATTGCACTTGACCCTGGGAAACGCTGTCTCATTCTGCCCTGCAGAGCTGATGTATGGTTGGAATGACAATAAAGTTTTTGAATCTTGAAGATAAATAATTTATCTAGTTTCTCTGGAGCTTAAACTAATGAGCACAATTTTTTTTTTTTAATCACCCCAACCTTTGAAAAAAGACAAATGCATCTTCATTAATTAATGTATGAGGAGCGTTTAATGGCTTTGGGCCCCCACTTGTTGTATTTTAGAAAAGTTGAGGGGTGGATCTCCTGAAAACCTGCTGAAATACTGAAAAGCCTAGATAGAGTGGACGTGGGGAGGAAGTTTCCAATAGTCTGGGACCAGAAGGCACAGCCTCATAACAGAACATCCATTTAGAACAGAGGAGGAGGAGGTGGAATTTCTTTAGTCAGGGGGTAGTGAATCTGTTGAATTCATTGCCACAGGTGACTGTGGAGGCCAAGTCATTGGGTATATTTAAGGCTGAGGTTGATAGGCTCCTGATTATTAGGAGCATCAAAGGTTATAGGGTGAAGTCAGGAGAATGGGGTTGGGAGGAAAAATAAATCAGCCATGATGGAATGGTGAAGCAGACTCGATGAACCAAATAGCCTAATTCTGCTCCTATGTCTTATCATCAGATTAATTATTTCCCTCTCCAGGATTTGATAATGAAGTACACTCCCAGAAAATACCGAGCTAATACCCTATATATATGCGCAGGTACAGTCTGAGTTGGCATGAGACATATATACATAAATCCTGAAAGAGTCACAAACAAGGGGCATAACTACAAAATAAGGAGCTGCTTATTCTGTTGCCATCTCTGATCAAATAATACAAGATTTAATCTTTTACTTTGATCTTGAATTATTCCTAAAATATCTTATTATTAATAACATTAAGTGATTTAATATTCCTCAATATACACGAACAGAATCGTTGCATGGTCAACCCTCTGGCTCAATTTGCAAATGCAACTTCAGTTGGAAGACTAACTGAACCTTATACTTTCTTGAACTGTTCAAGTTACAGTACAAAACATTTACACTAATTCTATGGGATGAATTGAACTTTGCTCAATTGTATTTAACGCTCAAATATCTAAAAACATTCTAATATTTGGAATTAAAAAAAACAGAAGTTATCTTTTTAGTCCTTGACCTCCAATCCAATTTTCAGTCACTTTATTCATGCTTTGGACTGCCACTCCATCGTCTCCAATAGACCCACAAGCATTAGTACAGTTAACTTGGAAACTTTCTATTGATCCAAGCACTTTTTCCTGTGATGAGAGACTTACAATTCTCTTTTCCAATGTTTTTTGTAAAAAAAAAACAGCCTGGGTTTAATTTTTCCAAGGAAACATGAATGCACACCCAGAACTGAATGTTTCACTCAAGTGTAAAATTAATACTCGGAAAATCTGAGAATATTTTGAACAAAAGGTTTACAATTTTTGGCAAACAGAATTGAAGTTTTTCTTTAAAACCTTGAATAATGAACATGAATTGTATTGACAGACCCCCCCCGATGGTAGTTTGCATACTTAATTAAGTATGAAAAGCATACTCCTGTATGCTTGTGAAAAGCATTCTCCTGTAGTGTGTGGCTCCTTAATATTGAAAATATTCTTGAAGTTGTCTCCATAGGGCCCATAAGACATAGGAGCAGAATTAGGCCATTTGGCCCATCAAGTCTGCTCCATTATTCAATCATGGCTGATCCTTTTTCTTTCTCCTCCTCAACCCCATTTTGCGGCCTTCTTCCTGTAACCTTTGATGCCATGTCCAATCAAGAAACTATCATCTCTGCCTTATACACCAAATGACCTGGCGTCCACAGCTGCACATGGCAACAAATTCCACACATTCACCACACACTGGCTAAAGAAATTTCTCTGCATCTCTTTTTGAATGGACGCCCCTCTATCCTGAGGCTATACCCTCTTGTCCTAGATTCTCCCACTATGGGAAACACCCTTTCCACATCACCTCGGTCAAGGTCTTTTAATATTCAAAAGATTTCAATGAGATCCCCCCATCATCCTTCTAAATTCCAGTGAGTACAGACCCAGATCCATCAAATGTTTCTCCTATGATAACCTTCATTCCTGGAATCATCCTTGTGAACCGCCTCTGGACCTTCTCCAATGCCAGTACGATGAGGAGCACAAAACCTACACAATAGTCTAGGTGAGGCCTCACCAGTGCCTTGTAAAGCCTCAGTATCACATCCCTGCTCTTGTATTCTAGACCTCCAGAAATGAATGCTAACGCTGCATTTGCCTTCCTCACCACCGACTCAACTTGTAAGTTAACCTTCAGGGTGTTCTGCACAAGGGCTCCCAAGTCCCTCTGCATCTCAGAATTATTGATTTTCTGAGTCCACACATTTATTTCTACTACTAAAGTGCATGACCATGCATTTTCCAACATTGTATTTCATTTGCCACTTCCTTGCCCATTCTCCTAATCTGTCCAAGTCCTTCTACATACTACCTGTTTTCTAAACACTACCTGCCCCTCCACTAATCTTCGTATCATCTGCAAACTTGGCAACAAAGCCATCTATTTCATCATCTAAATCATTTATATACAGCTAAAAAAAAAAGTGGTCCCAAAACAGACTTCAGCAGAACACCACTAGTCACTGGCAGCCAACCAGACAAGGATCCTTTTATTCCCACTCACTGCCTTCTTCCAATCAGCCAATGATCTAACCATGTTAGTAACTTTCCTGTAACACCATGGGCTCTTAACTTGGTAAGCACCTTGTCAAAGGCCTTCTGAAAGTCCAAATATACAACATCCACTGCATCCCCTTCATCTATCCTACTTGGAATCTCCTCAAAGAATTCCAACAGGATTGTCAGGCAGGATTTTCTGTTAAGGAAACCAAGCTGACTTTATACTTTATACTCTATATATTGTACTTAAGCAAGCAAAGAGTAAAGGTGCCAAAATAAATTTTGGTCGTACCACATATTGTTTCTTAATCTACAAGCATAAAGAAAATCACCATAGCGCATCAGCCCCATTAGAAACAGATCATTCTCGAATTATAGTCGCAAGCTTGTGAACCCTTTACAAATACCTGGTTTTCTGCATTAATTACTCTAAAAATGTGGCTTGATCTTCAGCTAACATAATCTGCCTAAACTAATAACATACAAACAATTGTACACATCAATACTGAGTACACCATTTAAACAATCACAGTCTAGATTCAAAAAAGTATGTGAACGTCTGTGTTGATGCCTTCCACAAGAGCTATTTGTTCCAATCAATGAGATTAGATTGAAGGTGTAGGTTGTAGAGGTGCCCTGTCCTATATAGAAAAGACACAAAGCGAGGTTACTGACAGAGCCCGCTCTTCTAAAGAAAGATCTGTTTATGTGTACCATGCCTCGATCAAAACAACCTTCAGGGGACCTTAGAAGAATTGTAGAGATGCATAAAGCTGGCAAAGGCTAGAAAAACACTTCTAAAGAAACACTATATGTACATTAGTCCACAGCAGAAATTGTCTACAAATTCAGTATTGTTACTACTCTCCCTAGGAGTGGGTGTCCAGCAAAGATCACACCAAGAGCACAAGTGCACTTCTGAAGGAGGTGAAAAAGAACCCAATGGTAACAGCAGAAGACCTGCAAAAATCTATAAAACTTGAAGTCTCTGTTCATGTGTCCACTCCAAGAAAAACACTGAACAAGAATGGCGTTTATGGAAGGACACCATGGAGGAAACCACTGCTATCCAAAAAAACAAAATTGCAAGTGTCAAGCTTGCAAAAGACCACCTGGATGTTCCTCAATGCTTCTGGGACAATGTTCTGTGGACAAACGAGATAAAAGTTGAACTTCTTGGTAGAAATGCACACTGCATATTTGGAGGAAAAGGGGCACTGAACAACACCACCAAAACTTTATCCCAACTGTGAAGCATGGTGGAAGGAACATCGTGGTTTGGGGCTGCTTTGCTGTCTCAGGACCTGGACAGCTTGCAATTGTTGAGGGAAAAATGAATTCAAAATTGTATCAAGACATTTTACAGGTGAATGTCAGAATAGCTGTTCATCATCTGAAACTTAATACAATTTGGATGACGTAACAAGAAAATGATCCGAAACACAAGAGTAAATCAACAACAGAATGGTTTAAAAAGAAGAAAATTCAGGGTTTGGAATGGCCAAGTCAGAGCCCCGAATGAGATGCTGTGGCATGACCTGAAGAGGGCTGGTCATGCAAGTTATCTCAGAAATATTGATAAACTGAAACAGTTTGTATGGAGGATAGGTCTAAATTTCCTCTTCGCTGTTATGCGAGTCTGACCAGCAGCTACAGGAAATGTTTGGTGGAGGTTATTGCTGCTAAAGTTATTAAATACAAGGGTTCACATACTTTTTCCAGCCTAGAATGTGAATGATTAAACAATGTGTTGATTAAAGACAAGTACAATTGTTTGTGTTATTAGCTTAGGCAGATTGTGTTTGTCTATTATTGTGACTCAGATAAAGATCAGACCACATTTTATAATTAATGCAGAAAACCCGGCAATTGATAAAGGTTCACAAACTTTTTCTTGCAACGGTTATGAAATTACACCCTAAGCAAATAATTCACCATTTATAAAATATAGACGATTATACACTATACTTACCTACAACTTTAACATGTATAAAATTAAACTGCACCCCAGAGCAGGATTCTCAACTCAGATACTCACAGATCTGCTCTCCTGTTCTCCCCAAACTGCCAGTTCCTTCGATTCTATTTCTTCAGGACTCATACGTACCAAATAGAAGGGAACAATCTCTTCCCGTACGACACGCCGAAAGAGCCCCTGCAAAACAAAATAGTTCTACTTTATTCAACTTAAAAGTGAAAGAGTAAGAAAAACAATTAATGAGATCGATAAAATAGTTAATGTACAAAAGCAAGTGGTTTTGTGTCAAATGCACAAAATAAGTGCCAAATTTACCACATGACGCAGAAAAGATACCTGGTTCCTGGGGTTCTTTAAATTGAACATGATACTCCGGTATCTGCTCTTGTACTTGCTGTGAGTATCTTGAAACAGGGTGAAAAGCTCTTTTTCAACATTCACGGCTATCCTTCCTATTGTGTCCTCAGTTACGTCTAGATCATCACAATCATTTACCCTGGGTTGTATAAACATAAATACATTTGAGTCATTACCTTGGCAACCAGGGCAGAGCCCTCCATCTCAAGAGAAAGGATTATGCATGACATATGCAGAGTTGGGTAGTGAATAAGATTGACCTACTGGGCACAAAGGATTACAGAGAGTATAAGTAACCTATGTACAGCAACTAAAACAGTTTATGAACTCCATGTTTGCTCGTCATAGGTACAAACACTACTGTTAAACTGTTTAATAATCCACAGCTAAGAACTAGGAATTTAAAAACCAGTGTTTGGGGAAAAAATAATTCAGGTAATTAAATAAACTGGGATTAAAAAGCTAGCATTATTTACAATAACAGTTCAGCAGCCATACATGGCAAATTAAACTTAAAACAGTTACATACGCCATTTTTCATTATAGTAAGAAAAATAATGTTTTCCCAAGTGTACAGAAGTGAAGAAATGGGATACTGACAGGCTATTGGAAGGACAAAGTAAGACAGTTACTAGAAATACATTCTGAGTGTTTGGCTCTGCCACTGGAAACAAAGCAGAAAAGGGAATTGTGCTACTATCAAAACAGTGCCTAAACTTCAGCTGACAGCATAATCAATTTGGTTTAGGAAATTAATGACGGTCCCGGAGAAGGTGGAGGCAAAGTTTACTAGAATGGCATTAGGGCAAGAAACTTCATTCATGTGAAGAGCGAATCTTACAGGGTCAGCACCCCAAGGGGAAAAATTTAAGGTGACAGGCCAAAGAACCAGAGGAGAAAAAATAGTCAATAGATTGATAAAATTTGGAATATTCAGCCCAGGTGACTGGTGGAAGTAAAATTCATTCAAGTACAGATTTGTTTGTGTCTGCAGAAAGCCTTGTAGGTTTGTAGGGGGAAAACAGAATAGGTAAATCAATTTGATAGCTCTTGGTTGCTGGCACTGGCAAATGGACTGAATAGCTGCCTCCTGTGTGATTTTTTTTTTTTAAAACACACTGAATGCTCTCCCTCTCTTGCTTCTTGCTATGCTTAGCCCAATCTTAGAGTTAAAGCAGTTACACAAGATAACGAACAAGGACTGAATTACACCAGGAAAGAGTCTGAAAACACCTGCAAATTTTCACAAGTTTATAATAGCTACACATGGCAAAAGCTTGATAATGCAAAAACTGAATTGTTCCATTTTCCTAACCAGTTTTGCTTTGAAATATTCACCTTTAACTCAGTGTCGAGAATTCAAAACCACACAAATTACTGCTTGTAGCATGCTCGTTTTCTCTGAACAGAAAACACTGAACTGTTACTGTGTCATTATAACCAGACACTAATTTCTTGCATGAGAATTTTTTTTGTCCATAATTTTACTAAAGCTTGTAAGAGGAGGGTTCGGTCAATCTGCCTAATCATGCAGAAATTTGCCACGTAGAATTACCACCCAAAGATGCTAAACGTTGAGTGATTGTTTTAAAATCAAATGATAACTCCTAAATTTTAATAATAATGAACCACAGAATTGAAAGTTACTAAAATAAATATGGAAAGATAAACTTAAAAATGAGAATTGATACAAAGATGGCATTTCAATACGATTAATCCATAAAAATTCTACATGTTAAACCTGGCCCTTTCATAGATCGCAAATTGTTCTGCATTGAATTTCTCACCTTTTACAAAGGATTTCCTTCAGTGACCGGCGAATGTTGTGGCGGATTTGGGAATTAGATAATTGACTGGCATTTTTTACAGCAGTAACCGGAGACGGTTTATCCACTGATTTGTTTGCTGTAGACTGCTCACTTGGAAGCACAGACTGTTTTGCTGTGGGGGTAGAGTGCTTTAATGGTATTCGGTATTCAGATCCAGCAATGGCTTTAGGTGAAGACTGTGGCTTAGATGAAATTGGATACTTAGCTGAAACTTGCGGCTTAGGTAAAATTTTCTGTTTGAACAAAGTCTGTTTAGCAGTAAGTTGTTGAGATGCAGGAACAGGTCGCTTAGCTACAACACGATGTTCTGCAGTATTGACTGGCTGCTTCAATGCTGCAGCTGATGGCTTTGAGGATGTAGTTTGCATACTTGCATTAGACGGTTGTTCCACAGGTGCAGAATCAGATATCTTGGTGTCAACTGGACCCTCTCGTTGAACTATTAAAGAAAATACATTTTTCCAGAGTGAAACATATTGTGTGGTGCAATATTCTTGATGCACAAGTATTGCATCTTCATAAATGTGCATTTCAATTTGACATGAAAACAAAAAAGGACCTCAAAAACACATACCGTATCTTCGGGAAACAATTACTGTGGATTCACTGATATGGTCTTAAAGCTTCAATAGCATGGCCTTATGAAGCTGGCCATGCATTGCATTAAAAAAATTGAACTACTTTATCTACCAGCAAGTTATATTTAGTTAAAATAAGTTACTGCATGGTTTCGGTAGGTCATCCTACAACAGACCAGTTAGTGGTTTTACTAGCAGGCAACAGTGGACCTGTCAATATGGTCTTCTAATGTTCTACAAACTGTTGTCAAAAGAAGCCAGAAACATAACACTTTAAACACAAAATACATAAAAATACAGCGAATACAGCCGATTATTCTGGGGAATGTTTATTGAGCATGCACTGAAATAATGCATGTACTCAATGTCAAAAATCCCACATTGGCTGCTTATGAACTTCAGTTTCACTTCTTCAAAGCAACTCATCTGTAAAATATTCTTAGAAATACCAGACTTCAAACTCTAAAATAGAATGCAGTATAACTAATCATTTACAAATTACTATTGCAATATCTACTTATTTGAATTATAAGTTACTGAACAATGATTTCTTACCCAGAATTCATTACACTCAACTGTTAATTATACATCAGCAAAATATTGCATTTTGTAAATTTAGAACAAAATGCTCAAAAACTCAGGCCAGTTCACTTTGTTGCTCTCTCCAAGAGCACTCCATGTTCCACTGGGAAAAATCTTTCCTTTTAAATTGTGAGAGACCATAGTTCTATAGGATTTGCTTCTTGAAAGAGCAGAACAATGGTTTCTGTGCTGTTGCAGTTCTTGTATGAAACCTCTACATGTTGTCTCACCATCTTCTCAGCCATTACAAAAACAACTATTTATAATGAACTTGTTCTTCACATGCAATGAACATTGACTGATGGTTAACTTTTCAAGTCCCCTTTATGTCTCATCTTTAATCAGGTTGCATGCATTGCATCATTTTTGAGCACTTCTGTTAGTTGGGGTGTGAAAACATTATACTAAACAAACGTGTACTGAACTTAAAATAACCAGAAGGCTCTTATCTTTCAACTTTCTAGTCTCACAGAACAAACCCAAGTGTTTAGCTCCAGTTGCTAAGGATTCATCTTTTGTTGTTATATTATTGTTATAATGTTATATTTAATTGGTTTTAATTTTCTGATAACTGCTTATATTTCTCTCATTTCAGTCCTCTCATTGGAGTGCTTTTTCTAAAAAAAATTGTGGTTCAAATTTAGTTATTAAGCTTTGTCAAAACTAGAAACAACAGTTAAAAATAATTGCAACAGCATGATTTGTTAAGCTTGTGGCTGGTCACTTCCCAGCCACTTTAGTGTTATGCTGAATACCAAGTTATTGCATTAAAATTGCATGCAATTAAAACAGGACATTGTAGCTGCATAACTGGCACATCTTAAACAGAACAAATGGATTGCTGTGAACACAAAATAAAACTAGCTATGGAAAACAGAAATGCTCATCTTAATTTTAAGTGGCAGCAAGACAGGAAAATCAAGATTGGGTGCATTTCAGGAAACCCTCTCTGTTATCCCACATCTCAAACACCTTAACATTCATCACATGTATAACTACATAACCTGAACTTACAACAGTTGATGTTATGGGCTGCCTCGAAACTTTTTCCACTTTTGCTGTGCCTACTTGTTGCAGTGTAATACATACTTTGTTACCTACCTTTGTCATTCATCAACTAGGTGTCATTGCAGGTGACCTCAATGCACAGTCTCAGTTTAGTACCATGGAACTGCAGCACCATCAGTGCTGTTGCCTTTGAGGCGTTTCTCCCTCACCCTAATAGATAATATGTTCTGTGGTGCTATCAACAGAGGTATGAGGGGTGAAGTAATAACTCTGGCATCCAACCTGTTCTTCAATCAGCATCACAAATTAACCAGTTAATAACCTATAGCTGTGTAGAGTTTAGCCATACTCTAGTTCATGGTAATCCTTCACTCAAATTAGCAAGGAAGCATCCAGAAGGCGAAAGTATACTGAGATACACATGGAGGACAACATAAATAGAACTGCACCATACTCATCTGGTTAAGCTCAATTTGCCACAGAGTATGCAGATCTCTGTAGGACTCATGAGTTTAGAATGAGCAGAACTGCAGTGAAAGTATATCTTCACTCTAAAGAATTTAAAATATTTGGGGTGGGGGGCAGGGGGTGTTAGATGAAACTTTACTCTGAATAGATACAAGTTGAACTTGCACTTAGATGAGCCAAGATAGCTTGAGGTACTGAGTGGCTTGCCCTGGCTCCTAATTTGTACATTAGTATTTTTTGATCTGATATCAAAGATGCAAAGCACTCAAAGAGGACATTAAAAAGCCAGATCTCACGATCAGTCTTCTTGATCTTGTTGCATGTTAAATTGCTTGTTTTTTTCCAGCATTTGTTAAATCCAGCCTTTTATACTATGACCAAAAATATCATGGTCCAATAATATTTAAAATTATTTTGTGACAGTGCAGGATAATTTCCATCAGCAATGATCCATTTTTGCCATCAGCTATTAATGATCTTGAGATTTTAACACTGAAATATATCACAGTAAACTTAATTACATTTAGTTTTGTTCTGACCAATGAAAACACTGCAAAACAAACAGAAGTTCCTTAAAGATCGTCAATATAAGTTTTATGGTGAAAAAATGCTTCTATGCATTCCTAACCGTCACCATTAGTGTTACTGCATTCATCCACGCTTTATTTTTTCTCAATATTTTAAATAAGCAATATTCACACAATTACCAGCAACGAAGCTTCATCAAAAATGCATTCAATATAAATTGCTATATAAATTCAATATATGGATATTCATACATCTAACTGATTTAGAACATTCATAAGGTGTACACAGCTATTTCAAGTGTTAGTACAAAGGTAAGATTATGCACTCAAGTCTTTCCTCTGTGCTAACCTTGATTTGGACTTCTTCCAGATGATAGACCCTGAAAATTCAGGAGGCTGTGAGCTTGAACGTGAGAACTAGGAACACCTACTTGGCTACATTCCCACTACATAAAGTTTGTGGAAGATGCCCCCTTTCAGACAAAATTCTGCTCGGCTATTTAGATGAATGTTAAAGTGTAGACACTGCTTATCTCAAAGATCAGGTTGTCATTCGCTAATGGTGACACCTTCACAAATAAAACTGGATTAAGCAGATGCCATTGCTGGGTGGGCGCCATAAAGATGAATAACACTTGTTAATCAGATGTTAAATTGCTTCCATAGATCTATTCCAACTACTCTGGTTTAGACTCCATTTCAATTTTCATGTAGCACAGAGCTCACACAACAGCCAACATTGCCCCTGCATTCCAACTCATTCTTGCTTATGGGCATCGATGCTGTAGAGTATCATCATTACATTCATTTCCAAAGTTAATGGGCATGAAGCACTGAAACTACAACTACAATTGAATGTTGATGGGTATTTCAAGTCATTATAATATAAGTATCAGGATGGAAAAAAGATGATTTCTACATTAAAGAAATGAGTAGGTTCTATTCTGGAAGCCCTGGCTTCATTCTATTCAAATTAAATTATTACTGAGAATGTATATGTTCAGCAAGGCAAGTCCACTCCAATCCAAAAAAAAGGGAACCAGAGGAGGGCAGCACTATTACCAATTATAGTTCATCAAGAATTATTTGGATGCTTTTGAACCATGGGAACAATAATTTGTATTGTGTGAATATCGCTTCATTTCCAATTCAATCATATACACAATTGCATATTTATCAAGTTGGTGACAGGTCTACTTAAGTCTTAGCACTACAGCACAGAAACAGGCCCTCCAACCCATTTGCTCTGTACCAGCCTGGTCTCCCAACTAGTCCCATCTAATTGCACCCAGCCCTTTATACCACTCCTGATCCATGTACTTAATCAAACTTCCCTTAGATGTTGTAATTGAACTTGTATCCATCACTTAAGCTGGCAGTTCATTCCACAATTGTAACAACCTCTGAGTGAAGTATCCTTCAGACTCCCCTTTCACTCTAAACCAATAATCTCTTATTCTTAATACGATTTCTTCTGTGGTATGGCCTTGGGTTCTGCAATTGTACTTTCCTGTCCATCTAGTTGACAATCAATGTATAGAATCATCTTTTTAATGCTGGCAGATTTTAAGATGCTTCTATGGATGGCCATTATAAAGATTATCTAGTAGCTCAGCCAAAGTTTAAAAAATGCACACGATTTTCTCCCCTAATAACTGTGCATCAGATTTAGGCTCAGGATTCACATGATCAGTCAAAAACAAGTTATCAGATTCATAAACACCTGCACCTTACATTGTGTGAAATGGTTTTGTGCTGGAAAGTACTGTATTCAGATTTCCATGGGTAACGTAAGTGTAGACTACCTCCTACTTCTAATACTTTAAAGCAAATTGGTGTTGCACAAATCTGGCAATATGTGGCAACATTTGCAAGCATGGAAAGAAAAAACATGCCCATAATGTTCACATACTACAACAACAGCTAGGTGTAACAATGATAACATTTTAACTGAATTGCAATCCAACTTATCAACTGCCAATATTTTCCAGACACCATGTTTTTTTGAATACCCGGCTATTTAAAAATATCTTTTCTAATTGTACAGTAAAAGAACAAGATTTTATTTATCTGGCATTTGTGACTAGTGGGTGTCTCAAAGCATTTTAACAAAGTACTTCTAAAGTTGGGAAACTATACTGCATGAGGATATTTATATTCCACAGCAGACTGAAGATTAAGTCAATAGATGAAAAGTTGGTTGATGTAGATTAATGAGTGGAAGCATGAGGTTATGGCATCAAAAGGCTGACAATTACTCAAATGGAAAAAGACTGGAAAAAAAGGAGGGATCTATGTATTCAAGTACATGAGTTTTTTTTAAAAGGTAGTAGGCAGGCGTGGCAAATAGCTGAAGGCCAATAGTATTTTAGCATTTAAGCAATAGGCATGGAGTTTAGAAAGAGTGAAGGTGAGATTGTAACCTGGAGTACTGGGTACTGTTCTCTTATTTAGAAAGAGAATAAGTGCAGGAGGCAACACAGAAAGATTGACTAGGCTAATTCTTGGAATGAGAGGGCTGTGTTCTCACAAATGGCTAAAATCTAAATCTGTGTTTTTTTGGAATTTATAAGAATGTAAGTGGCTTTTTGCAACATGCAAGATACAAAAGGGCATGGCATGGTAGATGTCAAGACATTTCCATTAGTGGGATTTTAATTTTGAACATGGAGACAGTTACAAAAATGAGTGGAAATTTTAAAATGAGGTTTGCAGGAAATTCCTCTGGCAGAGGATGATGAATGTCTGAAACACTGTCTACTGGAGGACTGTGAAGGCAGTAACACTGGAAGGATTTACAGGAGTTGGTGAAAATTTTGGAGAAATAAGAGCTAAGGAGAATTGGCACAGTAGGAGTTAAGCCCTGAAACAGATAAGCCATGATCCTATTTAATAGCTGGGTAGGTTGAGGCCAAGTGACCTACTCCTGTTTCCTTGAGTTTTGTATTTTGATTTCTTTGTTGTACTTTTAAGTGGCAAAGCCCACTCTGACAAAGTTTAAAATCATGAACTTCAGGTAGATATAAAATTATAACTGCTCCAGCAGAGGCACCCCATTTAGAAAAGCAGATTATGCACATTTCAGTACAATAGCTACAAATGGATTACCACACTGAAAACTGAACCTCCATACTTCACTGAAGGATAAAACATTCTTTCTGTACACTCAAGACATACACCACCCTCTCAATAAAGTCTCTTCAGCTGACATGATGCTTAAATTATACTAAATCCAGAGGCACCTTCTCACCTCCTTACTTCTTCAAGGATGCCAGAGAACGTTGCAAGGAAGTCACTTGTGAAATTAGAAATACCTCCTCAGTGTAGCTATGAAGAGCAAGAGGTCCAGTTTCTGCTGAAGACCATCAACCTGAAAATTCAACTGTTTCACTTTATAAAGATACCGCTCAACTTGAAACTGACTTCTGGGTATTTTGCACACTGCTCAAGTGTTTGGAGTTACAATGTAAATACACTCTTCTCAAGAGCTCCAGGTACACTTCCTATTGAAGATAAACCTAACCTGGAAAAGGAGTCACTTATCATAGTGGAATTCAGCAGGACTGACAGCATCTATGGAAATGAACAGATGACATTTTGGGCCAAGACCCTTCCTTTTGCTTGACCTGCTGAGTTCTTCCAGCATTTTGTGTGTGTTGCTTTGCATTTCCTGCATATACAGAATCTTCTATTTATCACGTCTTATTTAATCACAATTTTAAACAAGCTTTTGTCCAAATTGAAATAAAAGTGAAAAATGCTTGAAAAATTTGCAAGCCAGGCAACATCACCAAGAGAAAAAGGACAATGTTTCAGATTCATTACCTTTCAGAGTCCCAATTACTTGTTAAGACCCTGTGCAGAAAATTTTATTATTTTTCTTTTTACAGATACTGCCAGCACTCTAGTATTTTCTGTTTTATTATAGACTTCCAGCACATGCATTTTTTTTCACCTGTGTTCAACTACAGGTGAAACTGCACTTTTTAATTTCTTTTAAACAAGTTAAATGACTTTGCTTTAGCTTCATGTAGATGCCTGGAGATACTTTGCATGTGAAATAAGGGCGTTAGCTTAGGTCTCTACTAGTCTCTTTATATGCAGTCTTCTTAATGTTAAGCAATACTGAATATCTGAAATTTTGAATCCAAATTTTTTCCTATTTGTCTCACCCAAGGGTGTTCCTAAAAAAATAACTGCATGCTTAAAAAACCCTATAAAGAACGATCAGTTTTGTTTGAATAGCTTTATGCTGCAGTACTATAGACCTAACTGTACAACATTAGCATTCCAGCACAATGGCATGAAGTTGTGGCCTATTCTTTCATGCAGCAATCCCCCAATTATTGAATTCCAGCTTCATCTGTATTGCCCAAAGGTGCAAACAAATATTTTTATACAGAAATAGTTCACTTACTCATCTTGAGCTTCCATGAATATTTAGTCTTGTTATCTTCACATTCTTGCATTTGTTATACCATATGCCTACATTCCTCACCGCTTCACCTTGAAATAATACTGCTCCTTAAACTGTAGTCCTCCATGCAATACTACCTCACTACATTCATTCAGCAATATAGGCTCCTTCTGCACAAGCATTTATCCTTTAGAACTCTACCTCACACTTTAGTTATATCTCTTTAAACATTTAGTTATCTCTTCTACTATTTTACCCCATGTATTAGTTTTTCACTGTACTTACATCATAATGGTGCTATGAAAATGCAATTTGTTGGACAACCTCCAACAATAACAAAGAGATAGCAACTGATCACCTGCACCCACACTCAAACTGTGGGAAGGGGAGGGTCAGGCAGTCCCTTGATCATTCAGTTTCTCCACTTTAAAAGGAAGACTTCACAAAATTGTTAACAATTAACATTTGTATTTGTGAAAGGTCAAGATATGAGTGCCACAATATATTCAAACTTTCCATCACAATTACTCCAATCATTCATAATCATTTGCAAACAGAAGGTTTGCAAACAGAAAAGCACTACAAGACTTCAGGAAGTCAAATAATCTTGCAGAATGGAAAGATGATATGAAACAATATATAAACAGCATTTTAAGAATCATGGTCAGGAAGTGGTGTCTGTTGGTGAGGCAGGCATTTATTGCACTGATAGAGCACCTAAGAACTAACCAAGTTAGTTTGGAATTGATGTGCACGAAAAAGTAAAGGGTTTAAATCCCTTTTAATGACTGTGCTGAAACAACCTTTTGTGATTCAACCCTCATTCATTTTTAATCGATCTTACAATATTTAGTGTTATTCATTGGCTGAATTAGGATTATTTGAAAATTATCCACATAATACTCTATTGATTCATTATTAGGAGACAGACTGACAAGAAGAGAGTTTGAGATATTAAGAAATATACAAATATGGATAGAAGCAAAGCTTCAGTTCTCTTAAAATGAGTAAACCTGCTACTTTCTTCCAGTTGGCTTTTCAGAGAGTTCAAGAGTCAAGAATGTTGCAATAGGATGTAATTGCCACTCGCAGCAGATACTGTTGTTTTCAAAGGAAGTGTTGATAACTGTTTACATTAGAGGGTTCTGAACTTAGGGAGAGTAAAGTAGTAATTAAATTTAGGTTGATTTTCTAAAGGAGTGGTACACATGGAAGTGATCTTGTGAACAGCAGATACCTACATACAATTGATCCCAAGTTCCAGTTTCTACATTATGGGAAGCCAACAAGATACTCTGTGATTTTCATGTTTGGTTCACTACAAGTTGTATAGCACCTCCATGAATATTTGCTGAAATTCATACAAAATCTAGAAGTCTGTATTTTAAGGTTTTAAACAACAGTTTTGATCACTGCATAATCAGAGTAATTTGATAGAGGCAGAATTCTCTGTACACTTGTCAAATGTAACCAGAAATTGAAAACTGAACCCAGAATGCAGATTTTCTTTTAAGCCGCCAGTGTTAAGTCTTGATAAAGCATCCCGCCATTCGGCATCATTTGAAGTTGACCACGGTGGGGGAATGTCATGACAAAATAAATTAAAAGTGGGAAATGCTTGATAAAGAACTTTTGAACATTTTAACTTTATAAAACAGCAAGTGCAACTGCTTCTATTTGTGTTGAATCAAACTCTTAGACATAAATGTACTTACTTGTCACAATACAGGAAGAGTAACCATTTTGCCAAATCCAAGCAGTCCCATCAGTTCCTCTCCCCTTGTTTCCATGTGCTCCTCCAACACACTCATTAACCCAACTTCTATGGAAATTTTTTTTAAAAGCCATTTACCAACACCAAGGAAAAACTTCCATAACTCATTAACCTACCCATTAACATTTGGGACATGGAAGGAAACTAGAGTAGCTGGCAGAAATCCATACGGTCACAGGGATGTATGTTCAAATTCGATGGAGTATGACGTCAGGATTAAACACAGCACCGTACTACAGCTGTGAGGCAACAACGCTACTGTTGTCACACAGCAACCTACAGTCACAAAAGGTGCTAAAATATTTTAGATCAGTGTGGTCCGTAAAGCACTACATTCAAAATATAGCGTAGAAGAAAAGTTTGAAGAGTAATGAAAGGAGATTAACCACAAATTTTATAGTTAATAACTTTTTATCACTTTAACCTAAGCAAATTCAAAATAGTCTGAGCTTATTGATTGGATTAATGGAAAAAATACCCATCATTTAAAGAAGCACATATTTGTCACATACGATTTGAGTACGATGCAAGAAAGGTTGAGAAATCCTGTTGTTCTTCTTGGAGTGCCACTACTGTCGTCTAGCAGTACGTCTGTAAAATGTCATACTCAATAGCAAACGCTGTCGAATTAACCCTGACACACAGATCATTACACTAACAATCTGCTGCAGCAAGTTTTCAAATTCACTAAACTTTCCTTAAAGGCAGATTTCCTTGACAAAGCAGAATTTTCTGAATGTATTTTAACATCCAAAAATTAACCAATTATTCAAAGTAATGTGTGACCAGTTTGCCATTAACTTTACCCAGTGTTTTAAATTTGTGGCTTTCAATACTCTTTTGCACAAAAGTAGAAAGTAAAGATAACTCACACTCACCTCACAGCTTTTTGAATGTTGACTGATATGCAATAACAATCTCAATGAAGTCAAAGAAAATGCAGTATTTCAAGAGGCAAGGTTGAGTTTCAGAAGTTCAAAAATAAAAATATTATGTTTCTCAGATCTACCCTCATTTTTTTTAGCAGACTGTTTAATGCACATATTCCTGCTCTATTCTCAGAAGCACCACTCATCCAAGACTTTGCTGAGATGCTAATTTCCAAATGGATAACAAGATTTAATTGAGATCTGACTCCCATGTTAATGCCATCTTCCCAAAGACTAAACCTTTCCTTCTTCATGGTGTAGTACATAAAGGTGAAATCAGATCTGTTTCACTTATTGTCAGAAATCAAATGCTTGAAATACTAGTTTCCTCTGTGATAGATGAGGTCTTGGTCCTTAAAACAAATGTGACTACTTAGATGTTTGGTATTAAAAGAAAATTTGCTCATTGTACAATACATTGATATGGATTGAACAAAATGCAGCACACTACTAACATTGCCCATCTTATTGAATCCAACATTAGTGAAAGAAAATTCTCATGTCAGTTTATGAACATCAACAAGCAGGAACTGTGCAAAATAACTAACTGCATTATAAAGACTACTGAAACTATGTACTTAGAAGATGCAAGTACTACACTAGAACACTACAGCACAGTACAGGCCCTTCAGCCCTCGATGTTGTGCTGACCCATATATTCCTTAAACAGGAGTTGGAGTGCACAACTCTTCAGCTCTCCTCTTACCCCTTTCTCCTCACCTGCCCTTCACCTCCCTTTGGTTCACCCCCACGTCCCTTTCTCCCATAATTGACTCTCTAGACACCAGACACTAGAATACTACAGCTCAGTACAGGCCCTTCGGCCCTCTACGTTGTGCCAACCCATATATTCCTTTTTAAAAAGTACTAAACCCACACTACCCCATAACCCTCTATTTTCCTTTCATCCATATGTCTGTCCAACAGGCTCTTAAATACCCCTAATGTTTTCGCCTCCACCATCATCCCTGGCAAGTCATTCCAGGCACCCACAACTTCCTGTGTAAAAAAGTTACCCCTGATGTCTCCCCTAAACTTCCCTCCCTATCCACCCTATCTATGCCTCTCATAACCTTGGAGACCTCTATCAAGTCCCCTCTCATCCTTCTAAGCTCCAAAAAGAAAAGTCCCAGCTCTGCTAACCTTGCCTCATAAGAGTTGTTTTCCAATCCAGGAAACATCCTGGTAAATCTCCTCTGCACCCTCTCCATAGCTTCCACATCCTTCCTATAATGAGGTGACCAGAACTGAACACAATACTCTAAGTGTGGTCTCACCAGAGATTTGTAGAGTTACAACATGACCTCTCTACTCTTGAACTCAATCCCCCTATTAATAAAGCCCAGCATCCCATAGGCCTTCTTAACTATCCTATCAACCTGTGCAGCGACCTTGAGGGATGTATGGACTTGAACCCCAAAGTCCCTCTGTTCATCCACATTCTTAAGTAACCGACCGTTAACCCTGTACTCAGCCTTCTGGTTTGTCCTTCAAAAATGCATCACCTCACACTTATCTGGATTGAACTCCATCTGCCTCTTTTCTGTCCAACTCTGCATCCTGTCTATATCCTCTTGTAACCTTCAACAACCTACAGTTCCATCCACAACTCCTCCAATCTTAGTGTCATCTACAAACTTACTCACCCATTCTTCTGCCTCTTCATCCAGGTCATTTATAAAAGTCACAAAGAACAGTGGTTCCAGGACAGATCCTTGTAGCCCCACTAGTCACCAACCTCCAGGCAGAATACTTTCCTTCCACTACTACCCTCTGCAGCCAATTTTTTTTATCCAAACAGCCAAGATTCCACTGATCCCATGCCTCATGACTTTCTGGATGAGTCTCTTGTGGAGGACCTTGTCAAATGCCTTGCTAAAATCCACGTAGACCACATCTACCGCCCTACCATCATCAATTTTTGTTACCTTTTCAATAAACCCAATTAGACTCGTGAGGCACAACCTTCCCTTCACAAAGCCATGTTGACTATCCTTGAGTAGGCTGTTCTTTTCCAAATGCTCATAGATCCTATCCTTCAGAATCCTTTCCAATAGTTTGCAGACCACCAACATAAGACTCACCGGTCTGTAGTTCCCAGGATTCTCCCTATTACCTTTTTCAAACAAGGGAACTACATTTGCCATTCTCCAATCCTCCGGCACCTCCCCTGCAGCCAAAGAGGATTCAAAGATCATAGCTACTGCTCCAGCGATCTCTTCTCACTTCCCAGAGCAACCTGGGGAATATCACACCCAGCCCTGGGGACTTATCAATCTTGATGTTTTTAAGAAGATCCAACACTTCTTCCTTAATCTCCACATTGTCCAGCACACAGGCCTGTTCTATTTCAACCTCACCCTGATCAAGGTCCTTTTCACTTGTGAATACTGAAGCAATATTTTCATTCAGAACCTCTCCAACCTCCTCCGCCTCCAAACATATGTTGCCTTCTTTATCCTTTAGCGGTCCCACCTTCATTCTTGTCATCCTTCTGTTCTTCACATACGCATAGAACGCCTTGGCATGTAGCATTAAGAAGAACCCCAAGACCTTCTCATGACCCCTTCAAGCTCTCCTAAGTCCTTTCTTAAGCTCCTTCCTGGCTACCCTATATTTCTCATGAGCCCCTCCTGCTTCCTATATCTGACATATGCTTCCTTCTTCCTCTTGACGAGTTGCCTCACCTGTTTTGCCAGCCACGGTTCCCCTTTCCTATCATTTTTTCCCTTGTCTCAGTGGGACAAACCCAGCACAAGTGGTCCCTAAACTTCCTCCACATTACTTCTGTGCTTTCACCCTTGAACACGTTTCCAATTTACTCTCGCTAGTTCCTGCCTCATCCCTTCACAGTTAGCACTTTCCCATTTTGTCTGTTTTTATCCGTTTCCATAGCTATGCTGAAGCTAAGGGAGCTGTGGTCACTCTCACCAAAATGCTCCCCCAATAGGTCTGTCACCTGACCAGGTTCATTACCCAGAACTACAAACGTTTGTAGATCCAGTATGGCCTCTCCTCTCATTGGCCAGTCCACATACTGTGTCAGGAATTCTTCTTGAACACACCTGACAAATTCAGTGCCATCTATCCCCCTTGCAGTCAGGAGGTGCCAGTCAATACGAGGGAAGTTGAAATCACCCATAACTACTACCCTGTATTTCCTGCACCATTCTAAAATCTGCCTGCTTATCTGCTCCTCGGTGTCCCGAGGGCAATTTGGGGGCCTATAGACTACTCCCAGCACAGTGATTGATCTCTTCCTATTTCTGACTTCCACCCACACCGACTCAGTGGACACTCCCTCTGCAACGTCCTCCCTATCACCATGATACTATCCCTGACCAGTAATGCTACTCCCCACCCCACCTTTTCTACCTCCCATCCTATTCCTTACAACACCTAAACCCTGGTACCTGCAGCAGCCAATTCTGCCCTTCATCCAGCCAAGTTCCTCGTAGTTCCACTTACTGATCCATGCTCTAAGTTCATCCCCTTTATTCCTAATACTCCTGGCATTGAAATAGACACATTTCAACCCCTCTAACTGGCTACATTATGTTTTGTCCCCTGCCTGTCCTTCCTCACCAACTCAGAACACACAGCATCGTGCCCTTGTCCTTCTACCCTAATCTCTGCACTCACAATCTGATTCCCACCCCCCTGCCAAACTAGTTTAAACCCTCCCCAACAGCTCTAGCAAACCTGCCCGCCAGGATATTGGTCCGTTTCCAGTTCAGGAGCAGCCCATCCTTTTTGTACAGGTCAGACCTTCCCCAGAAGAGATCCCAATGATCCAGAAATCTGAACCCCTGGCCCCTGCACCAACTCTTCAGCCACACATTTATCTGCATTACTTCCTGTTCCTACCTTCTCTGTCTCGTGGCAAAGACCAAGGAAAAAATTACCTTTGTCACCTGATTGTGTAAATGGTTCTACTGAGAAAGGTTTCTACCTAATGGTTCTCTTGATGGGTATTTGCTAGGTTAACGTTAAACCCGAAGTTTTAGGTTACCAAGGTATAATACATACACTTTCCAAGCATTATAAATCCTTTAACTCGTCCGATCCAACCACATGCCATTTCATCTGTGGCTGCCAGTTAGTTGAAGAACAAGTAATAGAAAGAGATGTTATAATCTACAGTCCCCAATGAGCCATTGTGACCAACACAACTCAATCCCCAGCAGGTCTGTGAAGACCTATGTTCAGTTACACTAGGAAATGTCACTGTAGCCTCATTTTTTGGATTATTTTCTCCACAACCTGCCCTACAGCTATATTGTACTAGCAAGAGTCGCAAGCCAGGAAGGAGGCAGCTAAGCAAGTATGTACAAAAGCTAATTCCATCATAAATAGAGATGTAACATAAATCAAAACTCAAGATGAAGTTCAATTTAAACTTGTGAAGGGAAGATCATTTCCCCATGAATATAGAGCATGTCTACGTTTTGGAGCAAATATCCTCTAATCTCACCTCCATTATTTAATGCCTTTACTTGTTCTTGCTCATAGTATACAATATACACACCTACTTTCATGAAATGAGGCTCAGGCTCTTTTTCTGAATTAATTGCATAGCCTGGCCTCAAAATAATGAATTTAATGGATGCACTAAATCTGTTACAGTTTAAAATGCCCTTTGAGAAGGACGTGAGAATTTAAAATGGAGTGCAATATTGCCTAAATTACAAAATGAGAGGCAGACAGGAGGTCCCCCTCAGTTATGATGATATGTAATGCCACATCATTTGCATTTTCCAGCAGTCCAGCAAAGCGCAGATCATTCCATATCAAAGGCTCATGAAGAATCAGTCTTGGTATCCAGGATGTTCCAGAGCAAACGTATAAAAGTTGTTTCATACTAACCTGCTGACCAGCAACTTCCTTGCTACGTTACTGTGGCTAAAAGTATTTCCACCAATTATGGAGTAGAGATACATATACACAGCATGACCATGAGAAGTTCTTTCACAGCATTCAGTAATTACTAGTGCTATTTTACTCATAACTATGAAAGGTTAATTCAAGCAAATGTATAACTGGACAAATAACTTGGAATACTTTTAACCTCGGATTACAAACCTAGTTCGTCCTATCCCAAAGGCAATTAATGAATGTGCTGAATGCCAATGGATGAATGCAAAGTAATCCAGCGTGAAAGTGTGCTGCTTCACCAGACTGGCACCTGATTTAGAAGACTAACTATGGGTTCATAGCTCCCTGATGGAATAGAAAGCTAAATCACTATTTTCATACAACTCCTGCTATCAACTAATTAGCGAGACAATGATACTTTTTAAAATCAGTTCCCTACTGGGTCTGCAATATAGTGCAATCGTGGCAGAATCCTTGGGATGAAAATGTTTGGTCAGGGAGCAAAAATTAGAAGATTAAATCAAAATTGAAAAGAGGAATTCACAGGGAAGTCTGAGTGCAGGTGGAACACTCAATTTTTAAAACTCTTCATTGATGCAAAAGAACCCACGTTTGGCTAGAGAACTTGCTTTTCGTAAGGAAAAAGAAGAAAAATAAGTTAATGTTGAAAACTACTATTTGATACATACACGATTCGTATAAAACTGAAGTTGGTATCACATTCTTTTCTGGTTTAACAGCGTTGTAATTATGATCAATCGTCCATGTCCCTGCAACAGTGCTTGATACAGTTTCCTTTACTGGTGGCATGGGGCTCTTATGGACTAACACTACCAATTTCCTGGTCGTCATTTCCATTGCATTTGATTGTTCACTTTTTCGAGGACCAGCTGCTGAAGGTTTCAAACTCGCCTGCAACAACAATAGTTTAACATTATAATATAATAACCATGTTGCGCACATTCCCCAATCACACAATTAATCACTTAACTTGGCGCTTAAATGTTAATTAAAAATAGAATACAATTTCCTTTAGCAGGCATTGAATAACTAAGTGAGAAATTGAAAGTATTAAATACATTCCCGTGTCCTAATCAAGAACAATTTAATTACAATTAAAGCCTATCCTATGACATCCTAGCCCCCACAGTTGACAATGGGTACATGGATGTGCCCATGCTCAAATATAACTAAAAGCAAATGGTGAATGATCACAAGCATCTTCACATTGCTACAAACTTACTTTGCGCTCTTATTTTCTTCTCTAGATTCAAGTATTGAACCCTTAGATGACCACTTGTAATTTAGTTTCAGGTCAGCTTGCAACTTCCTTTTTTTTCTTTAACCATTTTCATTCTTTAACCTAGCTGATCAATCTCTGCTTTCAACTCCCTACTTATTGAAGACTGAAGAAATCCTAAAATTGATTTTTTCTGATGGTCCCATTCTTACTCCGTTCCAATACTTCTTGCCCTCTCTTTTTTTAACCAATAAATACAGGAAACTGGCACCACTCTATGGCCATGTATAAAAAAAAATCAATGCTTTCATTACAATTTTTTTACCCAAATCATATAGTAACTGACAAAATATCAGCAAAAGCCTGCTTTTAGCATACTGCAGTTACACTGCATTAAGTCAATCAGTGCATTGATATTTCAATGTATCTTTTCCCAAAATAGTATTGTGAGGATTGTGATAAACTTGAGAAAACTCCCATTAGAGAAGGTAGTTATGGATTTATTTCTCTTTACCTCTGCAGAGGATTTGGATAAAGCTTGCTTCTCTGGCTTTGATTTTGCCTTCTCCTTCGGTTTTTGTTTCTGATCCTTGGCTTGGCTGAGTGATTTCATAGTGGCTGCAGCATGTTTGAGGATGCAGTCATTGCTACAGTACACTGAGTCAGTAGAGGCGAGGTTGGTACACCCCGGCCCAATACACTTTGGTACTGCTGCTACCTCCACTGCCTAATAAAAATAATCAAACAATAGTTAACAATAAACTGTACGTGCGTACTAATTCACAGTCACTGAACACTACTGAAAAGGAAAAAAATTACCTTTGTCACATGTACAAAATATACAGTGAAACATGTTGTTTTGCTCAAACAGGATGTGCTGGGGGCAGCCATGCTCACAACTTACTAACTCCAAGCTGCACGTCTGTGCAATGTGCAAGCAAACCGGAGAAGGGAGAAGGTACAAACTCCTTGCAGACAGCTGAGGGAATCTGGCCCCTATGGGTGATCACTGGTGCTGTAAAGCAAATGCTACCCCTTCCTCAATTATCATTAACCATGGTCAGCCTTTCTCATTATTTAACTAAAAAAGATAATTTTTATAAAATGAATAAATATAAGCGATGCAGAAGTGACAAAGCCAAACTTAACATCCAGATCTTAACAAAGCTAAATTTTCACCTAATAACTGGATAACAAAAATGGAAGTACACTGGACAACAATGGGTTTATCTCCTTTTGTACCTTTCTATAGGAAAGGATCAAACTCAATTAGAACAGGAAATAACAGGAAGAGAGATTGGGCATTGTTTCTGTAATCCTCTGTCCAGGAAGTAATTCCATCGGAAGAGGATAAGATGTCAATATCTGAGATATGAAATGGACTGATAAACTGCTTTCCTGAAACTGCGTACCTCGTTCAATTATTTCAATGAAGAAAAATGAGCAAGCAACAAGAGTAAAAAAAACTGTTGATTCCTAAAGCTGGAAGTACGATGCAGATGGGAGTTAATTTGGCTTTGCACTATTTAATAATCTTGTCAGTTAAATATTAAATGGAGGAACAGTTCAATTTACTGTAAAGATTTACACTGTATAACTGTGGAGAATAATAATTTGAATCAAAACAACAAACATAAAATTTTGCATACTTTACTGAAGCTACTTGACATCAGTCAGTGAAGAAACAAAAACTTGGAAAGAAATAAACAAAATGCCCAAGTTATTCAAAGAATTAACTAAATAATTGAAATTTTTTAACAGCATACCGGCTTAAATATTTTAATTTTCTTCTTGCCACTTGGATTAGCTGCTTTCTCAATCCTGCCCTTTATTCCCTGGTCAGTGGTTGTGCTTCCATCCCGTTTTCCAGCTGCAAAACTTGGCTCATTAGAGCTAGCAAGGGCTGTTTTAACTTCCTGTTGACCAGACTTTGTTTCTATAGCACCTAAAGTTTTGGTTGGAGGACTACAATCAGGGCAGATATAGTCCTCTCCATTGCGTTCTAGTAAACGTCCTCTTGCCATTGTAATTCCCACACAGTCACCGTGGAACCATTCTTCACAACGATCACAACAGATCATAAACCTGCCAAGAAAACCTGAATTAGATACTACTTTGCAGAGTATCAAATAATTCTGAAAACAGCCTTGGATTGAATATTTAAATAAAGTACATATTCCATGTATCACTACCATTTGTTTTATCTACTGTTTGAGGTATAGGTATCACTGGCCCATCCATAATCACCCACAAGGTGGTGCTAATGAGCCACCTTCAAGGCCAGTGCAGTCCTACCAGTGAAAATACATCTACCGTACATTGGTGTTGGCTAGGGATCTCCCGGATTTAGACCCAGTGATCATGAAGGATCTATTTCCAAATGGTGTGTGACTGAAGGGGAATTTGCAGACTGTAGCACCCCATTGGCCTGCTACCTTTGTTTTCCTTGGTTATGAATTTGGAAATTCTATTGCAAATATCTGAGAAAAGTAGTAAGAGCGTTTTATAAATAGCAGGCACTGTCACTATGGCATACTAATTATGGAGGGATGGTGCCCCAATTCATCCTAAATGGTACTGAATTCTATCATTGTAACACCAACTTACACACAATGGAAAGGCTTTGTGGTATCAGCAGTGAGTCACTCAGCTCAGAATACCCACCTTCTCGTGTTCTCTTACAGTCACAGTATTTATGTGGCAGGTTGAATTCAACTTCTGGTCAATGACCACCTCAGGAATATGGATGGTGAGGGACACTGCATGGTAATGCCAATGCCTAACATTGACATTGATGCAACTGTTATTTGTCACTGATCAACCTCTGCCTGAATGCCGTCTTGCTCTTGCAGTTTCATTTTCTGAGCAGTTGTAATGGGACTGAATATCCTAATTTCTAACTTTATAATGAAGCAAGATTCTGGATGAAGCAGGTGGAGATAGTGAGATCAAAAACAATGTCCTGGAGAACTCAAGTAATGCTCTAAGGCTGGGATGATTTACAGCCAGCATCTTCCTTTGCGCAAGATACAAATCCAATCATTAATGCACAGTTAAGGGCAACCAATCTACCCCACCCATATGATTCAGTTCTCTGGTCTATGTTTTGACTAAAACTGTAATGATGGATACACAAAGAACTGTAGAAAATCAGAATGCATGCGGATGACCAGGTTATTGGTTCATAGCTAATAATGCCTTGATAGTGCTATCAAGGACACCTTTCATCATTTTGCTGATGCTTCAAACTGCTAACTGCAAAGCTTTGACCATTCCTGTGGGCAACTGTGGCAGTTTCCCCTATTATCAATTTTATGCTGTATTGGAACATTTTGGCAAGAAACATAGATAGCTCTGGGGTATATATTTACAGTATTTCTGGTCCCTCAGCCCTTATTGCATTCTTATCAGTCTTCAAATAAAGTAAAACCACTGGGAAAAACTCAGGTCAGGATACAATGGTGGAGAGAGGATCAGCTAAGGCTCATCAAAACTGAGAGAAAACAGAACAGTCTCAGTAGCATAAGCTGGGGAAGGGCAATAAGTGGAACAAAGGGGAAGGAAACAAGACATTACAGATGCTGAAATCTGAAACAACACAATGTTTTGGAGGAACTCAGCAGGTCAGGCAGCATCTCTGAAGGGAAATATCCACTTGATGCTTCAGGTCGAGATGCTCCTGATTGGCTATTTCCCTCCATTGATGCTGCACCATCCACTGAGGTCTTCTACTATTATGTATACTGGAACCTAGCGAATGTCTGCAGTAGGGTAATGAAGTTATTAAGTAGAAAGTTAAGCCCTTTGCTGCAAGCCCAGATAAAAAGTGTGTTTAGTACTGGAATCATGATCATCTATTATCCTCCTAGACAGAGAAGAAATAGTTCCCAAGTCCACAAATTCCAACCCAATAACGTCTGCATTTAACTGACCTTCCTTCATAATTTCTATTGGTCCCAACAATCAAAATTCCAAACACTTTGTCATCCAGCTCACTCTTCAGCATTTCGAACAGACCCCCCTCGCATCAGTCATTCTTCCATCTTTGCCTACTGTCCCCCAAAGTTTGCCATTTTCACATGCAAACGTAGGCAGTGTATCACCTGTCCTTTCATCGCATCCAGGAACCAATCTTTTTGGGCTTGCACGTTTTCCAAACCACTGTACTGCATTTGGTATTCACAATGCAACCTCCTCTACAATGGAGCAGCCAAATGGAGAAAGAAGGGAATTGTATTTCACAGCAAATGTTCAGTCTGCAGGAGGGACCTGCAGCCTGGCTTTTTAATTAACCATCCACTCCTACTCTAACCTCTGCCTCTGACCTCCATTAGGGCTCGATATTGAATTCTCCAACTCTTGACAGCTTGTTCCTTCTGCTTTAATCAGAATTATCTATGTTTGCTTGTCATTGTTTTCCACGTATATATTCTGGTCTGCTGGGCATGTCTGAATCAGCAAGATTATGGAAACTTCATAATCTTATGTTAGTAGGGAAGTGGTGTTAAATTAAAGGCAGATAAATCCCCAGGGCCAGATGGTCTGCATCCCAGAGTGCTTAAGGAAGTAGCCCAAGAAATAGTGGATGCATTAGTGATAATTTTTCAAAACTCCTTAGATTCTGGATTAGTTCCTGAGGATTGGAGGGTGGCTAATGTAACCCCACTTTTTAAAAAAGGAGGGAGAGAAAAACCGGGGAATTATAGACCGGTTAGTCTGACATCGGTGGTGGGGAAAATGCTAGAGTCGGTTATCAAAGATGTGATAACAGCACATTTGAAAAGAGGTGAAATCATCGGACAAAGTCAGCATGGATTTGTGAAAGGAAAATCATGTCTGACGAATCTTATAGAATTTTTTGAAGATGTAACTAGTAGAGTGGATAGGGGAGAGCCAGTGGATGTGGTATATTTAGATTTTCAAAAGGCTTTTGACAAGGTCCCACACAGGAGATTAGTGTGCAAACTTAAAGCACACGGTATTGGGGGTATGGCATTGATATTGATAGAGAATTGGTAAGAACTTCATTGTCTTATACCCACTGAGCAATGGGAGAAAATTTTACTATTAGTCAATTTGTCTTCTATTTGTGCTAAACATGCCCTAATACAATTTAAGGTTGTACATAGAGCTCATATGTCTAAGGATAAACTTGCTCGATTTTATTCTTATGTTAATCCAACCTGTGACAGATGTCATTCTGATGTTGCTTCATTGACCCATATGTTTTGGTCTTGTCCTTGTTTGCAAAATTACTGGAAAGGTATTTTCAGTATTATTTCAATAGTTCTGAATATCAATTTCCAACCGCATCCTATTACTGCAATTTTCGGTTTACCAATGGCGGATAATAGTCATTTATCCCCCTCATCTCGATGAATGATTGCATTTGTTACATTAATGGCTAGAAGATCTATTTTATTGAATTGGAAAGAAATTAATCCTCCAACTATATTTCAGTGGTTTTCTCAAACTATCTCTTGTTTGAGCTTAGAAAAAATTATAAGTGTTGTCTTTGATCCTTCAGTTAAATTTGAAGAAACTTGGAGACCATTTATTCAACATTTTCATATGAGTTAAATTGTCTTTTCCTAAACCTCACTTTTATTATCCTTAATTATTTGGATGGAGGTTCGGAGTTATTGGCACTACTGTATATATTTGACATTATGCAATGGCCCATGTTGGTTAGTGTTTTGTGTTTTTTTTCCTCTTTTTTTGGGAGGTTTTTTTTTATTTCTTTTGTTCATAAATACTATGAGTTTGGGAGGTTATTATATATTGATTATCATATATTTGAATGTCTACTTAAACTATTAACTATGTACTCTCAAACTCTCTGTATTCATATTTCAATTATGTTTGCTTAAAAATTAATAAAAAGATTTCAAAAGAAAGAAAGAGAATTGATTGGCAGACAGGAAGCAAAGAGTGGGAGTAAACGGGACCTTTTCAGAATGGCAGGCAGTGACTAGTGGGGTACCGCAAGGGCTCAGTGCTGGGACCCCAGTTGTTTACAATATATATTTAATGATTTAGACGAGGGTATTAAATGCAGCATCTCCAAGGTTGCGGATGACATGAAGCTGGGCGGCGGTGTTAGCTGTGAGGAGGATGCGAAGAGGATGCAGGGTGACTTGGATAGGTTAGGTGAGTGGGCAAATTCATGGCAGATGCAATTTAATGTGGATAAATGTGAGGTTATCCACTTTGTTTGCAAGAACAGGAAAACAGATTATTATCTGAACGGTGGCCGATTAGGAAAAGGGGAGATGCAACGAGACCTGGGTGTCATTGTACACCAGTCATTGAAGGTGGGCATGCAGGTACAGCAGGCAGTGAAAAGGGCAAATGGTATGTTGGCATTCATAGCAATAGGATTTGAGTGCAGGAGCAGGAAGGTTCTACTGCAGTTGTACAAGGCCTTGGTGAGACTGCACCTAGAATACTGTGTGCAGTTTTGGTCCCCTAATCTGAGGAAATACATTCTTGCCATAGAGGGAGTACAGAGAAGGTTCACCAGATTGATTCCTGGGATGGCAGGACTTTCATATGAAGAAAGACTGGATCGACTAGGCTTATACTCACTGGAATTTAGAAGATTGGGGGGGGGGGGGGGGGGGGGGGAGAATCTTATTGAAACGTATAAAATTCTAAAGGGATTGGACAGGCTAGATGCAGGAAGATTGTTTCCGATGTTGGGGAAGTCCAGAACGAGGGGTCACAGTTTAAGGATAAAGGGGAAGCCTTTTAGGATCGAGATGAGGAAAAACTTCTTCACACAGAGAGTGGTGAATCTGTGGAATTCTCTGCCGCAGGAAACAGTTGAGGCCGATTCATTGGCTATATTTAAGAGGAAGTTAGATATGGCCCTTGTGCTAAAGGGATCAGGGGGTATGGAGAGAAAGCAGGTACAGGGTTCTGAGTTGGATGATCAGCCATGATCATACTGAATGGCAGTGCAGGCTCGAAGGGCCGAATGGCCTACTCCTGCACCTATTTTCTATGTTTCTATGTTTCAAAATATTAGCATCAGATTACACAAATAAAGCAGCTTAAAGGAACATTAATTACCACATTACTTCACCCCATTACAGATACTCTCTTTCTTCCATCCACTGATCTCCCCTGCCTTTTCCACTGAGTCAGGGATAGTGGTAAGAATTAATAGGACTTGTTTACTTTTCTGTTCTGATGAAGGGTTTTGACTGAAAAGTTAATTGTTTTTCTCTCCAGAGACCTACTGAGTGCTTACAGCGTTTTCTGGTCTCAATTGGCTTCTTTGATATTGAGGATCTTACGCTAAGATTAGGTTCAATCACCAACTTTTCAGTACTAGCTGAAAATACAACAGGTTTGCCTTTGGCACACATGCACTAGGACCTGACTTTACAAGATGTCAAAGTCAGGCAGCTGTCACTAAAAACATTATCCTATTCCAACCACTCCGAAGTTACACATTATGTCTACCTTCCCTTAAATTTGTCTCTATTTTCTTTACTAATAGGGTGTACACATTTTCCACTCTGCTTATCCCACCCCTTCAACCATTTTTGCGCCATGTGAAAGAACTCAGCAAGGATGTGGGAAATCTGAATGATCAATGTTACCTGCTTCCAAGCTACTGTCTTATCATCCTTGGGTGGAATTCACCAAAATCAAATCATAGATTGAAAATCACATTTGCCTACACTAAAATCTATTTGGCTCAATCTTGTCCTATTTCAGTTTCAGCATCCCACTTAACCAGCTGGGGAAATGGGCTGAAAAAATGGCGGATAGAATTTATTGCAGACAAGTGTGAGGTGTTACAGTTTGAGAGGCCAAGCCAGGATAAGATTTATGCAGTGAATAATAGGGCACTGAGGTAGAAGAGACTGAGAATAAAGATCCATAATTCCTCAAATGTGGTATCACAGTAGGCAAGGCCAAAAAGTGCTTTTAGCACACTAGCCTCTGTAAATCAGGGCACTGAGCACAAAAATTGAGATATTGTGCTGAAGTTGTACAAGGCGATGGTGAGGCCTGATTTGGAGTACTGTGTGTACTTCTGGTCCATTACTTACAGGAAACTTCAAGCTTGTAAGAGCGCAGCAGGAGAACTGGGGGTGGGGGGCAGATTTGCTAAAGGCATATAAAATTATGAATGGAATAGATAGGGTGAAGAATGCCTGCACACATTCACCCTAAGTCTGGATAGGTATAGTTGCAAGAAAAAGTTTGTGAACCATTTGCAATTACCTGGTTTTCTGTATTAGTTACTCAAAATGTAGTCTGATCTTCATCTAAATCACAATAATGAATCTGCCTAAATTATAGCACACAAACAATTGTACTTCTTGTCAATACTGAGTACACCATTTAAACAATAATAGTCGGGTTCAAAAAAGTATGCAACCCTCTGGGGTAATAACTTCTACAAAAGCTATTTGAAGTTAGATATTCCACAGGGGTGTCAAACTCAAATACACAGTGGGCCAAAATTTAAAAATCGTTACAAGTCGAGGGCCGGACTGGTTCAGCGTTTATTGCAAAACTTATTGAAATGAATTTATTACACATATTAACCTGGAACTAACAAAGCTTAGGTTATTGCCTACAAAAACAACATTGAACATTAAATAAATAAAAAATCAGTTGCATTTATTTCTTATGGCTTTATCTGCAGTTTTTCCGGAGTAATTTCTAATGAAAACATTTTTCCACAGGCCAACACTCTGTGATTCACACTAGTCTAAGCCAGATACTTGGCATCTCATCTTGGATGCAAGTTCATCAATGTTTGGAGTCAGGCTCTGAGCTGAGGAAATCCTCAGAATTGAGTGAAGGTGTTCAACAGAAAGACGACTCCTGTGTGATGTTTTGTTTATCTTCATCAAAGAGAACAGTTGTTCACACAGATATGTGCTGCCAAACATAGAGAGCATTTGAGCAGCTTGGGTACGCAGCTGGGGCATTGTGTCGGGAATGAAACGTAGAAACTGTGCAGCGCCCACCGAGTCATACTTTGCCTTGAGTGTGTCACTACATTGGAGTTCAATCAGCTCCATTTGTATGTTGGTTGGTGCGCTTTCCCTGTCAGCTGCAAATGGATTAATGAGCAGTTCAAACCTGCTTTTTTGGGCTTCAAAGTCAGCAAATCGCCGTGTGAAGTCGGCACCAAGTATGCCAAGTTTTTCAGCAAACTTTGCACGTGGGAACACTGCGGTAGAAACCTGCTCTTTCATAGTTTGGCAACACGGAAAATGGCTCAAGTTTTCTTGCTGCGTCTGCGTCTCCCACAGGCGCAGCTTGGTTTTAAAAGCCCTCACTGCAGCGTACATGTCTGTGATCACACGACCCCGCCCCTGAAGCTGCAGGTTGAGCACAATGAGATGGCTCGTGATGTCACACAGAAACGCCATTTCACAAAGCAACTTTTTATCCCGGAGCTCTGTTGTGTCTTTCCTTTTGCTTTCCATGAACTGACAGATCTCCTCACGCAACTCGCAAATCTTTTCAGCACTTTTCCTTGGCTTAACCATCGCACCTCTGTGTGATAGGGCAAATCATTATATTCTGAACCCAACTCCTCCAGAAACGACTTGAACTCGCGGTGATTCAAACCTTTGGCTCTTATGAAGTTAACTGCTCGTGTTATGGTGCTCATTATATGTTCCTTTTTCAAGGCTTTGCCACACAACGTTTGGTGTATGATGCAGTGATAAGCTGTCAGCTCACCTGCGCCATTTTCACTGATTTTGATTTAGCGATCTCTGCTGCCACAATAAAACTAGCCTTTACAGCAGCCTCACTTTGTGTTTTGGCTTTTGTGAACATAGCCTGCTGTGACGCCAGACTTCTTTTCAACTCTTCTACCTTCTGGAGCTTCTGTTTCTTGTCCAGATGCTTGTATTTGTCGTGGTGTTTCGTTTCATAGTGTCGTCTTACATTATATTCTTTAATTACAGCCACACCGTCTCCGCACACAAGACAAACAGGTTTGCCCTTTATATCTGCGAACATATACTCTGCCTCCCACCTGCCTTGAAAACCCCTGTTTTCAAAGTCCACCTTTCGTTCAGCCATTTTTGGGGTGAGGGATAGCTGAAAGTTGACCACACGTGACTAGCGCCATAAGGATGCTGATGAGAGAGTAAGGCAAGCGCGAGCAATGCACTGGCAGTGCATTGTGGGATTTGTAGTATTAGTGGTGCATGTAATATACCGGCGGGCCAGCTCTAATAGAAAAAAAATTTATTCATTAATGATATTCAGGAAATAAACCAGGGAAACCGAATAAACACTAAAAACCCTGAAAACCTGGTACCTGAATAAACTCAGCATTAGCCATATCATATGCCATAGGCGCTTCGATTATTGGGGCCAGCTTTAATAGTAATTAGATTTTATCTCGCGGGCCAAAGAGAATTCCACCGCGGGCCGGATTTGGCCCGCGGGCCTTGAGTTTGACATATATGCCATACAAAGAGATGAGATTGGAGGTGTGGGTTGTAGAACTGCTCTGCCCTATTAAAAAAAGACACAAAGTCAGATTACTGAGAGAGTCTGCTCTTCTCAAGAAAAAAATCTGTTTATGTGCACCATGCCTCAATCAAAACTTTCAGAGGACCTTAGAATTGTAGAGATACATGAAGCTGGAAAAGGCTACAAACACATTTCTAAACACCTGTGCTCATCAGTCCACAATAAGAGAAACTGTCTACAAATGGAGGAAACTGTTGCAACTCTCCCTAGGAGCGGGCATCCTGCAAAGATCAGATCAAGAGTACAGAACGCAATGCTGAAGGTGAAAAAGAAACCAAAAGAAACAGCAAAAGGCCTGCAGAAACTCTAGAACTTGCTGGTCTCTGTTCATGTGTCCACTTTAAGAAAAACACTGAACAAGAATAGTTTTCACGAAAGGACACCATGGAGGAAACCACTGCTCTCCAAAGAAAACATTGCTGCACACCTCAGGATTACAAAAGGCCACTTAGATGTTCTACAATGCTTCCAGGACAATGTGTTGCAGATAGATATGACAAAAGTTGAACTTTTTGGCAGAAATGCACATCGCTATGTTTGGAGGACGAATGAATAGGGTACTGCACACCAACGCCAAAACATCATCCCAACTGTGAAGCATAGTGGAAGGAGCATCATGGCTTGGGGCTGCTTTGCTGCCTCAGGGTCTGGACAGCTTGCCATTGTTGAGGGAACAATGAATTCAGAATTGTATCAAGATATTTTACAGGAGAATATCAGGCTAGCAGTCTGTCGTGAATGGAGATAAGACTAATAACCCTCTCATTACCTCTACAACTCTTACTGGCCCTCAGGTGCTTGCCATACCTTTAAGCAACTCAAGTTTATAAACTGGAAAACTACTCACCACGGATCAGAACTGAGAAAGTCTCTCGGACAAATGGTGTAAAGTCTTCTAGACAACACAGCAAGTCCAGTTGCCTTGATTTAGTACTGCTTGATACAACAGAATGGCTTAAAAAGAAAATTCCTGTTTTGGAATGGCCAAGTCAAGTCCTGACCTTAATCCTATAGAAATGTTGCAGAAGGACCTGAAGCAAGTGGTTCATGCAAGGAAGCCCACCAACATCCCCGAACTGAAGCAGTTTTGTAAGGAGGAATAGCCTAAAATTCCTCCAAGCTGATGTGCAGGACTGATCAACAGTTACCGGAAACATTTGATTGAAGTTACTGCTGTAACTTCAAGGGCCACACCAGTTACCAAAAGGTTCACATTACCCTTTCTAACTAATACATGTAATATTGGACACAAACTGCTGGTGGAATGCAGCAGGCCAGGCAGCATCTATAGGAAGCACTGTTGACGTTTTGGGCCGAGACCCTTCATCGAACATCGACAGTGCCTCTTCCTATAGATAGATGCTGCCTGGCCTGCTGCGTTCCATCAGCATTTTGCATGTGTTGCTTGAATTTCCAGCAATTTGTAATATTGGATCATTTTTCTCAATAAATAATTGAACGAGCATAATCTTTTTGTTATTTATTAAATTGGGTTCTCTATCTAGTTTTAGGACTTACATGAAGATCTGATCACATTTTAAGCCATTTATGCAGAAATAGAGAAAATTCTACAAAGTTCACATTTTCTAGCACCACTGTACATGTGACAAAGCTAACCTTATTATTTTATTTAATTATTTAGAGAAACAATGCGGAACAACCCATGCTGCCCAACAACCCACCTATTTGAACGCAGCCTAATCACAGAACAATTTACAATGAGCAAGTACGTCTTTGCACTGCGGTAGAAAACCAGAGCATCCACAGGAAACTCACATGGCCACGGGGGGAGTGTGTACACACTCCTTAGAGGCAAACTTATTCTAGTTTGCTTGGTTGCAACTACTTAGGAAGCTATCTGGTCCATAGAGAGTTACAACAATGTCAATTGTGCATTTGGCTTCTCCAGATTCCCAAGTTGTTTTTGACCAGTATTTGTCAGAATTGTAGAGATGCACGAAGCATGATGCAAAAGGCCGGCTGGTGATGTAGTGGCATCAGCACCAGACTTCGGAGCGAAGGCTCCCAAGTTCGAATCCAGCCAGCTTCAAAAACCTGGAAAGGGATAGGCTCTGCCGGGTTTCAGATGCCCAAGACATGCTGTATGATGAGCAATCACCAAAAAGATTGGTGCAAAAAGCAGTCATGATGACTCCAGCAGGAGTTAAGGGCGCGCGCGCGCACACACACACACACGAAGCATGACACAAAAACAGTTCATCAGTCCACAGTGAGAGAATTACTACTCTCCCTAGGAGTGGGCATTCTGCAAAGATCACACCAAAAGCACAACGTGCAATGCTGAAGTGAAAAAGAACCCAAGGGTAACAACAAAAGACCTGCAGGAATCTTTAGAACTTGCTAAAATGTCTGTTCATGTGTCCACTAAGAATGGTGTTCATGGAAGGACACCATGGAGGAAACCACTGCTAGCCAAAAAAACACTGCTGCACATTTCAAGTTTGCAAAAGACCACCTGCATGTTCCACAACACTTCTGGGACATGTTCTGTAGACAGGTAAGACAAAAGTTGAACTTTCTGGCAGAAATACACCTTGCTATGTTTGGAAGAAAAAGGCCACTACACACCAACACCTCATCCCAACTGGACGGACTGTCATGGTTTGGAGTTGCTTTGTTGCCTCAGAGAATGGACAGCTTGCAATCTTTGAGGGAACATTGAGGCGTTTTACAGAAGAATGTCAGGGTAGCGGTCCATCATCTGAAGCTTGACAGAAATTTAATGATGCAACAAGACAATGATCCGAAACACAAGAGTAACAACAACAGTTTAAGAAGAAAATTCATGTTTTGGACTGGTCGAGACTTTAATCCAATTGAGATGCTGTAGCAAGACCTGAAGAGGGCTGTTCAAGGTATCCCAGAAATATTAATAAACTGAAACAAGTTTTGCATGGAAGAATGGCCTAAAATTACTCCTTGTCGTTGTGTAAGACTAATCAGCAGCTACAGGAAATGTTTGATGGAGGTTATTACTGCTAAAGTTATTAAATTCAAGGATTCACATACTTTTTTTCCAGCCTGGACTGTGAATTTCCTTTCAAAAGCTAGAACAGAATTAAGCAGCCAAATAGCCTTGTTCGGTGTTGATCTATTTAGCTTTCCTTCATTGCAATAATCACATTTCCAATACCCTCCTGACGAAGGGTTTCGGCCCGAAATGTTGACAGTGCTTCTTCCTATAGATGCTGCCTGTCCTGCTGCGTTCCACCAGCATTTTGTGTGTGTTGCTCCAATATTTTCCCTTTCCTTTGATGCAATCCAGAGTACAAGACACTATAAAAACATGCAAAGCTTCATGTAGGTTTTTCTGTGCCTGGATTCAAGGGCTTCCTACCCAATGTTTCCACCTCTCGGAAGAACTCCACAAGCCCTCTATCACACCTTCATTGTCATAACAAACTGAACAGCTACCCCTTTTCCATTAGCCAACCTCTCACATGTGCAGTTAGGATCATCTACTTACTATCGTCTTGCATAATCTGGGCTTTAAGGAGGTATCAAATATTACTAAAAACCTTTGGATGAAAGTTACAAATAGCTTCGTAATATCGAATAATGCTGCTGCGCAGGTTGACAGTATTGTTAAGGCGACATACGGTGTGTTAGCTCATCAACCCTGGACTGAGTTCAAGAGCTGTGAGGTAATGTTACAGCTATACAAGACCTTAGTCAGACCCCACTTAGAGTACTGTGTTCAGTTCTGGTCACCTCACTACAGGAAGAATGTGGGTACCATAGAGAGAGTACAAAGATTTACAAGGATGTTGCCTGGATTGGAGAGTGTGCCTTGTGAGAATAGGTTGAGTGAACTTGGTCTTTTCTCCTTGGAGCGACGGAGGATGAGACGTGACCTGATAGAAGTGTATAAGATGATGAGAGGCATTAATCGTGTGGACAGTCAGAGGCTTTTTCCCAGGGCTGAAATGGCTAACATGAGAGGCATGGTTTTAAGGTGCTTGGAAGTAGGTACAGAATGATGTCAGGATAAGTTTTTCCACGCAGAGAGTGGTGGGTGCGTGGAATGCACTGTCAGCAACAGTGGAGGAAGCAGATACAACAGGGTCTTTTAAGAGACTCTTAGATAGGTACATGGAGCTTGGAAAAATAGAGGGTTATACGGTAGGGTAATTCTAGGCAGTTTCTAGAGTAGGTTACATGATCGGCATAACATTATGGGCTGAAGGGCCTGTAATGTGCTATAGATTTCCAGATTCTAATTATATTAATAGATGGCTTTGTCAGTTTCAAATGCCCCATTGAAATGTAAGCTTACAAATCTGAAAGCATTGATAGCTTCTAGAAGCTCTGTCTGCCATTCTGTTAATAGTGTAAGAATTATTTAATAATAAGACCATATGACATAGAAGAATTAGCACAATTGAAAAACTAGGCTGTTACAGAGACTAAAAATTGGGTTTCCTGAAGCCAGGCCACTTACCTGTTGCTGTGTGGTTGACGACATATGCAATACAGTTTATCAGGGTCATTGTAGCCACTGTCTGACTGAATAACTAAGCTTTCATCATCTTCAGTCTCTGACTTAGTCCCAGATTGAGAAGTAGATTCTTTTTCCTTTTGAACAGTGCCACTTTTAGCACTTTTCTTTGCAGGAATAATTATTTGCTTCTTAGCTTTGGCAGTGCCAAACGACTTTGATTCTTTTCTGACTTTAGTTGCTTCTGTACTTTTTTCCTGGCTTTTCTGAGTATTCTGTGGTGAATCAGACTGTTCCTGACCGCGCCGCTTTCTCAACTGGTTCTGGAGTTCTTTTAATGTAAGTTCATCACTGTCACTATTGGTGCTGTTATCTTCATCAGAGTTGACCTCTTCATTAATTGCTTCAGCATTACTAGAACCCAGGTCCAGTGAGCCAATGCCTTTTTCTTCAATTTCTGCGCTGCCATCAGAACCTGTCCCTGCTTCAGAAGTTGCAATAGACGATAATTCACCACCTTCAAGGTCTGTCAGTCGGCGGTAACGTTTTTGAGCTGCTGAAATAAATTCTTGAACTCGAGCAGATCGCTGAGTCTGCCGCCTGCTCCTTCGGAGTGAAGGTGTTAACTGTTCAGAGTTTTCACTTGGGGTAGTGTCAGAGTTCTCCGCATCAATAGCATTTTCTCGCTTTGCGATAGTTGTCTGCCGGAATCCCCAAGTCTTTTTAAATTCTTTACTGGTTGGGTGAATAATTTTTGGAGAGTTATCTTTGTTTTCGTCCTCTTTACTCTCCTCAATGGCTAATATAAAAATATAGGAAACATAAAATATAGAAAACATTATAGCAAAAAGAACTTTAGCTTTCCTAATCAAAGTATATATGCAAAAATCCAAACATCAAAACGAAAAATGATCCTGTGTTTCAACTAGGATAGATAACGTGGCAGACAGGTGAGTCTGCAGAAGGTCAGACTTGCAAAATGCATTCAGGAGACTTGTGGTTGATTATCCACGAGGATGAATGAGTGTTTTTGGAGAACATTGCCTTGGTAAATTAAGTAATTACAAGGGGGTTTATGAACGCTCCTGGATATCACACTTTAGGGGGAATATATATTGGCTTTACTGGAGTACAAATATATAGCAGGATAATACTTGGATTCTAAGAATTAGAAGGTGTGGAATCGCATAAATTTCTCGTATAGCCATTACTATCATTATTATCTCATTACTCTTTTAAACACTCCATACTTGGCTCTTGCATTTTGTTTTTTGCACTTTTGATGTTCCTCTCTTGCATTGTATATTTCTTATTTTCATGTACTTGCTTTTTTCTTCCTCCCTTCACAATGGTAGCTATAATTTAATTCACAAACATCCATCACATGAGCGCTCGCTCACACACATATCACTCCCATGCTTGCATTCTTTGCCTGCTTATTTATCCTCCCTGAACAAACACAAAGTTAAAATGCTAGATTAACTTAATTACATGACAATAGAACAGTAAGGAAGGGAAATGTGCAGGCCACAAAATGACACACAGTGACCCAGAGAACCAATATCTCTGAAGTAATTTTAAAACTTAATTCTGGACATTTCCAAGGATAAAATTCATGGCCCAACCCTGGTTTCCAGAATAATTGATTGATAGGTAGCTAAGAGTCAACAACAATCATGTGAAACCTAAGTCACAGAGACTAGAACTAAGAATGCAAGATTTTATTTTCTTTAGGACCTTTGTGAACAGGGTTTTCTTTGTGGTCACTTTTATTAGCTCAACAATATAATGATCTCACCATTACATGTATTTTTCTTGCAAAGAAAAGGCATTTCAGGATGTATCTTGTATACACTTCTCTGACATTAAATGTACCTTTGAAACCTTAAAAACCATGTCTCTAATTCAATATTCTCATATATAGACAAATAGGAAGAAAGTTAGTTTTGTAAGGAATGTAATCCTAGTAAGAGGAAATTGTAATATGTGGTATCTAAATCAGGACAAAGATTAAACCAGAGACTACCAGAGGGGGGAGAAAAATCTCTCCAAGAAGCATGATGCATTGGCTCACTAAAACAGGACTTCAAGGAGTATCATTGTTTATTTAAAAAAATCAAGATCATTTAACAATTTAGTGTCAATTTGGTGTGAATTTAGTGTGAATAGTGTGAACTATCATACATCCTAAATAAAACAATCCTACCAAAAAACTAATTTAACATAATATACCTCATCCTGCCAGCTTGTTATGGATTGAGGGAAATTGGAGGGGATGATACAAGATAAGGAAGAAAGAAGGACGTAGATTTTATACTTCAATGTTTAATTTTTAATATACAGTCAGCCCTCCTTATCCGTGAGGGATTGGTTCCAGGACCCTTTGTGGATACCAAAATTCACGGAGGCTCAAGTCCCTTATTCAACCTGTCTCAGTGCGATGAACATTAGGACCCTGGCGGCAGAGATCTGAATCCGCAGTGTTTCTGTTCACGAAAATAATCACTATCACGATTGAAAATAAAGTGAAAATAATAAACAATCAGGACAATTTTAAAGGATAAAGTGAGAAAGGTTCTGCCCCAATGAAAGCTACAATTATTACTAAGCAACGCAGTGGTTTAATTATTGGGTTTTGGGTTTTTGATCCCCCACATCAACCAGTCATGGTGGAGAGCGCACTTGGGAGCGGTCTGTCACTGGATCGAACTGGAGTCCAGCGCTGAAACACACATTCTTAAGTGTTTTATATGCACAGAAAGGTAAAATATATACTATATACTAAGACAAATGTTTGACTAACTGACACTAAATAATACCAGATGTACCTGTTCCGACTTACTTAGTAAGAGAACTTCCACTTTTTTTCAATCCCGATCCACGATAACCCACGCCCATTCTCCCGTATACTTTAAATCATCTCTAGATTACTTATAATACCTAATACAATGTAAATGCTATGTAAAATAGTTGTTATACTTCATTGTTTAGGGAATAATGACAAGAAAAAAAGTCTGTACATGCTCGAACAAGTGCTGGAAAGCACTTCTGGGTTTTCGTGATTCGCAGTTGGTTGAATTCGCGGAGAAGGAGGGCCGACTGTATGTTAAAGTACAAAACAGGCATACGCATTCAATTATGGTCATTTTTATAAATCTATAATCGGAAAATAGTCAAACATATTTGCACTCTCTACTCCTTTAACAGCATTCAGTAAGTGCTAAATGATTCTGATTCTTTGAAATAATGAAGTGAAAGAATAATTATAGGTGTAGGACAGATAGAACATTGGAAGCAAGAATTTGGTCAATTAAAAACTAGAGAAGGAGCAATAAATATACCAGCTACTCATCAGTTTAACATTACAGTTTCACCAAGATAGTACCAAGCAATACAAGACGGTTAAACTTAGATTAGTTTTTTTTTGGAACAGTAATTTTTATTTGCTTTAAGTGCTTAATGCTATGAAGATATAAACAAAAGAGGTAAAAACAACCCTTCCAGAAGTACTATGGTGTAGAATGGGAGAATAAAGTTACAATATTAAGATCAAGAGATCTGGAGCAGAAGATCAATCCCAAAAGATGACATAACACACAAATGGTGCTGGCGATTAAACCAGAGAGCACGTTAAAAGTTTAAGATCTAAAACAGAACAAGTTTGGCATGAGTGACTTGGGCAGGTACAATATTGTAGTAGTTAGTGCTACTACCACAAAACTCCAGTGACTAGTTTAAGCATAAACTTGAGGATAATGAATGGAGTTTGCACATTCTCCACTATGTATGGGCTTCTGCCAGCTCTTCCAGTTTCTTGCAACTTCACCATGATACGGTGGTTAAAGGGCCACTGACGGGATTGTTAATTGGCACACAAGTTTGGTGAACAGGAATTTGAAAGGCTTGATGTTTTAATAACTAAATAACTGACATCATAGAACATATGATTTATAAAATGATCAATTATTCAAAAACTCGGTAACACATATTGGAAATTTATTGTCCATGAACTTAACCAGGAGTAATCCTGCCACTTCCAATCAAACCTTGACCTAACTAAACAATTTACCATGATCAAACTTTAGAGTGGGCAGAAAATTTCAAATGCTATGAACATACTTTTTTAAAAACTGTTCTTAATTAGCGTTTCCATATATTTTGCCTGTTAATCATATCAAGCTAACTTTCAAACCTGCTAACCCAGTTCTGGCTATGCATAAAAATAAAATTTCAGTATCAATTCTGGTTCAGTACCTCTCACCAAGTCAAATTCTCCAAAACTAATCCACACCCACATTTCAGTACTGCACTGGAGTATCACACTGGAAATGTTCTTTTGCCATTTAAGTTATCAACTGAAGCCTTGTTAACTCAGCAGCTAAAATCAATTTGGGCATAAAATGATTCCCATGTAATTATTCAAGAGAACAAGAAAGTTCTGTTAGTGCCCTGGCCAAAATGATCTCTCAAATTAAATAATTGCTCATTAGACCACAAGACACAAGAGAATTAGGTCATTAGCCCATCAAGTTCATTCTACTATTTATTGTATTAAGGCTATTTGTGAGACTGGCTAAATTCTTATCAGTGTATTACAACACATCACATCAGAATATTTCAGCAACCATAAAGTACTCAGATAACCTGAGGCAGTAAATTTAATATTCACGTAAAGTTCTGTTAAATGTGAACCATTTAGAAGAACTTGGAATTAATTTTCTTCTGAAACACTTTGAATAAAATGTTTCCAGAATCAGTATTGGTATATTTTTGTCACATGTATCAAGAAACATGCACCAACAGCTTGCAATTAGTGTGATCTTAACTTATCCTGTCTTTTGACCTTTATTTTGCCCCTTTAATCATAATCAGTTCCTTCTTTCTTGAGACTTTATGGAAAGTAAAACATAAAGAACGATTAGCAATGCATCGAAAGAACCTGAACCAGTGTTTGGGCTTCAGGTTTACAATGTGGATGGGGAAACCAAGCATAACACAGACAGCTTGATGAGAATAGGCCAGAAAATAAAAAGCTATTTAATATCTATATTGATGAATTGGGTGTGAATACAAGAAAGATTGGCATGAAAACTGGTGTTGTTAATAGGAGGATAATTATTCAAGCTACAAGATTGCCACATGGACCAAGATACAGTGAAAAGCAGCAAACCAAGCTTCACTAAACAATTTCCAGCACAGGATTGCACTGAAAGAGGAAACAATAGACAAGACTACTCGCTGCAATTAGTGAGAGATATAATCTTATTGAAATAAAATCCTTCGGGGGCATGACAAAGGGGATGTTTTTACTTGTGAATTGAAATTGATAATCTTCAAAAGTTATACACCAGATTTGTCTTCATTGAAAATTAATCTTCAAAATCTACCCCAAAAGATCCTTAGTCATGTATAATCAAGATAGACTGATTAGCAAAAATAAAGACGATTAATGAAAATGGGAATAAAGTACAATCAATTATTGTGTTAAATGGTAGAACAAGTCTAAATGGACCCAACAGATTTACCTACTAGATTTCTTATGCTACGTGAATCTGAATATCATGATGGCATAAGACAATACAGAATTGATCTAAACTGTCACAAGAACAAGTTTCTAGATCTACACCCTTGAAATACATTCCCAACTAAATTCAAACCCAGATAAGTATAGTCTTTAATTCAAATCTTTCTGCAATCACTAACCTGGTGTGTGGAGACGGGGGGATTTCCTGTTTGGTTGAACTGGACTGGGCTCAGAATTGCTGCTATTCCGTGAAGACTCCCGAAGATCAGACCCTCCACGTTCATCATCTTCAACTGAAGTGATGACATCTCCTGTGGCACCCAAACTTAAGGCTGCAATTAATAATACTTCATCAGTTCTCTTTTAAATGAACTGGAATTAAGTTTTGCATAAGGAACTGTTATTTATGTCTTAACCTGCCCACAGACCATTTCATCTACATCTTATATGTCCTTTTGTTTTATTAATTAAAACTGATATACAAGTTTCAGTGGGGAAAACGTTTATTTTCCTGTAGCAGTGCGCTCCTCATGGCCTATAATTGCTTTGTCCAACATGGGCAGAAATCATGAGTAATTTAATATGGTCAGATTCAAAACAAAGTACTATTATCTCAAATGAAAGTTAGCTTATGGCTTAGTTCTTGAGCTGTAGTAAAGAGAGATTCCGGGGCACTATGATGTCTGATCAAGCTGGCTACAAAACTGAGTACATCAGTAAAATAAGAACTGAATCTCCTACAGTCAAACCTTTTCCTTAGACACTGAGTATGCTCTTTTATACCAAAAACCACAAATGACTGCACAAAATATTAGTTAATATTCAGTACCAATTTCCTAAATGGATAGGAAGAATTATTACATATACAATAAAACAGTAGAGTACCTTCAGTTGGATCCATCTCACACTGCTCACTACCATCTGCCTGAAGCTCCAACTGAAATGGTGCACTGGATGATGGCAGCAATGGATCTTTATCACTTAACATGTTTGTTGCAGAATCGGTAGACTGAAATGAATCCGTCTTGTTGGCAAAACAGCTTTCTCTAGAAAGATTTAGCTGATTCTTCAACAAGAGTGGACCTACTATTTCTTGGTTGTCCATAAATAGATCCACATTGTGATCTTCCTGCTGTAATAAAGAAAAGGGACTATGAATATCCCACACGCTTACTGCAAATAACAAGTTAGTGCAAGAATATTTATAAATACAAAAATCTAATTATACTAACCTGCTTTAAAAAGTTACTCAATCAGCAATACAATACTCATCTAAAATTTAAAAAACTTGGATTTACAGAGCACTTTTTACAATCTACGATTACAAAGCACAAATAAAGCATTTTCAAATGCAGTCAAACTATATATCAGGTGGTGGCATCTGTTGGTCTCGAGAGACCATGGATCTGCGCCTGGAGTTTCCAGGGTGCAGGCCTGGGCAGGGTTGTATGGGAGACCGGCAGTTGCCCAAGCTGCAGGCCTTCCCCTCTCCACGCCACCTATGTTGTCCAAGGGAAGGCACTAGGACCCATGCAGCTTGGCACCGGTGACGTCGCAGAGCAATGTGTTGTTAAGTGCCTTGCTCAAGGACAGAAACACGCTGCCTCAGCTGAGGCTCGAACCAGTGACCTTCAGGTTAATAGTCTGATGCCTTGCCCACTAGGCCATGTGCCAACAGGTTCTACAACAGGTATAACAGTAAATAATTTTCCAGAGAAGGGAGGAAATTTAGCAAACAGGGCATATAAGCTTGTTTCTTTGGAAAGCTGACAGTTTACTTTCAGGTTCCCTAAGCTATGTTTACCACACTCCCATTTGACTCACTGGACCCTGTTCCCATCTCCCTGTAAACTCACTGGATTCATTATGAAATATATAATTATGAACAATAACTGATAATCAATTAATAAATAATTAATAACAATCATTATGAAATATATAATACTGTATAAGATATTTTAAAGATTGAACTAAAAGATATTTTGGAATATTATTAGAAAGTAGCAGCATCCAATAGTCTGTAATATCTGCTAGTTTGACACCAAAGTCCCAACCACACCTCAGATTTAATTTTGCTGTACATTCTGAAACCAAGAATTAGCCAATGATGTCCTTCGCATAAAAACAAGGCAGTCATTCAGCCCACTGAGTTTATACCAGCTGACAGAACTTCATTAATCACACTGACTTATTTCTCTGTAACCTCACAACGTCACATGTCTATCAACTCCACCTCAATTCTCTTACCACCCACCTATTAGGTATAACTTACAACAGTCAATTACCTAACCAAAATGTCTTTGGGATGGAGGAAACTGTAGGAGGACAAATTCACTTGGTGACAAGAAAAACTTGCAACATCCACAGGATCAACATGGAAATGCAAGACTTAAGTTGTTAAAACGTTGTGACACTCATTGGGACTGCTTCATTGGAGTATGACAGGACGGATGAAGGATGAAGTTTTCTTGACATCTAGATCTTGTGCGATATTAATACGCAGCAGCCTCTCCAGATTCTGGATTGGGGATTGCCAAACATTATGTGGATTTTCTGGCGTAGTCTGTTTTGTCATATGCTTTTGTGATATCATTCTGGAGGAACGTTGTCTCATTTTTTAACTGCATTGCACTTGTGGTTTCTAAATAACAATAATCTGAATCTGAATGTATCAATAAAGTTCTAACTAACTACTGTAGATTCCGGACTACAGAGCGCACCTGATTAAAAGCCGCTGGCTCTAATTTTAGAAATAAAATCAATTTTTTACTTGTAAAGGCCGCACCGGATTTTAGGCCGCACCGGATTTTCGGCCGCAGGTGTCCCACGTTGTAATATGAGATATTTACACAGAAAGATATTACACGTGAGGATTTTTTAACTTTTAATTAAATCCATATGGTAACAAAAACAAATACATATTGCAAATGCTTTTTTTCGAACCGTGCCCGTAACGCGGCTACTTTTAAATATACGTTGCGTATACTTCTTTACTGAACAACATTCCAATATCTCCTAACGACTGGTAAAAAATATATATACTGCAGCCTACCAGGAAAAGTTATTGATCGCCTTTAACTTAAAAGCAGCGTTTTCGCTCCGCCGCTCCCCCCCGCCGTCCCGTTTATCGCAAACCGGTATCCCACAAGACGCGGCGAAACCGGGTGTGACGTCATAGCATCCCGCGATGTAGTAAAGAAAACAAATATAGTTAAAACTCTTCTAACTTTAACTAGAAAATGAATTACTAAGCGAAAATATTATAAACTAAATAACTGCCATAAAGGCAGCACAATGCTTTTCTTCGAGTGTTTTCCATGTTGATGAGGGTGAGTACAAATGACTGATTTACAATAATTTAATTGTGAAAGTGCGCTTGATTTATCGTACAATTTCATTGGACCTCTGTGAACTACTCATCAATTTTATTGGTCTACTGTTACGAGGCAAAATGTTTTCGGCGGCATGAAAAAAAATAATACATTAGCCGCTCCGTATTAAAGGCCGCAGAGTTCAAAGCTGTTCAAAATGTGGGAAAAAAGTAGCGGCTTAAAATCCGGAATCTACGGTAGATAGAAATAAGAACTTCTTGAAGCCAGAGCAAAAGTGAATCTGGAATTCTCTAGCCAAGATGGTTGTAGAGGCTCAGTTGCTGAGAATATTCAAGACAGATTAGTTAGACAAATTAAGTGATTTGAATTAGTACAAGAAAGTTAGAGCATTCAAAACATCAATCATGATATTTTTAGTTGGTGTAAGACACTGCGGCACAGACAAAAAGTCCAATGACTAACCCTTTTGTCCATTTCTGACAGAACTGCGGTAAAGCAGAATAATTTTTTCCCCAATCACTTCAACACATGGATTGCAGGTTCAAAGCATGGCTCATCAACCATACCGAGAATGGCCAACTCCATTCGCAAACAACTGGAGAATCTGATCATAGTCACTTATCTTGCTCACTGTGAAACACATCCGAAAGTAGCTCTGATGTAAAAGAGCTAACTAAACCAAAAGGAAATTAAAAATCCATTAATGAAAGCGCTGAGGAATCTTAAAAAGCAGACAGGATCCAGAGTAAAATTGGAAGCTATCAGCATTGCACCAGAGCATTCAGTGGGTGTAACTGTGTCCACTTATTCACTTCCAATTTTATGCCACTCATATAGCAGGACAAAAGAGAGATATTGCTGACTGCAATTACAATATAATAAAATGATACATGCAATTACCAAGCAAAAATCTTAAAATTCCTGCTCTAGAGGCAAATTGGTGCATGTAAAGTTCAGTGTCCTACCACTAAGATGAAAAATAGAACAAACTCGTGCTTTTATTGTTCATTATTGCTAAAATGATGGGTAATATAGAAACAGTGTACTTCAGTGCCAGGAAATTACCTGCAAAAAAGGTATTAAAGAACTGCCAAGCATTTGACTCAAACAATGTAACTCATCACACCAGCATAGCCCCAGAAAGCCCAAACACTAACAGTCACATGGCAAAAGACAAGCAGCATCCTAACCTAGATGCAAGAGATTTCAGTTGCTGGAATCCGGAGAAACAATTAATCTGCTGAAGGAACTCAAAAGGTTGAGTGGCATTTGTCAGTTATGATTCATGGTTTCGACCAAAAATATCTGCTATTCCTCCCAACCTCCCCACAAAAGATGCTGGTCAACCACCGAGTTCCTGCAGCAGATTGTCTGGAGCATCCAACTGCAGCCTGGGTGGAAGGCGGGGGTTAGGCCACACTCTAGAAAGCTAGACAGACTAGTTGTTACACTACTCAAATAGGAATCCAAAGTTTTAACAAATAACATGCACAAGTTAAATTCAGTTTAATAAATGTGGAATAAAAATGTGCAGTAAAAGTAACAAGGAAAGTCATCATGCTCACTAATAGCCCACTGTATTATCCAAAATACATTCTTTTCAATGTATTTGAATCTAACCACATAATGAAATGGCCTTGCAAGCTTTGCAGTTCAAAGAGCAACTTGGGGTGCACAATAAACACTGACTTTCCCACACCTTGTATACAAGGCATTCCTCCCTTCAGGACCCAGAATACAAAGTTGTAGATATTATCATTCTTTGCAGTAAATCTTAAACTAGTGCACACTTCAAACTGTTGGACATAATATCCTTAATGCTGCCTATCTCCTATTTCTGCAAAATCATATACTCAAGTAATCTACCTGTTCTTTCAATTTTTTCTTTCACTTTACCTGAATACTAAACCTCACCAATATCCAGAAACAGGAAACCCACAATTTTCCCAAATTGAGCTCGTTTTCAAAATGCTGACTGGAAGCATGTTACTTTGAAACCTATCGTTAATGATGAACGGCCTTGATAGAGTGGATCTGAAGAGGATGTTTCCTATGGTGGGGAAGTAAGACACAGCCTCAGAACAGAGGCGCGTCCTTTTAGAACAAAGAAGAGGAGGAATTTCTTTAGTCAGAATGATGAATCTGTGGAATTCTTTGTCACAGGCAGTTGTGGAGGCAAAGCCTTTATGTATATTTAAGACAGAGGTTGATAGATTTTTGATTGGTCAGGGCATGAAGGGATATGAGGAGAAGGCAAGAGAATGGGGCTGAGAGGAAAATTGGATCAACCATGATAAAATGGCAGAGCAGACTCGATGGGCCAAATGGCCCAATTCTATCTTGGGTTCTTGCCATGTATAAACACTGAGTTGGATAGGAAATATACTAAATTTTAATTTTAATTTGGCATTGTTCTCTAACTCTTCTCACATTAAACTGCTTTAGGTCACTTTTTGATCCAAATTCTCCTAATGAAACTAAAGAATAAAAGCAAATGTACACAAATAAGGTACATCTAATATTCAAACTAAAGCTCCCTACAGCATCTTCCTTTCTGTAAAAATAAGCTCACATTTAAAATACTTGGAAGAGTAGTTAATATGGTGCAGTCCAGGTGACTATAATAAAAACTGGAAAAGTGGGATTAATCTAAATAGTTCATTCTTAATTAGGACCAAAATAGATCAAATGGCCTCTTCCTGTACCACAAATACCTTGATTTTTCATACACCAACTTTTCCTTTGATCTGTTCACTTGAGTTCAAAATTACCAAATTGGAAAATTCAGACATAGAACACATTAATAACACCCTGAAAACAAAAAAGTAGCTAGAAATTACTATAAAACCGAACGACCACAGTAAAAACCCCAATTGATTTGCTACTGCTAATTAGCATAAGCAATCTGCCATTGTTACCTGATTCTGATCTCACAGAAATTCTCGTGTACCTGCTAAAGTGAATTCAGAAACATTTAAGATACCAAAATCCAGGAATTTAGCAATTCCCATGAATTATTTCCAAAAAAATGTAATAACTAAGTTTTTTCCCTTTAAGAGTAAAACCATCCTTCAACATAACATCAAACTTCACTGCCACGTCAGAGGATTGTTAGTTCATCTAACACAATGACATCACATTTACATATTTTAATATAAGCATTCAATTTCTTCTCAATTCATAGGTTGCTCAAAACTATTTCCCAATTGCTTCCAGCTGTAAAGTTATCTTATTAGTAATTAAATGCAAACAAAATCCAATTCAAAATCTTTATTCAAGTTTTTGGGAGTTGAAGTGCCTGAGTTTAGAGTCAAATAGAGGTGAACAGTAAAAGCCAACGTCCACATCCCATGAGCGACTAAATTAAATGTTAAAAGTTGCTGAACTGATTCTGTGACAAAATGGGAAGGAAGTATACATGAGTAAGTATACTGAAAGTATGTGCTATAGCTACCATAAGCTACACAGAAGCTTTTTTTTAAAAAAAAATCATATCTGAGTGGAAGGATCCTACACATTCAATGAAACACCCACCCCGTCAACCATCTCTGGCAAGAATGGTTCTATTTCAGGATTCCAAAGGCATCAGTGCCTCCATGACACCCTGCCCTTACACTGGAAAGATCAGATTCAGATTGTAAAGCTGCTTTGTGGATCATCTCAATTCAGTCCAAATCTGATCCCAGATTTCCCTTTATCATTTTAATTCTCTGCCACCTGTAGCACTTCCCCAATGAAATTCAGTGCAGCTTGATGAATAGCAATTTGTCCTTCAATTATGGATGTTACAAACTTCCAAACTTAGAATTCAACATCACCAATCACAGCCATTGAATGTTTTCCAGACTTCAACTGTTAGTATTTTTATCTTTTTCCCTTTCTTATCCAATTACCATTTTCTTTTGCCTCGTTCACTCATTTGCCATTTTCTCTTCTGTCTGCTGTCACTTTATTCAACCCTTTTGTAACTACCGTAGATTCCGGACTACAGAGCGCACCTGATTAAAAGCCGCTGGCTCTAATTTTAGAAATAAAATCAATTTTTTACTTGTACAGGCCGCACCGGATTTTCGGCCGCAGGTGTCCCACGTTGTAATATGAGATATTTACACAGAAAGATATTACACGTGAGGATTTTTTAACTTTTAATTAAATCCATATGGTAACAAACATATATTGCAAATGCTTTTTTTCGAACCGTGCCTGTAATACGGCTACTTTTAAATATACATACGTATCAGTAACACAAATTACGTTGCATATACTTTTTTACTGAACAGCACGAACAACATTCCAATATCTCCTAGCGACTGGTAAAAATATATATACTGCAGCCTACCAGGAAAAGTTATTGATCGCCTTTAACTTAAAAGCAGCGTTTTCGCTCGGGTCTAATGAGCTCGGCTAATGTGCTCGGGTCTGATGTGCTCGGGTCTAATGAGCTCGCGTAACGCGATCGGGTCTAATTGGGTCTAATGAGCTCGCGTAACGCGATCGGGTCTAATGAGCTCGGCTAATGTGCTCGGGTCTGATGAGCTCGCGTAACGCGATCGGGTCTAATCGGGTCTAATGAGCTCGGCTAATGTGCTCGGGTCTGATGTGTTCGGGTCTAATGAGCTCGCGTAACGCGATCGGGTCTAATCGGGTCTAATGAGCTCGGCTAATGTGCTCGGGTCTGATGAGCTCGCGTAACGCGATCGGGTCTAATCAGGTCTAATGAGCTCGGCTAATGTGCTCGGGTCTGATGAGCTCGCATAACGCGATCGGGTCTAATGAGCTCGGCTAATGTGCTCGGGTCTGATGAGCTCGCGTAACGCGATCGGGTCTAATCGGGTCTAATGAGCTCGGCTAATGTGCTCGGGTCTGATGTGCTCGCGTAATGCCCCCACCTTCCCGTTTATCGCAAACCGGTATTTTTCCCACAAGACGCGGCGAAACCGGGTGTGACGTCATAGCATCCCGGGATGTAGTACAGAAAACAAATATAGTTAAAACACTTCTAACTTTAACTAACAAATGAATTACTAAGCGAAAATATTATAAACTAAATAACTGCCATAAAGGCAGCACAATGCTTTTCTTCGAGTGTTTTCCATGTTGATGAGGGTGAGTACAAATGACTGATTTACAATAATTTAATTGTGAAAGTGCGCTTGATTTATCGTACAATTTCATTGGACCTCTGTGAACTACTCATCAATTTTATTGGTCTACTGTTACGAGGCAAAATGTTTACGAGGCGGCATGAAAAAAAACCATGTATTAGCCGCTCTGGATTAAAGGCCGCAGAGTTCAAAGCTGTTCAAAATGTGGGAAAAAAGTAGCGGCTTATAATCCGGAATCTACGGTACATGCTATTTCTGTGCCTCTGCACTCCTCAAACCTAGTGTTGATAAGAATCTGAATGGTTCCTTCATTTCTAGTACCTTCTACTTCTATTGTAATATTTTTCTACTTTAAATTTGCATTTGATTGTTTTGTATGTCTCCCCCCACCCCCCGAGGTACAATACTGCAATTTCCCTCCACTGAACCTGGAAAAAAGCACTGTTTGACAATCCTTCTGAACACAGGACAAACACTATCAGGCCAACACTATTATTAAGGTTAAGTGCCCCTTAATCTAAACTAAAACAAATCACTAATACAAATCCATTCTATAAATGTCATGGGAAGCAAAAGTGCAGATGTTGGAACAAAAGCAAGTGTTTTTAACAACTTGGTCAGACAAGAAACAGCTGTGGAAAAAGAAACCAGTTAACATTTTGGGTCAGGGACTTGCTCAGAACAGCTGAGGAAGGGTTCCTGACTCAACATGTGGACTGCTGTGTGGATAAGAAATGCACATAATTTGAGTTCTAACACAAATGAAAAGCAAAATGAGGAAAATAATCAGTGGTAATGAACTTTGGGCTAGGACGTTGAACTACTACAGATACTGCAGTAATAAACAGGATCTGACATGGCAATAATGTGCCCTTTAATCAATTTTGGACTTGGCAAATCCACAAACAGGTATTGTGACATCAGGCAAATATAGGGGCTGGATATACAAGTTAACCAGTATCTGTGAGAAGAGCAAGAACCACACTAACAGCTATCAGGTTTAGAATGATACGAAAATTGGGCAGTGTAGGATAAGCAAGATAGATGTCCTCACTTAAGTACATCCATCCATAATTTGAATTAACCCATCATTATAAAACAGAATTTTCATATTTTTCAGACAATCAAAAGGCTGTTATCACAGATGAGTTTGCTTGACCAAATGTTTTTATTTTGAAAGTGCAGCTTATAAAAGGATGGGGAAAAAAACACTGATCTCAATTGCCACTTGGTACACCAAAATTTAAAGTTGTTCACGTGCTAACTTAGAGGAGTTCAGTAATGCCTGCAAAAGGACATGCCAAGAGCAGTACCAAGCATTCTTAAGTGATGAGGCTCCAAGTTAGTGAAGCTGCAATATATATGCACAACAAAAAATGTCATGCTATCTCACAACAAATAGATCAGACTGAAGATCTACAGGTCCCTCATCTAGTTATGAAAGATAATAGATAACTGAATAATTAACAAAAGGAGAGGCAGCTAGCTCCATGAAGACCTCCATCCTCAACAATACTATGGTCCAGCATATGACTGCTGAAGAAAGGGCTGAAGTGGATGTTCAGCCCAACTGGCAAACAGCTGATCCATCTCAAACTCAAGATATCTGCCCCCCAGAGAAGCCAGTCTACAACAAATCTGATTCAACAAAACCAACAGCTGAAGTCCTGGCTGTTGTACTTTAGGTCAAAAGCTCAAATGCTGCCTAGGTTGGACAATTTCAATTAAGGAGAGGCTGGATTTGTTTTGCTTGCAATTGAGGAGACTAGGCAGAGAGTTAATTGAAGAGATACAAAAATTGAGGGGCAGAAATAAGGTGAGTAGTGTTTTCTCTTAATGACGTCTAAAATCAAAGAGGAGTAAGACAGTTGGATGGAATCTAAGGATTTTTTTTTAAACCACAAGGATGGCTGCAATCTGGAATGCATTACCTGAGGAGGTAGATACCCTGACATTCAAAAAGGATCTAGATGAGCATCTGAACCACAAGACTATAGACCAAAAGGGTGGTAAATGGGGTTAGTGTGGGTGGGTACAGGATGGTCATCATGGTGTGATGAAAGATTTTTTTTAAATGTGCTGTACAGCTCCATGACTCTGGATACCGTAAAGACTATGAAATCAGATAACAATACAGCTATTGTACAGAATATGCACACTCAGGACTAAAAGGTGCATCTGGATAAGCAGTTCTCATGTAGTTATAACACACCTAAAAAACAATAATCTGGAAAACTGACGAGTTATATCTTATTCATATAAAGCAGGATGAATCTTATCCAAATGCCACCCAAACAACTCTCTATCACTGCATCAGGATAGGTTTCTTTAAACTTTTTAAATCTTAAATTAACCAAAGTAAAATTAAATTATTATTCTCAGTCAGGATGTATTCTAGCCTTTCTGTGCCTACTCATGCCAGGAAGCTTTGTTCCCCCTCTAAAGATATATTCTATATTTTAGAACATAACATGATATAGACCTTTGTAAATTGATTTTGCATTAGTCCTCCCAAGGATACAATTATATGATACAGTATCCATCAATCCTTTTCTCACTAATGGTTAACACTTGTTAATACCTACATATGGGAATTTAAATATACAATATTGCCTGACTTTGAAACATAAAGTACTCATCCTTTCGCACCAGAAGATTCCCATTTCTGATTTGGACAGTTGGCTTTGTAAAAAAAAAATTGGCACAAAAGTGTTAGAAACATAGAAAACCGACAGCACAATACAGGCCCTTCAGCCCACAAAGCTGTGCTGAACATCTCCTTACCTTAGAACTACCTAGGCTTATCCACAGCCCTCTATTTTTCTAAGCTCCATGTACCCATCCAGGAGTCTCTTAAAACACCCTATCGTTTCCACCTCCACTGCTGCCGGCAGCCCATTCCACGCACTCACCACTCTCTCCTTAAAATAAACTTACCCCTGACACCTACTTCCAAGCTATGCCCTTTCATGCTAGCCACTTCAGTCCCAGGAAAAAGCCCCTGACTATCCACATGATCAATGCCCCTCATTACCTTGTACACTTCTATCAGGTTACCTCTCATCCTCCATTGTTCCAAGGAGAAAAGGCCGAGTTCCCTCAATCTATTCTCATAAAGGCATGCTCCTTAATCCAGGCAACATCCTTGTAAATCTCCTCTGCACCCTTTCTATGGTTTCTACGTCCTTCCTGTAGTGTCGACCAGAACTGAGCACAGTACTCCAAGTGGGGTACTGTGTTATTAGATGTTGTCTATTTGAAACATCCCTGCCACCATCACTTCATATAAAGTCTTTAGATCTTGTTCAAATCTATAATATACCCAGAAAAAGGAAATGAGCATAATTGTAGACTACACTTATCTTTTGATATGCCTTTTCCATTTTTGTTTTTTTTTCCGGGGGAGGGGATTTGGGGGTTGATTATTGTGCTGTTGTTCTTTTCTTTCCTGGTTGCATGGCTATCCGGAGAGGAATTTCAGAGTTGCAGATTTTGGTAATAACTTAACCTTTGAACTTGGAAAGGTACATGGATAGGAAAGGTTTAGAGGGATATGGGCCAAATGCAGGCAAAAGGGAGTAGTGCATATGTATTCTCTGGACACCATTGGGCTTAAGGGCCTACTTCTGTTTTGCTTTGTTCAATTATCCACAATCCCAGGTTTAAAGCCTTCCTCATTTCATAACTGCATCAAACATTCATATTCTGACAAGCCAAAATTCATGGCATTCATAGCAAAATTTCACTCACCCGATAAGAGGAATTGGCATCGTGGGTAGATTTTCTGGCTAGCAACAGTTTTTCTGCCATTGAACATCTTTTGATCACAAAGGATCCCACCAATCCAGTTTATGAACAATGCGTTCCACTCTCAGCAGGGAGGCTACACAGTATCCACGCCAGCATCACCAAGCTCCAAAACAGTTACTTCACCCAAGCCAATACCTCCACCCATTAAACCACACTACCAACACTACTTTAGCATTTCCTGTCAGATTCACCCATGTACAGATACTCCTGCATCTTTCCATCACTTTATGTACATAAAATCTATGTATACAAGCTATCTTATGTGCTTATATTTATTGCATTTTTATATTTTTTATGCTTATTGTAATTTTTAATGCTGCATTGGATCCAGAATAACAATCATTTTGTTTTTCTTTACTCCTGGGCACTGAAGAATGATAAACAGTCTTAAATATACTCAAAAGACCCAACTGCTTCTTTATCCATACTCTCTCAACTCCAGTATCAAACTTCAGCTTGAACAAACTCATCTTCCAAAAAAGTTAAGGTTATTATTTCTAATCTTGCCACAAAATTTACTGTTCTGCCATCCTCTCTGCATTCTTCAGCAATCAGCAATACTTCCCTCCCATGCTCTTCATTTCTTTGGTCTAATCTACTATTGACATCAACACTTTAGGCAAGGTTGTCAAAGCCCAAAAGCTTTGAAATGTTAAACTCTTCCATAAAGTTCTTTTGCAGCTACCCAGATGTCTCAAATAAAAACCAAGCTGTTCTTGAGCTCCGTTTGACTGAAATGTTTCAGATCAGGGAAAGGAGTCAATTACCTAGTACTGCAATGTAGTAATTTGTTGAATGGTTTCATTTTTTTTTAATGGAACAAATTTTGCTTTTATTGTTAGGCTTTCAATTTGGACAGGAAGTCAATAAACTGAGATGCAAAGAAAAGTTGAGCGCATCTATTTGTAGTTTCTAATCTCAGAATATGTCATATGTTACAAAACAGGTGGCCCCCGTTTTTTGAACGTTCACTTTACGACAGCTTGCTGTTACGAAAGACCTACATTAGTACCTGTTTTTGCTAACCAAAGAGGATTTTCGCTTTTACGAAAAAGACACCCGCTTTATACGTGTTTACCTCGAGAAAGACTACCATGACCGTGAAGCTTTGTGCAGGCAGTTGTGTGCGCATGCGTGTACATGCTTACGCATGTACGTACGTAGGCGTGTATGTGCACGTGCGTTTACATGCCAATTTTTTTTCTCCAAATCAATTTTGGCTCGCCGTCTTCCTGATTTTGATAAGTGAAACTACACTATACATACAATATTTCTACTTTATATAGGCTATATATTTATCATATCATTCCCTCTTTTAGTATATGTTAGTGTTATTTTAGGTTTTATGTGTTGCTTGATTTGGTAGTTTATTTTTTGGGTGTGGGAACGCTCAAAAATTTTTCCATATAAATTAATGGTAATCGCCTCTTCGCTTTATGCCATTTCGGCTTACGAACTGTTTCATAGGAACGCTCTACCTTCGGATAGCGGGGAGGGGGGGGGGGAGCCTGTACGCCAACAAAGTTCAGAAAATACTAATAAAGCTTCTTCCACTAAGAACACTGCAAGCAAAGTCTTTGAATATTTTTAAGGCAGAGTTAGTTCAACATTTGCTAGGCAAGAGTATGACAATTGTCATGAGAAGGCAGTCATGATTTAATTGAATTGAATGGCATCTGCTCCCAATGTGCAAGTCTGGGGTTCTAAGATATATTCAATTCTCTGCTTCAAGCTCTATGGAGGATAAGAGAAATACAAAATAGTTAAAGAGTGAGGAAAGTTCAATACAAATTAGTACTGTTCTTGTTCATTAACAGGTTAAGATAGTATGGTTAACATGTAAAGGAGGAATACAAACTCTCACAGATGAGTACCAAACCTGCAAGTTATGACCGAATGCAGGAATTACAGGGAAAGTTTGATCTTCTCAACCTCCAGTTTTAAATACAGTCGGCCCTCCTTATCCGCGAATTCAACCAACCGTAAATCGCGAAAACCGGAAGTGCTCTTCCAGCACTTGTTGTTTGAGCATGTACAGACTTTTTTTTCTTGTCATTATTCCCTAAACAATGCGGTATAACAACCATTTTACATAGCATTTACATTGTATTAGGTATTATAAGTAATCTAGAGATGATTTAATGTATACAGGAGGATGTGTGTGGGTTATCGTGGATCGGGATCGAAAAAAATTGGAAATTCTCTTACTAAGTTGGAACAGGTACATCCGGTATTATTTAGCGTCAGTTAGTCAAATGTTTGTCTTAGTATATTATATATTTTACCTTTCTATACATATAAAACACTTAACGTATGTTTCAGCGCCAGGCTCAGGAACAGAAGTTCCCGAGTTCGATCTAGTGACAGATTGCTCCCAAGTGCGCTCTTCACCATGCCGGTTTGATGTGGAGGATCAAAAACCCAAAACCCAATAATTAAACCACTGTGTTACTTAGTAATAACTGCAGCTTTCATCGGGGTCTGGGGTTCCGCTGGGTCCTAAGGTCCAGACAGGTTAAATAAGGGACTTGAGCATCCGCGAAGGATCCCAGAACCAATCCCCCGCGCATAAGGAGGGTCGACTGTATATGCCAATTCTCTTTTTGGAACTCCTTTATATGAAATTTATATTTGGATACATGTCTTAAGAGATGAATGGCTGGATCCACATCACATTTTGGTCCATTCTCAGGTAAGTTTAAGTTATCACTCCTAACACTATACAAGATCATATTAACAATTTTAACCAGGGGTAAACAATTAAGTCAGGTGTGACAAGCATACCCAAGCAACCTTTCAATACAGTAAGAGGCTTAGAGGCAATGGTGTGTTCTAAGAAACATATGCCATTAAACTTTAATGAATCAAAAGCAAAAGAGGGAAATAGCACTAGATATTGTATAAAAATTGGTCAAAATCCATTCACTGCAAGTCAGCAACGGTCTTTAATTTGTTTTCTCTACACGTACAGCAGAGTAATCATAACACTGCTGTTAATAAGGCACAGTTAATTAAAAATCACAACCTGAGTAACTGCTTCACAATAAAAAGGAACACTCTGTTAACTTTCCAAACACTTAGTAAAGTGAGAATAAATGGCTTTAACCATAAAGAAGCAACATCAAACAGCAAATATGGATCTCACTGGTACAAATATTTCAAAGGTTTTCTCCCTACTTGGCATACTTTCAAATATTTTATCATCCTTTGCAACCAAGTGTTTATCTCCTTGCAACAAAACTCAAAACTGTTGGCAATCTTGAACTTTACAAGATTAGCGCAAGGCCATGCATTAACGCCACTACAATAATGTATATTTCCATCTAAAAAAGTTCATGCACTGCCAGAATCCAAACACAAACCTTTGAAGCATGTAGATTCAAAGCTTCATACACTCTTACATAGACTTCCTCATAATTCTCTATAAGGCAGTCAAAACTCTGCTGTCAATGACCTAACTCACACCATCTTGTTCAAAGCAAATTTATTATCAAAGCATATATCACCATATACAACACACAGATTTATTTTCTTGTGGGCATTCACAGTAAATACAAAGCAACACAATAGAATCAATGAAAAACTGCAAAGACGGACAACAACCAATGTGCAAAGGATAATTACATTATGCAAATACAAAACAGGAAAATATATTAATGAATAAATATTGAAAGCATGGGTTGTAGAGTTCTTGAAAGTGAGTCCATAGGTTATGGAATCATTTCAGTGTTGGGGTGAGTGAAGTTATCCACTCTGGTTCCATAGTCTGATGGTTCAGGGAAAATAACTATCCCTAAACCTGGTGATGTGGAATCCAAGAGTCCTGTACCTCCTTCCTGACGGCAGCAGAAAGGGAGCATGGCCTGGAAGGTGGGGGCTTCTTGATGATGGATGCTGCTTTCCTGTGACAGTGTTCCTTGTTAATAGGGAGGCATACCTGTAAGGACTGATCTGTATCCACTACTTTTTATAGTTACCCCCCCCCCCCCACCCCACCCCACCCCACTATTTAAGAGCTTTGGAGCTTGCATACCAAGCCATGATCCAACCAGTCAGTATACTCTCAACTGCACATCTATAGAACTTTGTCAAATTTTTTGATAACATGCCAAATCAGAATTGGGTTTAATATTATTGGCAAATGTCGTGAAATTTGCTGCTTTAATGCAGCAATGCAATACATTAAAAAATCTACAAAATTCAGACTCCTGTACCACCACTTTGATGGTAGCAATGAGAAGAGGTCCTGGGTGATGAAGGTCATTAATGACAGATGCCGCCTTCTTGAGGCATTGCCTTTTGAAGGTGTCCTCCATGCTGAAGAGGCTAGTGCCTATGATGGAGCTGGTTGAGTTTACAACCACCTGCAGTACCCTCCATACCACATGGTGAAGCTTTCCACTGTGCATCTGTAGAAATCTGCAAGGGTCTTTAGTGACATACCAAGTCTCCTCAAACTCTACTGAAATATAGTCACTGTCATGCCTTCTTTGTAATTGCTTGAATATGCTGGGCCCAGGATAGATCCTCAGAGATGTTGACAGCTTGAAACTTGAAACAGCTGATCCATCAATGATGACTGATGTGTGGTCCCTTGACTTGCCCTTCCTGAAGTTCACAATCAATTCTTTGGTCTTAATGTCATTGAGTGCAAGATTGTTGTGACACCAGTCAGCCAGCTGATCTATCTCACTCCTATATACCTCCTCACTATTGCAGGCCAAATCAAAGCAGATGATGAATCGGTATATATGAGGGAGATTGAGAATATGTCCAAATGGCGCTGTTATGAGTGATGCACAGACCTGATGGACAATGGGGTGCAGAGTTAACCATTCCCAACCCCCCCCCCCCCCCCGAGAACTACGAACTATTACTGTGGCTATGCTGCTCATGAGAGAGAGAGAGAGAGAGAGAGAGAGATGAAACACAGGCAAGAACATCTGCTACAGATAAGAGGGAGAGAGAGAGAGACTGTTGATTTACTGTATTTTGATTCTTCCTGGATTATTTACCTTCCAATACAAGGACTTTACTTTGCTCGTTAACATTCCTCAGGAGATAGCAGGAGTGGCCTGATTTGATGGACACAGTCACTCAGAGTTGATGGATAGCTGAGATCTCGTGAGTGGGGATAAAAGACAGGTCTGGAGAGACATCCTTCAGACACACCAGTGGACACTGACTGAGTGTTGGGAACCCACAGAAAGGTGGGGGCTTCGGAGACCAAACCAGGAGATCGGTCAGTAAAGCTCACAGTGTTACAGCAGGGCCGCTGGGGACTTGTGTGTGTGTCCACTCATGCCAGAGTGACGAGTCCACCACAGAAGAACGGTCTAGCTGAAGACCAGAGGGGTCATAACTGAATAACCACAACAACACGACGGATTAAGAAAGTCACAAAAGGTTTGCCTGCCGCAGCTGTTGCTGTTACATCTCGCTCGCTCTCTCTCTCCGATTTCAATACAACCACCATAACTACCTCAGCATTTATGAACTGAACTCTATACTTTCCTATGACAATTCATTTACCCCTAGACATCGATAGAGCTTGTTTATTATTATTCCTACACTTTTAGGTTTATTACTGCTAACTTGTTTTACATGTATATTTGCATTTTTGATATTGTATTGTGTAGTTTACTAATAAACACCTTTAGTTTTGGTACCTCCAGACTCCAATGGATTCTTCTTTCTCTGTTGGTCAGACACCCAGTTACGGGGTACGTAAACAAATTGGGGCCTCGTCTCCAGGATTTGATTACCAAATTGGGGGGGGGGGGCAGTGAATCGGGATGGAAGTCCCTTATCTGATCTGGTTGTGTGGATAACCAGACGGGAAACCAGCAGAGATGGAAATTGACAAATTTTTAAAAGACCCGACTTCGGGGGCATTAGAGGATGCCAGGAAGGCAGAATTGGTGAGCATTGCAAAATGGTTAAATCTTTCTGTGGTGAAATCGTCGACGAGCAAGTTGGATATACAGAGAGCAATAGCTGTGTATTATGTATCCGAGGGTGTGTTCACGTCGGATGTATTGGACCTGTTCCCTGAGAAAAAACCAGTCGAGGGCGAGCTTCAGATACAGATAGAAAGATTAAGGTTGGCTGCGGAGGAGGAGGAAACGGAACATGAGCTCCAGATAAAGGAGACAGAAGCTGCAAGACAGAGAGAAGAAGCTGATAGGCAGAGGGAGGACAGAGAGAAAGAGACACAGGTTGCGCTGGAAATGGAGAGGTTAAAGGCATCGCAGGGAAGAGACCGGATTGCAAACCCAAATGAGGGGTTCAAGATTGGTCAGGAGATCCAGTTGGTACCTCCATTCGAGATGAATGTCGATAAGTCCTTCCTTCATTTTGAGAAAGTGGCTGTGAATCAGAACTGGCCTAAGGGGAAATGGGTTGTTCTGTTACAGAGCGTACTTAGGGGGAAGGCTCAACAAGCGTATTCGGCATTGTCTATGGATGAGTCTAAGGATTACGAGGAAGTAAAAAGGGCTGTATTGAGGAGTTACCAGTTGGTGCCAGAGGCATACTGGCAAAAGTTGCGGAACTTGAGAAAGCCGTGGAATCACACGTGTTTAGAGTTTGCCCGTGAGATGTAAATGTATTGTGAGCGTTGGTGCGCCTCAAAATGGGTCGTTGGAGATTATGATAAACTGTTACAGTTAATACTGATGGAGCAGTTCAAAGGTTGTATCCCTGAGAGTATGAAGAAGTACTTGGATGAGAAGGAGACAGTGACTCTGTCTGTGACTGCCAAATTAACAGACGAGTATGCCTTAACCCACAAAACAAAGTTTTCCCTAAATAAGAGCTACCAGAAAGGCAGAAGGGACGGTAGAGAAAGCCCACCGGCTAAGGCAGAGAATAAGCCGAAAGCTAGTGGAAAAGGTGAGGAGGAGGAAAAACAGGCTGGCAGGAAGGTTCCCAAATTTACGTGTTATAATTGTGGGAAAGCTGGTCATATAGCATCTAAGTGCTTTGCTCCGAAGAAGGAGACAGGAAAAGGAAAAACAGCAGTCCCGACTGGTTGCAATGACTCGGTCAACAGATCGATGGGGAAGGCAAAGTTAGATAAAGCACATGAGGGGCGTGAGAAGTTTATCTCGGAAGGGACGGTGTCTGTGAAGGAAGGAGAAACCCCAGTTCCACTGTGGATCTGGAGAGATACTGGGGCTGATCAGTCATTGATTCTAAGGAAGATGTTAGACTTCGTTTCTGAGACTGAGACTGGGGAGGTTGTGTTGAGGTATCAGAAAAGGACCGAGGCCGTACCTTTGCACAGGATGTTTCTGAAATGTGACCTGGTATCTGGACCAGTCGAAATAGGGGTGCGGTCGAAACTACCGATGGATGGTGTGGACGTCTGACTTGGTAACGATCTGGCAGGTGGTGACGTGTATTCAGCAGTGAAGCTGACAAGTAAGCCTGTGAGTGCTGAGGACCCGCCCATAGATTCCAAGATTTATCCCGCCTGCGCAATAACCCACAGCATGTCTAGAAAGGCGGCTGAGACAGGAACCCGTTTGAATGAGTCTAGTGTTGATTTAGCGGAGACATTTTTACTGACCCTGTACCAGGAGGGGTTAGAGGATGGTAAAACAGAGAATAGTGGAGTTAAGGAAAGTAAGGGAGACGAAGCAGATTTAGTGTTGTCAAGGAACAAAATTTTGAACCTGATTCATAAGATACCCCTAGGTGGACACTTAGGAGTGAGGAAGGAATTTATGGAGGCACAGAATAAAGATGAGAAACAGATGGGGCAGTTAGAAGGTCCAGGGTTGAACACGGATGATCTGTCAGGCTTGACAGAGCTGTTTTCAGTTGAAGTTAAGAGCGTTCCTGATGATGTAAGGATAGTCAATAGAAACAATAGAAAATAGGTGCAGGAGTAGGCCATTCAACCCTTCGAGCCTGCACCGCCATTCATTATGATCATGGCTGATCATCCAACTCAGAACCCTGTACCTGCTTTCTCTCCATACCCACGATCCCTTTAGCCATATCTAACTTCCTCTTAAATATAGCCAATGAACCGGCCTCAACTGTTTCCTGTGGCAGAGAATTCCACAGATTCACCACTCTCTGTTTGAAGAAGTTTTTCCTCATCTCGGTCCTAAAAGGCTTCCCCTTTATCCTTAAACTGTGACCCCTCGTTCTGGACTTCCCCAAAATCAGAAACAATCTTCCTGCATCTAGCTTGTCCAATCCCTTTAGAATTTTATACGTTTCAATAAGATCCCCCCTCAATCTTCTAAATTCCAGTGAGTATAAGCCTAGTCAATCCAGTCTTTCTTCATATGAAAGTCCTGCCATCCCAGGAATCAATCTGGTGAACCTTCTCTGTACTCCCTCTATGGCAAGAATGTCTTTCCTCATATTAGGAGACCAAAACTGCACACAATATTCTAGGTGCAGTCTCACCAAGGCCTTGTACAACTGCAGTAGAACCTCCCTGCTCCTACTCAAATCCTTTTGCTATGAATGCCAACATACCATTTGCCTTTTTCACCGCCTGCTGTACCTGCATGCCCACCTTCAACGACTGGTGTAGTGACATCCAGGTCTCATTGCATCTCCTCTTTTCCTAATCGGCCACCGTTCAGATAATAATCCTGTTCTTGCAACCAAAGTCCTAGATGAAAAGGATGCCGCTGCCTTGAGGGAGTCTGCTGGGTTAGCAAAGTTGTTTTAACCCGCAAGGTTGAGTTTACTCCAGATGGGAGTTGCCCAGAGAGTTACAGGGAGGATCAGGGGAACTTAGAATTTGAAAAAGGGACTGGTATTGAAAGCCTAGGAGAGGCAGATGTCCCATTTGCTTGTGTTCAGGATGTAAAGGATGTGGAGTCAGAGGGTACTGAACCTAGTGTTGAAGCTCAGGAAAAGTCCGAGGTATCTGATTTAGTTGAAAAGGAATGCAATGCTTTTGGGTCAGATAGACTTGGTTCAGTGAAGAAAGGGTTAACCGTGGTACCAGTAGAAAGTGAGAATTCTCAGTCACTTGTGTTAAAAGTTAGTGAGGAGATGAAAGCTGGTGATGTGAATATTATTGAAGGGAAAGGGAAAAGTATTGTTCCTAAACTTTTGAATAAAGAAAATTTAAAGTCGGGTTTGGTTTCAGAACTGTTAAAGTGAAGGGACCGTTAGCTGAACAGTGGTTTGTTAACAAGGTGCTTGCGAATCAATTACAGTTTGTTTTGGAATTTAAGGATAAACAACTTGGTGATGTTGTTCAAGGATGAGAGTTGGAGAGGGAGAACTTAAAAGTGTTGTTTTGACCAAGAGGGATCACCTGCAGATATTAAACGAGAAACAAACAGAATTGAAGATCCTCAAGATAAAATTAATGACTTGCTTAAAATTAATGAGTGGTTTGGAAGTTCAGCAAATGGGCTTAGTTTGGAAGACATTGGTGATAAGCTAGCTCATTGGAAAGGAGTCTGTGAAGGCCTATTCCAAGCCGGTGAGCAAGCTAACCACGTGAGAGTTAAGTGGAAAAGAGGCAAAGGGTTGACCAAATGCCACTTTGAATAACAGGATCTGGTTTTGCGGGAATTTGATTTTTTTTTAAACAAAGAATGTGAATAATAAAGATAAAAACACCATGGAAGATTGACTGTTTGAATGTTAAGTTTAAAAGTAAAATAGAGATTAGTATTTGCAGACTTCTGTAATGTACTACATTATAATCACACATGTATTGGTTCACACTTTGCAATATACATCTAAGCTAAGAACACAACCCATTGGTATTCTTGGCTAACATGAAAAATAAAAATAGGAGGTTATTAAGTTGGAGTCTGTTGTTACAGGAATTCGATATTAAAATACAACATGTAAAGGGGAGTGAGAATGTAATTGCTGACTGTTTATCCAGATATTAATTTGAAAGTGTACTTGTATTATTCTTGTAGTTAAGACCACTTCTGTATTTAGTTAAAATTCTATAATATGCTTTATTAGTTAATTTTCACCCTGGTGAAAATTCCCAGAAGGATGGGGGTGTTATGAGTGATGGACAGACCGGATGGACAATGGGGTGCAGAGTTAACCATTCCCAACCCCCCCCCTCCTGAGAACTACGAACTATTACTGTTGCTATGCTGCTCATGAGAGAGAGAGAGAGAGAGAGAGAGAGAGAGAGAGAGAGAGATGAAACACAGGCAAGAACATCTGCTACAGATAAGAGGGAGGGAGAGAGAGAGACTGTTGATTTACTGTATTTTGACTCTTCCTGGATTATTTACCTTCCAATACAAGGACTTTACTTTGCTCGTTAACATTCCTCAGGAGATAGCAGGAGTGGCCTGATTTGATGGACACAGTCATTCAGAGTTGATGGATAGCTGAGATCCCGTGAGTGGGGATAAAAGACAGGTCTGGAGAGACATCCTTCAGACACACCAGTGGACACTGACTGAGTGTTGGGAACCCACAGAAAGGTGGGGGCTTCGGAGACCAAACCAGGAGATCGGTCAGTAAAGCTCACAGTGTTACAGCAGGGCCGCTGGGGACTTGTGTGTGTGTCCACTCATGCCAGAGTGACGAGTCCACCACAGAAGAACGGTCTAGCTGAAGACCAGAGGGGTCATAACTGAATAACCACAACAACACGACGGATTAAGAAAGTCACAAAAGGTTTACCTGCCGCAGCTGTTGCTGTTACATCTCGCTCGCTCTCTCTCTCTCTCTCCGATTTCAATACAACCACCATAACTACCTCAGCATTTATGAACTGAACTCTATACTTTCCTATGACAATTCATTTACCCCTAGACATCGATAGAGCTTGTTTATTATTATTCCTACACTTTTAGGTTTATTACTGCTAACTTGTTTTATATGTATATTTGCATTTTTGATATTGTATTGTGTAGTTTACTAATAAACACCTTTAGTTTCGGTACCTCCAGACTCCAACGGATTCTTCTTTCTCTGCTGGTCAGACACCCAGTTACGGGGTACATAACAGCGCCACCAGAACAACCTCAATCTCAATATCAGCAGGTCATCAATGTCATCTGCGCAAACTTCTAAGGAAGTAGAGATCCTGCCTTGCCTTCTTTGTAACAGCAGTTACCTGTTGGATCCAGGATAAATCCTTTGAAATAACACCAAGGACTTAAAAGTTGCTAACTCCTTCTCCCTCTGATCTCCAGACCGCTGCTTCCTCCACCTGTAGTCAATAATCATCTCTTTAGATTTGCTGACAATGAGTGAGAAGTTGTGTTGTGGCACCATTCAGTCAGATTCTCAATCTCCCTCATGTATGCTGATTCAGCAACACCTTTAATTTAGCCCACACAACACTAAAATAGGGCAATTGTCAGAAGTATAAAGGCAGTAGAGCAGGGTACTAAGCACACAACTTTGTGGTTCATCTATACTGATGGTGATTATGGAGGATACTGTTGCCAATCTGAACAGACTGGGGTCTACAGGTAAGGATCCAGTTGCACAAGGAGATATTAGACAGACAGACAGACATACTTTATTGATCCCGAGGGAAATTGGGTTTCATTACAGCCGCACCAAGAATAGTGAAGAAATATAGCAATATAAAACCATAAATAATTAAATAATAATAATGAGTTAATCATGCCAAGTGGAAATAAGTCCAGGACCAGCCTATTGTCTCAGGGTGTCTGACACTCCGAGGGAGGAGTTGTAAAGTTTGAAGCCAAGATCTTGTAATTTATTGATTAATTTTGAGGGGATAACATTGAATGCAAAGTTTAGATCAACAGTTCTTGTGGCTCAGATTATCGATAACAGTCCTCTGAAGATCCTCAAGATGCCTAACATCAGTCCTGCTTAAATTATTATAAGGTATTCTAAGGAACAAAATATAGATTTAATTGGTAACTTTAATGTCAGAGAAATGTATACAATTTACATCCTGAAATTTTCTTTCCTTCGCAAGCATCCACAGAAAAAGGAGTGCCCCAAAGAATGAATGCAGTTAAATATTAGAACCCCAAAGCCCCCAACCCCCCACGCATAAGCAGCAATGAACCCCCTCCCCCACCAGCCAAAAAGCATCAGCACCCCCATCAAGCACAAGTGTGCAGCAAAGCACCAATAAAGACAGACTTGCAGTACCCCAAAGACTACTCATTCACCTGGTATTCAACATACCACAGGCTCTCTTCTAATAAGGGAAAAAAGAGGTGACCCTGTTTTCACAGCGAAAGGGGAGACATAACAAAGCAACTCGCTGATTTATGGTGTTAAAAGTCTGTTGTCGCTTTTTCCGAGCTCTGTGCCCAAAGTAATTGGATAGACAGGGCCCGATTAGTTGTAGTCAACATGGCTTTGTGTACGGTAGGCCATACCTAATCAGTCATATAGAGTTCTTCGAAGAGTGACCGAGAAGGTTGAAGAAAAACCAGAACAGGATTCTCTGTCAACTTTAGCAAGGCCTTTGACAAAGTCCTGCATGGGTGGCTGGCCCAAAAGTTAATGTTCTTTGCCATTCAGGATGAGTAGACAATTGGCTTATTGAGAGGAGCCAAACAGAAGTAGTAGATGGCTCTTTCTCTGACTGGAAGCTGTGACCAGTGGTGCACTGCAGAGATCAGTGCTGTGTTTGCTGTTGTTTATCATCTACAATACATTAATGATTTTGAAGACAATGTAGATGACACGATGACTGGGGAATAGAGCAGAGCATGTCCAGAGTTAGCATACTCCAATGAAGCTGTACAAAGCGCTGCTGAGACACAAGTTAAGAGTACTGTGTGCAATTTTGGTCACCTACTGACAGGAAAGATGTCAATAAGGTTGAAAGAATGCAGAGAAAATTTGCAAGGATGTTCCCAGAACTTGAGTTATAGGGAAAGTTTGACTAGATTAGGACTTGGACTTTATTCCCTAGAGTTTAGGAAAATGAAGGAAGAACTTAGAAGTTTCTGTGCTGTGCTGTTCTATAACTGTTTTAACTAAATTCAAAGTCCTTTACAAACAATTGTTTTATTTATACTTCCCATTCTTTAAACTGGCAAATTTTTTTATTATCCTTTATATAGTTGCCTACCCTGCATAGTACTGAATGCTGACTGATGCATCAGACTTAACTCATTTAGATAATGATTAGTTTCTATCAGTTGTAGAGATGGGGCAAAGGGTGGAGACAACAGAAGGAATGTCTGAGACGGGTGGAGAAGAAAACTAGTTGAGTCGCATTTTCATCTGTAACTGCACCAAAAGTAAAAGAAACCAAAGAACAGATTGTGGAAGAATACTCCTCTACAGCTCAGCACAGACTCAGGATCAAACTGCCATCTATCAGCACTGTTAACATGTTTTGGATTGAGAACCTTCCATCAGGATTGGAAAGGAAAGAGTAGAATCCAGAATAAGATGGAGGGAAAGTGACAGGTGTGGCTAGGTGAGGGGAAGGTGGAGAAGGAAAATGAAGAGGTAAAGGGTTGAAGGAGTAATCTGAAGGGAGTGTGGACCACGGGAGGAAAGGAGAGGCACCAGAGGGAGACATTAGGCAGGTAAGGAGAAGAGAATAGGTGGCCCAGGGAGATTCTGCCTTTTGTGGCGAACAACACAAAAGGTACTTAATAAAGTGGTCCTCCTATCTGCATCGGCTCTCACCGAAGAAGAGGACGCCACACTAGGAGGTTCGGATGCAATAGATGACCTGAAAGACTCACAGGTGTATGTCTTTGATTCCTCTTTCTGACATACTTGACCTCACATCTTCCCACATTAACCAATTCTTAGGGCACACCACTAATTAAAATTTCTGGTCTTTAAAAAAAAAACACTTGTTCCAACTATACTTCTATGTTACAATGAGACTTTAATTCAGGTTACTAATTTCCTCGATACTGTGGGCTTTTACTATATGCACCTGCCGTTTATGTGGTGCCTTTCTCAAATGCTTTCTGCAAAATCAAATAGACATCTCTACAACTTTGCTTGCTATATACAGAGGTGTACTCGAATACTTTGCAAAGTTATAAACAATTGTCCTTTCCCAAAACCATACAGACTTGTTTTGATTGCATTAAGCTTCTCTCAAGGAAATGTAAGTGGCATATTTAGTCACTTTACAGAAGGCACACAAGTCACTGTACTTCATTCAGAGCTTGAGGGTACATCAGAGACTGTAGCATATGTCCACAGATGTACTGTGGAGAGCATTCTAACTGGTTGCATCACCATCTGGAATAGAGGCACAAGATTCCCCAACATTGAGGACACTTTCAAAAAGTGGTGCCTGAAGGTAGCAATCATTAAGGACCCTCACCATCCCAATGTGCCCATTTCTCATTATTACCATCAGGGAGAAGGTACAGGACCCTGTTCCTAAACCACTTAGGAACAGCATCTTCTCCTCCATCAAAGTTCTGAACGGTCCATGAATGTATGAACACTACCTCGTGATCGTTCTTTTGCACTTTTACAGCAATTTGTTATGGATGCAATGTATTGCTGCAACAAAAAATTACATTTCATGATTTTTGTCAGTAACAACAAAAAACTGATTCTAATAGCAAAACTGATGATATACCAGACAGTAAAGAAAAATGTCTAAGATTACAACTGGGAGATTAGGCAACAGAATGGCTTACAGAATTTAATTAAGACTAAATTGGAGAGTTTTAAACCAGGCCAGAAAATACACTGTAAATGGAGGGTGTGGAAATTGTCACAAGCTCTTCTACATCTACATAATGAAGTATGATCATCTCCTTCACATGGACGTACCTCTTTGCTCCCTTGGTGGTGGGAAGGAGAAAGGTTGGGACAGGCAGCTATTGTATCTCCAGCAGTGCCCAACAGATGGGGAATGATCAGAGGAGATGTAAGATCACTGCAAGAACTGCAAGGGGAGAGACTTCTTTGGAATGCTCTTGGGGAAGAGGAGATGAACAACTCGGTGGAAACCCACTGAAAGTCATGGAAATTACGGAAATAGTTCATTGAAGGCTAATGGTGTCAAGAGGATCTATATTCTTACCCTGCCAAGTTGTAGGGAGACAAGAGCATAGGTGGCAAATAGGTCTCTCATCCACCAGCAACAACAATAAAGATAAAACCATAGTTAAGGGAAAAGGAAGACATCAAAGACAGTGTTGAGAAAAAAAATCTTCATTTGAAACGACATAACAGAACTGGAGAAAGTGCGAGAATGTAATACGATCTTTATAGGAAGCAGCTTTAGTGGAAGTCTAGTAAAGGTGGGTGTGGAAATCTGCGGCTTTAAGTGGATACTGCTCTCCATCTCTACAGATAGACAAAGTTCAAGAATGGGAAGAGTCAGATATGAACCACATGTAGGAGGCTGGGCAAAACACTGCATAAAAATACTAATGCCTGAACTTCCACTCACACAAACTCTGAAGTTTACTTTCACCCTACTCTCACTTTCATATCTGGCTCTCCACAGCTTAATATAAGCTTGTTTCCTCAGGTTTCGTCCCCCATCTTGAAGACGGTTCATTGATCTGATCATAATCTGTTTCTCTCTCCATAAATGATACCTGACCTGGTGAGTTTTTTCAATCCAATCACCGGTAGGACAGCCCCACATAGCTGGCGTACTATAACAACATTAAGAACCTTCAACATCAAATCCAGGTTCTAATCAGTCCCATGGCAACAAGATAAACACAAGTAAAGATACCTCATCCAGATCACTTCCTTCACATGATCAATAAGACTTGGAAGATGCACAGACAATATCAAAAGCATACAAAGTAGTCGGCCCTCCTTATCCACGAGGGATTGGTTCCGGGACACCCGGCAGATACCAAAAAACGCAGATGCTCGGCCCTTATTTAACTAGTCTCAGTGTGGTGATCTTTAGGACCCAGCAGAACCCCGGACCTTATTTAATCTGTCTCAGTGCGGTGGAGTTTAGGACCTGGCACAGCTCTGAATCTGCAGTGTTTCTGTTCACGAAAATAATCACAATTGAAAATAAGGTGGAAGTAATAAAGCAATCAGAAAGAGGTGAAACGCCATTAGGCTACAGTCAGTCAACGATCAAAACAATTTTAATGGGGCATGTGAAAGGCCCTGCCCCGATGAAAACTACAATTGTTAGCAATTATAAGCAACGTAGTGGTTTAATTATTGAAATACATATGTTTCTTAAGTGTTTTATATGCACAGAAAGGTAAAATATATACTATATACTAAGACAAACGTTTGACTAACTGACGCTAAATAATACCGGATGTACTTGTTCCAACATCAATTCTGACTTAAAAACGGACTCAGGAACGGTACTCATTCATAACCCGGGGACTGCTTGTGTTTTAAAATCATCTTTAGATTACTTATAATACCTAATACAATGTAAATGCTATGCAAATAGTTGTTATATTGCATTGTTTAGGGAATAATGACAAGAAAAAAGTCTGTACATGCTCAAACAATAAGTGCTGGAGACAGAACTTCCAGGTTTTCCCGATCCGCGGTTGCTCGAATCCGCGCATGCGGAACCCGCGGATAAGGAGGGCTGACTGTACTCTGGATGGGAAACTTCAGTGTTAATCACCAAGAATGGCTTGGTAGCACCACAACTCACTGAACTCTGATGGATATAGCTGCTGAATTGAGTCTGAGACAGGCTATGAATGAACAGGGATAAACCTACAAAGGTGTCTTCATCCACCTAACTGCAACAAAGATGCACATGTCCACAATTGCACTGGTAGAAGCAATTGGTTAAAATGGAAACAATTGACGTAGCCCTCAAAATCAGTATCCATAAGGTGCTTTAAGCAATAGGCATCATCACTATCTATGAGCTCATGGCTTGGCAAATCAACACTGTCAACAGAATCTTGGTTCAAATCAGAAGTGGACAAAGCCATACTGTGACATCATGGGGAAAAAATGAAGATTAGATGTCCTCCTGAAGTTGCAGCACAGAACTGCAAACATGCTTATAGAGTAAAAATAATTGACCAATGGACTGAGCTAAGCAACTCAACCAAAATTCTGATCAAAACGCCTGCTATGGTGAATAATTAAGCAGCTAATGAAGCGTCCCATCTTCATCTTGAATACAGTCCATGGCAAGCTGTAATAAATACTGAAGCACTGAAACTCAGTTCAGACAGAAATTAGTTCTTCTGCCTGAAACTGTCTCTTGAACTAGCCACTCCTCTGGATGAGCTGTTGTAATACTAATACAACACTGAAATTTACCTGAAAATGTAGAAACCATACTCTGCTCACCCAAAGAGCACTATGTCCAAACAGGGTAATTAACAACTGATCAGTCTGCTAACTGTCTGCAATAATCAGCTAAATAGTGAACAATTGTCATTGATAATGTGATAATTCAGTAATTACCCACCAATTAACCTTGTTACACATGCAAAATTTGGGCTTCACTGGACATTTCATCACAGCCTTGTTCATGGGCCAAGAAGCTGAATTCCAGAGGTGAGTAACAATGATTGCAAGAAGCTCTACCTCATCCAAGAACTAAACAGCCTCTCACTACCCTCCACCACACACAATAGATATAGGGCATGCCATTTACAGAACACACATTGCAGTAACTGTCTTGGCTATGCCGAGAGCCCCTCTCAAGCCCACAAACTTGCATGAAAATTCTATTACATTTTGTATTTTTACAATACCAGACTCAATGTTTCAGGAACAGCTTCTTCCCCTCAGCCATCAGATATCTGAACAGTTCATGAACACTACCTGTTTTTTCCCCTTTTTTTTGCTCTGTTATACAGTCGGCCCTCCTTATCTGCGGGGAATTGGTTCCGGGACCCCCCCCCCCCCCCCCGCAGATACCAAAAATGCAGATGCTGAAGTTCCTTATCTAACGTGACTCAGTATGGTGATCTTCAGGACCCAGCGGAACCCAGGTCTTTACTTAACCTGTCTCAGTGCGATGGACTTTAGGACCTGGCGCAGCTCTGAATCCGCAGTGTTTCTGTTCACGAAAATAATCACGATCACGATTGAAAATAAGGTGGAAGTAATAAAGCGATCAGAAAGAGGTGAAACACCATCATTCATTGGAAAAGCATTAGGCTACAGTCAGTCAACAATCGGAACAATTTTAATGGAGAATGTGAAAGGTCCTGCCCCGATGAAAACTACAATTATTACTAAGCAACGCAGTGGTTTAATTACTGAAATATGCATGTTTCTTAAGTGTTTATATGCATAGTATATAGTATATATTTTACCTTTCTAAGAAAAACATTTTACTAACTGACACTAAATAATGCCGGTATACCTGTTCCGACTTCAAATCCGACTTAAAGACGGACTCAGGAACAGAACTCATTCATAACCTGGGGACTGCCTGTACTTTTAAATCACCTCTAGATTACTTATACCTAATACAATGTAAATGCTATGTAAATAGTTGTTATACTGTATTGTTTAGGGAATAATGACAAGAAAAATATTGTCTGTACATGCTCAAACGACGAGTGCTGGAGGGAGAACTTCCAGGTTTTCCCGATCCGTGGTTGGTTGAATCCGCACATGCGGAACCTGCAGATAAGGAGGGCCGACTGTATATACTTATTGTAACATGCACTATTATGCATTGCAATGTGTTGTTGCTGCAAAACAAATTTCACAATATATGCCAGTGATATTAAACTGGTTCCAATCCATTCTACTTTAGTGACAAGTTGTGTCTAAATTTTGGATCTTCCTACCTAACAGCATAGGAGGAGTAGTGCAATCACTGGAGTCAAGGAGAGGCCAATCCAAGATCCACACATTGTGTGCAGTGTGGACAAGAGTAGGATTACATTGTCAGAAAGACTGCAATGGTTTACAACTACCTCAAGTGCAATTAGGGATATATAACAGATGCCAAACTTACCAGTGGTACCCTAAACCTGAAAACTTTAATAAGAAAGCAATGTAGCGAGGCATTGACTGGCATCTATCAGTTTTTGGCTTAATTAGGAGTACAGAAAGGTATACTGAGAAACTACAGCAAAATCTACCTGCTGGGCAATAGCAAAGCAGCTGAAGGCAGTGGCTGATGAATCAAGTAACAATAATTTTAACTAGTATAAACATCCAGTTACCAAAAAATGTATTAGAAATCAAAAACCATATTCACAAGCATGTGAAATTCACAAGCCAAAAAATGCAGATCCTGGAAAGCAGATATATAAAATGCTAGAATAATCAAGTCAGGCAGCATTGGGTGGAGAGGGATACAGAATTAACATTTCAGATCAATGACTGATCATTAGAACTGGAGAATTCTCCAGTCCTACTTCATTATTGATGAAATTAAATAATCTAAGTTGTGTCCTGTTGAGTCAATACCTTGAAAAGTTTCTACCTTTTCTTCACACAATACTTCCCAAGCTATTTAAGTGTTTCTATTACTTTGCTTTAATCCACTGTAAAAGTCTGCCTAATAGCAATATATCAATTCCCAGTCTGCAATATCAATTTAAATTCTTGCCTAAATGCAGTAAATATTGGCACCCATCAGGAATCATGTAATCAACAATCAAGCACTGGTACACCAAAGGTCAGAAACTTAACACGTGAAGAATAAATACAGTAGAAATCACCCAAAACCAATTTATATTGGTCAGGTGGTACAACGTTTACACTTTTTGGACATAGAAAACCTACAGCACAATACTATGCCAAACATGTACATTTGAGAATAAGGGGTAGGTCATTTAGGACAGAGTTAAGGAAAAACTTCTTCTCCCAGAGAGTTGTGAGGGTCTGGAATGCACTGCCTCGGAAGGTAGTGGAGGCCAATTCTCTGGATGCTTTCAAGAAGGAGCTAGATAGGTATCTTATGGTTAGGGGAATCAAGGGATATGGGGACAAGGCAGGAACCAGGTATTGATAGTAATTGATCAGCCGTGATCTCAAAATGGCGGTGCAGGCTCGAAGGGCCGAATGGTCTACTTCTGCAACTATTGTCTATTGTCTACTGTCTATTACTTTCAGCCCCCTATTTTTCTAAGCCCCATGGTGTCCCCTGCTTTACGGAAGTTCGCTTTTACAAAAGACCTACATTAGTACCAAAAGAAATGCGAAAAGGATTTTCGCTTTTATGAAAAAAAAACTTGTTTACCCCGAGAAAGACCACCATGACCGTGAAGCCTTGCGTGGGCAGGTGTGTGCACATGCGTGTACATGCCATTTTTTTAAAAGATTTTATGTGCTATTTGGAATGATTTGGCAAGTTATTTTTTGAAAAATTTTCCATATAAATTAATGGTAATTGTTTCTTCACTTTACGCCATTTCGGCTTATGAAAGGTTTCATAGGGAAGTTCTACTTTCGGATAGTGGGAGAAACCTGTATATGGAGCTCAGAAAGATAGAGGGCTACGAGTAACCCTAGGTAATTTCTCAGTTAAGGACATGTTCAGTACAGCTTTGTGGGCCGAAGGACCTGTATTGTGCTTTAGGTTTTCTATGCTTTATATTTCTCTACCTATCCAGGAGCCTCTTAAAAGACCCTATCGTATCCACCTCCACCACTGTCACTGGCAGCCCATTCCACGCACTCACCACTCTCGGCCTAAAATAGCTTACCCCGAATTACCCTCCGTACCTACTTCCAAGCATCTTAAAACTGTGCCTGCTCATGGTAGCCATTTCAGCCCTGGGAAAAAGCTTCTGACTATCCACATGATCAATGCCACTCATCATCTTATACACCTCTATCATTCCAAGGAGAAAAAGCCAAGTTCACACAACCTATTCTCATAAGGCATGCTTCCCAATCCAGGCAATGTCCTTGTAAATCTCCTCTGCACCCTTTCTATAGTTTCCATATCCTGCCTGTAGTTTTTTTTCCCTATATTATGTATTGCATTGAACTGCTGCTAAGTTAAGAAATTTCATGTCACATGCCAGTGATAATAAACCTGATTCTGAGGTGACCAGAACTGAGTACAGTCGGCTCTCCTTATCTGCGAGAGATTGGTTCGGGGACCCCTCACGGATACCCAAAAACGCAGATGCTCAAGTCCCTTATTTAACCTGGCACAGTGTGGTGGTCTTTAGGACCCAGCGGAACCCTGGACCTTATTTAACCTGTGAAAGCGCGGTGGTCTTTAGGACCCGGCAGAGCTCTGAATCCGCAGTGTTTCTGTTCAGGAAAATAATCACGATCATGATTGAAAATAAAATGTTAATAATAAAGCGATCAGAAAAAGGTAAAACGCCATCAGTCATTGGAAAAGCATTAGGCTACAGTCGGTCAATGATCGGAACAATTTTAAAGGATAAAGTGAGAAAGGCCCTGCCCTGATGAAAGCTACAATTATTACTAAGCAATCCAGTGGTTTAATTATTGAAATACATACGTTTCTTAAGTGTTTATATGCATAGGAAGGTAAAATATATACAAAATACTAAGACAAACGTTTGACTAACTGACACTAAATAATACCGATATTCCGACTTACTTAGCAAGAGAACTTCAAGTTTTTTTTATCCCAATCCACAAAACGTACGCACATCCTCCCGAATACATTAAATCATCTCTAGATTACTTATAATACCTAATACAATGTCAATGCTATGTAAATAGTTGTTATACTGCATTGTTTAGGGAATAATGACAAGAAAAAGTCTGTACATGCTCGAACAACAAGTGCTGGAAGAGCACTTCCAGGTTTCCTCGATTCGCGGTTGGTTGAATTTGCACATGCGGTACTCGCGGATAAGGAGGGACGACTGTACAGTACTCCATGGGGTTCGGCCAGGGTCCTATATAGCTGTAACAGAACCTCTTGGCTCTTGAACTCAATCCCACAGTTGGTGAAGGACAATACACCATTATGCCTTCTTAACCAGTCAACCTGTGCAACAGCTTTGAGTGTCCTATGGACTCGGACCCCAGGATCCACCTGATCCTCCATGCTGCCAAGAGTCTTAACGTTAACACTATATTCTGCCATCATATTTGACCTACCAAAATGAACCACCTCACACTCCACTTCTCAGCCCAGTTTTGCATCCTATCAATGTCCCTCTGTAACCTCTAACAGCCTTCCATGCTATCCACAACAGCCCCAACCTTTGTGCCATCAGCAATTTAACCTATCCCTCCATTTCCTCATCCAGGTCATTTATAAAGATCACGAAGAGTAGGGGTCCCAGAACAGATCCCTGAGGCATAACACTGGTCACCGACCTCCATGCAGAATATGACCCGTCTACAACCACTCTTTGCCTTCTGTGGGCAAGCCACTTCTGGATCCACAAAGTAACATCCCCTTGAATCCCATGCCTCCTTACTTTCTCAATAAGCCTTGCATGGGGTACCTTATCAAGTGGTTTGCAGAAATCCATATACACTACATCTACTGCTCTTCCTTCAATGTGTTTAGTCACATTCCCAAAAAATTCAATCAGGCTCGTCAAGTCACAACCTGCCTTTGACAAAGCCTTGCTGACTCTTCCTAATCATATTATGCCTCTCCAAATAAATCCTGCCTCTCAGAAGCTGCAGAAGGTTGTAAATCTAGTCAGCTCAATCTTGGGTACTAGCCTACAAAGTACTCAGGACATCTTTAGGGAGTGGCATCTCAGAAAGGCAGCGACCTCCAGCCCTTTTCTCACTGTTACCATCAGGGAGGAGGTACAGAAGCCTGAAGGCACACACTCAGCAATTCAGGAACAGCTTTTTCCCCTCTGCCATCCAATTGCTTTTAATATAGCAATATATTTACAAATATTTAAAGTTTAGTTCTTGAATATACCTGCTCAATCATCACTGGCAGGACTACAATTTATTGCCATAAATTGCCTTGAACTGAGTGGCTTATTCAGCTATTTGAATGAACAATTAAAAGTGACCAGTTGCTATTCTACAAACGCACACAAAATGCTGGAGAACTCAGCAGGCAGTATCTATGGAAAAAAAGTACAGTCAACGTTTTGGGCCAAGACCCTTCATCAGGACTCACTGTTACTCTGAAGTTACAATGAAGCTTTCATTAATCAAAAGCTTTCATACAATGACTCCAATGCACTTTTAAGGGCAATCTAGTTATTAGTTAGTTCTAGTGATACAAACTTTATCCCAAATTTATTTAATGTAAGCACGAAAGTCTATTCCACTGCCTAGATTTGAAAGTGAACTTCCTGGTTACTACCGCAGTAACAATCACTATAGCCACATGATCCCATACGTTTCCCAGATCAGTGGAGTTTCACCTCACGGAATGTAACGCCAAGCAGAGGAAATGGACATACTAATAAATTCAAGAACAAAGCAAGTCTGTGTCCTTTAAAAAAGCTCCTTAGTCATTTGAGTTCTGACCTATAAATGCACCTCATTTATTTTTGAATTCGAGCATTAATTGCTTCATACCATAAAAGTTCCACTTTGAACGACTAAAAGGTTACTGATGAATGAAGTTCAATTCTCGCTACTGTCTATCCCCTCCGCAAATGTCACCTGGGGTTTTGATCCAAACTTTAAACGTATTCTTCACACATAGACCAAACAAGCGCGGTTCGTGAAATACAGGCGGGCAGGCGGCAACCGGCAACCTTCGCCAATAGTTATGTACAACTCTAAAAAGGAAATTTCCTTGTATTAAAATTAAACCCCAGGAAGGGGGAACTTAATGGAACCCTAGTGCCGACTACGCCGCGGTCCACCTACGTCAAACACTCAGTATAACGAAGAAACAGCTCTTGGATAACCCACACATCCCATGTCCACCGAACCGAACAGCGAGGCCCATGGCTCGGGCCGTACTAACACTGCGCTGCTGCCGGGCCTGCGTGCGGCCTATAACGCGCCCAGCCGCCTGCCGAACTGTTCCATGGCCCGGCGACTACTTACTCGATTTCAAAATGCTCCCAACGTCCGCTTCACTACACCCCGCTTCCTCCCTGTTCTGCTCCAGAACGGTCCGCAGCTCCAGTCGGATCTACGGTCACCTTCGACACGCGGCCAAGGCGAAGAGCGAGCGCAGCCGGGGAGTCGGCGCCATTACACGCAGCACACGTGACCTGACGGCGCAACACGTCATTTTGGGGAGGGGAAAGTCCCGAGAGTGAAACTCAGGGCACATCAGAAAGTGCTCAGCACATCAGTCGGCAGAAGCACAAAGTTAAAAGCAAATTTATTATCGAAGTACATTTACGTCACCATATAAAACCTGAGATTCGTTTTCTTGCGGGCATTCACAGTAACTACAAGAAACACAATAGAATCAATGAATGACCACACCCAACAGGACCGTAAAAGAGCAAATTAAACTATGCAAATACAAAAACAAAGAAATAATAATAATGATAAATGAACAATAGATATCGAGAACATGAGATGAAGAATCCTTGAAAGTGACCGTAGGTTATGTGAACAGTTCACTGATGAGCCAAGTTCAGCAGCCTCATGTGTGGCACGTTGTCAAGGTTTTCTGAAAATCAAGTCAGTAAGATCCATCAACTCTTCTTCTGTCTCACCGGTTTGTTACCTCCTCTTACCAACAGAACCATGCCTTCCTGTCTGTCCTTTCGATACAAAGTATATCCTTTTATGTTAAGCACCCAACTATAGCCTTCTTTCAACCACTATTCCTGAACCTGGTGGTGTGGGTCCTGAGGCTCCTGTACATCCTTCCTGATGGAGAGACAAAACTTCCCCACAAACACACCAGAATTCTTGACCCTGCAACCCGGTAGGCAAAGATAAATATTAACAGCCCCAAAAATAGACTGAAACAGATAATCAAACACAATAGATTGAACAATGTTGAAAATCTTGAGGAAAAAGCTCAAATGAGCCCATGCTGCCCAATTACATCCATATGACCAATTAACCTACTGATCCATATGTCTAAGTAGTATGGGAGGAATCCATTGGCGGAAGTCTTAACTTCTTCCTTCAATACTGTTACTATTCTATTCAGACTTCCACCGTGGACAGTCCCAAGCCCAGGTGAACAAGGAGAAGAGTTGGGCACAGGGCTAGCAACTCCATCCTGTCAACAGCCAGAATTACAGAAACCACAACACAAACTCTGAAGACCCCATCCCTGGTAGAGGAAGGATCTTCAACTAGAAGACGTATGAAGTGTAGCAGGTGAAAGCCACAGGGTTGATCAACCTATCGGCCCAGGATGGAGGACTCTGGTGATCTAATGTTGACTGCCTATGTTCCATTAGGGGTGATAGGCTTAAGAAGATTCTATACAGGATATTCTTCATTCACTAAAGATTCAGTTTATTTGTCACATTTTGAATCAAAACACCAAAACATAGTGAAATATTCTGAGTTGCATCAACAACTCAAGATTGTGCTGAGGGCAGCCCACAATTGTCACCATGCTTTCAGCGCCAATGTAGCATGCCCACAATTCACTAAACCTAACCCCACATCTCTGGAAATTGGGAGGAAGCCCAGACTGTCACAGGCAGAGCATACAAATTCCAGGCAGACAGCAGCGGGAATCAAAGCTTGATTGGTAATTGCTAGTACTGAATAGTGATGTGCTAACTGCTCTGCTACCGTGCCACCCGTTGCAATATTAATCTGAAATTTTAACTTTCTCTCTTCGCAGTTTGACACCCAGCAAGGAATAAACCTCAAATGCTTTATCTTAAATATCCTAAAGAGAAACAAGCTAGAAAACATTCTGGATTTAATTTATCTTAGAAATTGAATCACTGAGGTTATTGTTGCTGCTGCTCTAGAAAAAAAATTCAATAGATCACTAGAACATTTTTTTTGAATTTTTGATTTGGAGTGAGAAGGCTGCGAGTGAACAGCTGATTTTTGGAACCAAGGCAGTTTTTACCACTTGGGGTAAAAGAGACACAAGATTGCGCAGCGCATGACGTCAGCCAGTAGAGCGTGAAAGGTTTAAAAAGAAGACAGCCATATCCAGCGGGCAGCGGAGTGAGAGACAGCAGTGATAGGGCTTTGGCTCAATAGGTTCAGGCAGTAACGGGATGAGGCGAAGTAGGTTTACCTGTGTTAATTGCAGAAAGGAGGAAGTATGTGTGTGAGGCCAGTTTTCTGTGCTCGGTGTCAGATGTGGGAGGCCCTGGAGTCTCCCAGCCTCCAGGAAAGCGATATCTGCACCCGGTTTATCGAGCTGCAGCTCCTAAGGGACCAAGTTAGGGAACTGGAGATGCAGCTCGATGACTTTCATCTGGTCAGGGAGAGCAAGGAGGTGACAGAAAGGAGTTATAGGCAGAGGCCATGGGAGACAGACAAGTGGGTCACAGTCAGAAGGGGGAAGAAGTGTCATATACTAGAGAGTACCCCTGTGGCTGTACCCCTTGACAATAAGTACTCCTGTTTGAGTACTGTTTGGGGGGGGGGGGGGGGAGGGAACAACCTACCTGGGGGAAGCAACAGTGGCTGTGCCTCTGGCACAGAGTCTGGCCCTGTGGCTCAGAAGGGTAAGGAAAGGAAGAGGAAGCCAGAAGCCAGTAGTGATAGGGGACTCTATAGTTAGGGGGGACAGACAGGCGATTCTGTGGACGCAGAAAAGAAACTCAGATGGAAGTTTGCCTCCCAGGTGCCAGGGTCCGGGATGTTTCAGATCACATCCAAGATATCCTGCGGTGGAAGATACATATTGGTACCAATGACATAGGTAGGAAAAGGGAAGAGGTCCTGAAAAAAAGAGTACAGGGAGTTAGGAAGGAAGTTGAGAAGCAGGACCGCAAAGGTAGTAATCTCGGGATTACTACCTGTGCCACGTGACAGTGAGAATAGATAGATAGATAGATAGATAGATACTTTATTCATCCCCATGGGGAAATTCAACTTTTTTTCCAATGTCCCATACACTTGTTGTAGCAAAACTACTTACATACAATACTTAACTCAGTAAAAAAAATAGGAATAGAATGAGGTGGAGAATAAATGCGTGGTTGAGGGATTGGAGCGGGGGCAGGGATTCAGATTTCTGGATCATTGCGACTTCTTTTGGGGCAGGTGTGACCTGTACAAAAAGGACGGGATGCATTTGAATCCCACGGGGATCAATATTCTGCTGGGGAGAGTTTAAACTATAATTGTTGGGGTTGGGAACCGAACTGAAGAGGCTGGGGAAGAGGTTGGCTCATAAATAGAGAAAGCTTGGAGACAGTGCGAGAGGGAGGATAGGTAGGTGATAGAGAAAGGATGTGCTCAGACTGACGGTTTGAGATACTTCTATTTTAACACAAGGAGTATTGTGAACAAAGCGGATGAGCTTAGAGCATGGATCAGTACTTGGAGATATGATGTGGTGGCCATTACAAGAGACTTGGATAGCTCAGGGACAGGATTGGTTACTACAAGTGCCGGGTTTTAGATGTTTCAGAAAGAACAGGGAGGGAGGCAAAAGAGGTGGGAGTGTGGCACTGTTGATTAGAGATGGTGTCACAGCTACAGAAAAGATGAAAGCCATGGAGGGATTCTCTATGGAGTCTCTGTGGGTGGAGGTTAGGAACAGGAAGGGGTCAGTAACTCTACTGGGTGTTTTTTTTATAGGCCGCCCAATAGTAACAGGGATGTCGAGGAGCAGATAGGGAAATGGAAACTGGAAAGGTGTAATAACAACAGAGTTATCGTGATAGGAGATTTTAACTTCCCAAATATCGATTGGCATCACCCTAGAGCAAGGGGTTTAGATGGGGTGGAGTTTGTTAGGTGTGTTCAGGAAGGTTTCTTGACACAATATGTAGATAAGCCTACAAGAGGAGAGGCTGTACTTGATTTAGTATTGGGAAATGAACCTGGTCAGGTCAGATCTCTCAGTGGGAGAGAATTTTGGAGATAGTGATCATAATTCTATCTCCTTTACAACAGCATTAGAGAGAGATAGGAACAGACAAGTTAGAAAAGCATTTCATTGGAATAAGGGGAATTATGAGGCTATCAGGCAGGAAACTGGAAGCTTAAATTGGAAACATGTTCTCAGGGAAAAGTACAGAAGAGATGTTGCAAATGTTCAGGAGATATTTGTGTGGAGTTCTGCATAGGTACATTCCAATGAGACAGGGAAGTTATGATAGGGTACAGGAACTGTGAAGTACAAAGGCTGTAATAAATCTAGGCAAGAAGAAAAGCTTACAAAAGGTTCAGAGAGCTAGGTAATGTTAGAGATCTGGAAGATTATAAGGCTAATAGGAAGGAGCTTAAGAAGGAACTTAGGAGAGCCAGAAGAGGCCATGAGAAGGCCTTGGCAGGCATGATTAAGGAAAATCCCAAGGCATTCTACAAGTATGTGAAGAGCAAGAGGATAAGGCATGAAAGAATAGGACCTATCAAGTGTGACAGTGGGAAAGTATGCATGGAACTGGAGGAAACAGCTGAGGTACTTAATAAATACGTTACTTCAGTATTTACTATGGCAAAGGATCTTGGTGATTGTAGTGATGACTTGCAGCAGACTGAAAAGCTTGAGCATGTAGATATTAAGAAAGAGGATGTGCTAGAGCTTTTGGAAAGCATCAAGTTGGATAAGTTGCAGGGACTGGATGAGATGTACTCCAGGCTACTGTGGGAAGCGAGGAAGGAAATTGCTGAGCCTCTGGTGATGATCTTTGCATCATCAATGGGGACAGGAGAGGTTCCGGAGGATTGGAGGGTTGCAGATGTTGTTCCTTTATTCAAGAAAGGGAGTAGAGATAGACCAGGAAATTATAGACCAGTGAGTCTTACTTCAGTGGTTGGTAAGTTGATGGAGAAGATCCTGAGAGGAAGGATTTATGAACATTTGGAGAGGTATAACATGATCAGGAATAGTCAGCATGACATTGTCAAGGGCAGGACGTGCCTTACGAGCCTGATTGAATCTTTTGAGGATGTGACTAAACACATTGAAGAAGGAAGAGCAGTAGATGTAGTATATATGGATTTCAGCAAACCACTTGATAAGGTACCCCATGCAAGGCTTATTGAGAAAGTAAGGAGGCATAGGATCCAAGGGGACATTGCTTTGTGGATCTGGAACTGGCTTGCCCACAGAAGGCAAAGAGTGGTTGTAGACGGATCATATTCTGTATGGTGTGTATACAGTGTATTCTGTATCCAGTGGAGTGCCTCAGGGATCTGTTCTGGGACCCTTACTCTTTATAAATGACCTGGATGAGGAAGTGGAGGGATGGGTTAGTAAGTTTGCTGATGATACAAAGGTTGGAGGTGTTGTCGATAGTGTGGAGGGCTGTCATAGGTTACAGCAGGACATTGATAGGATGCAAAACTGGGCTGAAAAGTGGCAGATGGAGTTCAACCCAGATAAGTGGGAAGTGATTCATTTTGGTAGGTCAGATATGATGACAGAATATAGTATTAATGGTAAGACTCTTGGCAGTGTGGAGGATCAGAGGGATCTTGGGGTCCGAGTCCATAGGACGCTCAAAGCAGCTGCGCAGGTTGACTCTGTGGTTAAGAAGGCATATGGTGCATTGGCCTTCATCAATTGTGGAATTGAATTTAGGAGCCGAGAGGTAATGTTGCAGCTATACAGGACCCTGGGCAGACCCCACTTGGAGTACTGTGCTCAGTTCTGGTCACCTCACTACTGGAAAGACTGTGGAAGACATAGAAAGTGTGCAGAGGAGATTTAAAAGGACATTGCCTGGTTTGGGGAGCATGTCTTATGAGAATAGGTTGAGTGAACTCCGCCTTTTCTCCTTGGAGTGCTGGAGGATGAGAGATGTCCTGATAGAGGTGTATAAGATGATGAGAGGCATTGATCATCTGGATAGTCAGAGGCTTTTTCCCAGGGCTGAAATGGTTGGCACAAGAGGACACAGGTTTAAGGTGCTGGGGAGTAGGTACAGAGGAGATGTCAGGGGTAAGTTTTTTTACTCAGGGAGTGGCAAGTGCGTGGAATGGGCTGCCAGCAATGGATACGATGGGGTCTTTTAAGAGACTTTTGGACAGGTACATGGAGCTTAGAAAAATAGAGGGCTATAGGTAAGCCTAGTAATTTCTAAGATAGGTGCATGTTCGGCACAACTTTGTGGGCTGAAGGGCCTGTATTGTGCTGTAGGTTTTCTCTGTTTCTATGTTAACTTAATGAAGAGACCAGATGAACTTATCTATCAATGATGAATGAAGAATATTTGTTTTGTATAAGTTGAAAGTTGTATATTTTCAACACTTCATTCAATTAAAACTGCTTTAAATAGATTACAACCCGGAAAAGGGGATTTAATGTCACCCGTAGGTAACTTTTTGACGCTATCGCATGAAATCTCATTGATTAATAACATTTGGAACATTTTGGATAATAAAAACAAAATTAACATACACCACAAAGGTAAAACGGGAAGGGATCGTAATCACTTTAAATTAATCAACAAGATAACATTGTGTTTTTCATAATCCCCACCCTACTCCCTTTCAAATTACTATAAATAATAGGTAGCAGTTACCTAATTTAACTACACAAACTTCCAGTTGGTCATGTCTGGTGTTACTCTATGAAGCTATTAACATACTATTTGAGTTAATATCATATTCATAAAGTGTCCATGATGAAAAAATGATAAACAGTACTGTAACAGAAATGGAATCTATAATAGTTTTCAGTATTCCGTTAGCTTCTATAAATTATTTTTGCATAATGCTGAGAAAATTCTATCAAATTAAAGGAAAGGTTAAACCAGATTTGCCTACATTTTCTTGTGTTGAAATTGCCAACTTAATATTTCACCTAGCTAATTTCATAACAGAAGGAATGTATTTAGTCTAGGTATGAGAAAGATAATTGATACAATTTGAACACATAGAACATATAATAATTAAGGCTAATACTATACACTTACTTTTAAAAAAAACAATCACTGGCCTAACATATCTTTGCTGTATCACAGAATACCCACAAATTTTGGATGAGCAACATTACCACAATGTCTGTTTAAATTACCATAAGTTTTAGGAAAAATTAAGAAACACTAGAAAATAGTTTTTCGGCTTACTACTTACAAAAAGAGTGTGTGAACCCCTCTGAAGATACAACCACCACACAATCATATTCATTGTACAAATCTAATTTTTATGATATGTTTGTGATTTCCTTTTCTACATCATTGTACTTGGGAATTTATTGAAATTTTTAATTCTTTTCCAATGAGAACATTTACCTCTTTAAAAATCATCTTAAGTATTGAAGGGCTTTGCTTTTGTTCCCAGTCCCTTCTCAACCTTACAGCTTGCTGAACTTTTTGCTCTTGGATAGAAAACATCTTAGACTTATTCTGTGAAAAGTGATATGAAAGATGTGTTTAGCACAGACAAGAATTAAAACCCCAAAACTATATATTTTGCTAATCTGAAACAATAAGAGTGTTGGAAATATGCACCTGATCAGCTTGCATCCATAGAGAAAAAAATATGGGTCAGTGCATAAGTTTAGACATTGATTCTAATTTAGGTTATTCCATGTGACTGAATCTAGTTTGGAGAAATTGTGAAATTTAAAGTAAACAGCGCAGTAGGGAGAACTGCTGATTCACTGCTCTGGTGACTATTCTGAGTCTGTGAAGTTTCTACTGTTTTCCAATGACCTATTGAATTGAACTGAATTGACTTTATTTCTTGTGTCCTTCACATACGTGAGGAGCAAAAACCTTTATGCTACATCTGTCTGAATGTGCAAATTATAGTAATTTATAATAAATAGTATGTACAGTAAGATATACAACAGAATAGTCAACGTAGCTTAGAAATGCAATTGTGTCAGCATGAATTAATCAGTCTGATGGCCTGCTGGAAAAAGCTGACTTGGAGCTTCCCCCTGTGCTGGTGTGTGAACTGTCTACTGTAAAATGCCCTCGCATTAATGGGCAATAAGAGAACAAAGTTAATAGACATATGGCAGTCCACTTTACAGGAAAATAAGACCATAAGACAAAGGAGCAGAAGTCGGCTATTCGGCCTATTGAGTCTGCTCTGCCATTTCATCATGAGCTGATCCAATCTCTCCTTTAGTCCCATTCCCCCACCTTCTCACCATAACCTTTGATGCCCTGACTACTCAGATACCTATCAATCTCTGCCTTAAATACACCCAATGACTTGGCCTCCACTGCCGCCCGTGGCAACAAATTCCACAGATTCACCACACTCTGGCTAAAAAATTTTTTTCGCATCTCTGTTCTGAATGGGCGCCCTGCAATCCTCAAGTCATGTCCTCTCGTACTAGACTCCCCCACCATGGGAAACAACTTTGCCACATCCACTCTGTCCATGCCTTTCAACATTCGAAATGTTTCTATGAGGTCTCCCCTCATTTTTCTAAACTCCAGGGAGTACGATCCAAGAGCAGTCAAACGGTCCTCATATGTTAACCCTCTCATTCCTGGAATCATTCTAGTGAATCTTCTCTGAACCCTCTCCAATGTCAGTACATCCTTTCTTAAATAAGGAGCCCAAAACTGCACACAGTATTCCAAGTGAAGTCTTACCAGTGCCTTATAGAGCCTCAACATCACATCCGTGTTCCTATACTCTATTCCTCTAGAAATTAATGCCAACATTGCATTTGCCTTCTTCACCACCGACTCAACCTGGAGGTTAACCTTAAGGGTATCCTGCACAAGGACTCCCAAGTCCTGTTGCATCTTAGAACTTTGAATTCTCTCCTATTTAAATAATAGTCTGCCCATTTATTTCTTCTACCAAAGTGCATGGCCATACACTTTCCAACATTGTAATTCATTTGCCACTTCTTTGCCCATTCTCCCAATCTCTCTGCAGACTCTCTGTTTCCTCAGCACTACCAGCCCCTCCACCTATCTTTGTATCATCAGCAAACTTAGCCATAAAGCCATCTATTCCATAATCCAAATTGTTGATATACAAAGTAAAAAGAAGTGGCCCCAACACGGACCCCTGTGGAACACCACTGGTAACCGGCAGCCAACCAGAATGGGATCTCTTTATTCCCACTCTGTTTCCTGCCAATCAACCAACGCTCTATCCACGTATGTAACTTTCCAGTAGTTCCATGGGTTCTTATCTTGTTTAGCAGCACCTTATCAAAGGCCTTCTGAAAATCCAAATACACAACATCCACTGCATCTCCCTTGTCTAGCCTACTTGTAATTTCCTCAAAAAATTGCACTAGGTTTGTCAGGCAGGATTTTCCTTTAAGGACAGCCGATCCCCTAGTGGGCTCAACAACAAGCTGTTCTAAAAAGCCATCTCATAGACATTCTACATATTCTCTCTCTTGAGATCCAGTGACGACCTGATTTTCCCAATGCACTCGCATGTTAAAATCCCCTACAATTATCATAACACTGCCCTTCTGGCAAGCCTTTTCTATTTCTTGTTGTAATTTGTAGTCCAGATCACTGCAGCTGTTTGGAGGCCTGTAGAAAACTGCCATCAGGTCCTTTTACCCCTGCGATTTCTTAGCTCAACCCATAAAGATTCTGTACCTTCCGATCCTATGTCAACTTTTTCTAATGATTTAATATCATTTCTTACCATTAAAGCCACGCCACCCCCTCTACCTACCTGCCTATCCTTCCGATACACCGTGTATCCTTGGACGTTCAGCTCCCAGAGACATGCATCCTTTAGCCATGTCTCAGTGATGGCCACAATATCATACCTGCCAATCTGTAACTGTACAACAAGATCATCCACCTTATTCCTTATGCTGCATGCATTTAAGTATAACACCTTAAGTCCAGTATTTGGTACTTTTTGCATTGATTGCACTGCAACTCATCCCAATGGCTGCAAATTTGCTCCATCACCTGCCTGTCCTTCCTGACATCCTTACTGCTCACTACCTTAGATCTATTTCTGTTTTCCCTCTCCTCCGCTCCATCATTCCGGTTCCCATCACTCTGCCAAATTAGTTTAAACCCTCCCTAACAGCTCTATTAAACCTCCCCGCCAGGATATTGGTCCCCCTAGGATTCAAGTGTAACCCGTCCTTTTTGTACAGATCACACCTGCCCCAAAAGAGGTCCCAATGATCCAGAAACTTGAATCCGTGCCCCCTGCTCCAATCCCTCAGCCACACATTTATCCTCCACCTCATTCCATTCCTATCTCATTGTCGCGTGGCACAGGCAGTAATCCCGAGATCACTGCCTTTGCAGTCCTTCTTCTCAACTGCCTTCCTAACCCTATATTCTCCTTTCAGGACCTCTTCCCTTTTCCTACCTATGTCATTGGTACCTATATGTACCACGACCTCTGGCTCCTCACCTTCCCACTTCAGGATATTGTGGACACCATCAGAAACATCCCGAACCCTGGCACCAGGGAGGCAAACTACCATCTGGGTCTCCTGACTGCATCCACAGAATTGCCTATCTGACCCCCTATCGAGTCCCCTATTACTACTGCCTTCCTCTTCCTTTCCCTACCCTTCTGAGCGACAGGGCCGGAGGCACAGCCACTGTTGCTTCCCCCAGGTAGGGTGCCCCCCCAACAGTACTCAAACAGGAGTACTTATTGTCAAGGGGTACAGCCACTGGGGTATTCTCTAGTACCTGACTCTTCCCCTTAACACCTCCTAACCGTGACGCACCTGTCTGCCTCCCGTGGCCCCAGCGTGACCACCTACCTGTAACTTCTATCAACTCCTCACTCTCCCTGACCAGACGAAGGTCATCGAGCTGCAGCTCCAGTTCCCTAACACGGTCCCTTAGGAGCTGCAGCTCAGTGCACCTGGCACATATGTGGATGTCCAGGAGGCTAGGAGACTCCAGGACCTCCCACATCTGACACCAAGGACAACAAAATAAGGAGGGGAATACAACTACTTTGAGAGCCAGAGTAGACTCATAAACTAGACCACCTACTTTTAAGTTTTCAGCAAATATTAGAATATGGTAAGCACTAATAACTTCCGGAGGAAAGAAGCTGTCATATAATAGAGGACCTTTACATCATTGTACTTGATGTACTCAACATACAGAAGCACTTTTCCAAAGCAAATATTTAGAAATTGTAATAGGATTAAAGGATTCATATAATCAAAATTACTGTGGCCTAATTCTGCTTCTGTGTCGTTTGGTCTTTCCCTGGTTGTTTTGTGCTAGACATGGGCTCATTAGCCGGAGTACAGTCAGTATCTAGCAAAGCATGTGCTACATTATTCTATCGGAAAGCATTGACACCAAACAAAATATTCTTTACTTTTCCTAAAAGTATTTAAACAGCTATCATGAAGACTCATTTACATTTAAGATCATCCAATAAAGGGAATGATCCCTGGAGTTTAAAAAGAGGTATGATTTCCATCAGATATTTGAAATTCCTCAAATTAAAAAAAAAGCAAACGCTGAGAACCTAAACCTGGGGGTCATAACCTCAGAATGTGGTTATCCACTTGTGTATAAGGCATAAGGTAATCAAAAATTAAATTGCCCACTTTCAAACTTACATTTAGTACACACACAAAATGCTGGTGGAACACAGCAGGCCAGGCAGCATCTATAGGGAGAAGCACTGTCGACGTTTCGGGCCGAGACCCTTCCTCTGCATTCCACCAGCATTTTGTGTGTGTTGCTTGAATTTCCAGCATCTGCAGATTTCCTTGTGTTTACATTTAGTACGTCTGGGTTGCAGTTAACACAAAGCTATTATAGCTTGGGCCGGAGCTTGGAGTTCAATTCCGCCGCTGTAAAAATACTTCCCATGAGTGTGTGGGTTTTCTCTGGGTGCTCCAGTTTCCTCCCACATTCCAAAGACGTACTAGTTAGTAGGTAAACTGTAAAATGTCTTGTAAATTATCCTGTGATTAGGTTAGGGTTAAATTGGTGGGTGGCTGAGCAGTATTGCTCAGTGAGCCAGACTGTTCTGTGCTGTTTCTCTCTAAAAATAATGATCTTGCTTTGGTTTTAGAATGACTCAGTTTTATTCTCACTGACATATGACATGAAATTTTCTGTCATGTAATTAATTTCAACATTTTTGTCTTGTTTTCAAATCCCTTTCCAGCATGTAGTACACTGGTTTCCAGCATTATAGTCCCCTAATTCTGATCCCTTGCTCAGTTTTAATTGTTTTCCAGTTAGTAGCATGTGTAAATGAGACCCTCAAGTACTGCAATTCAATTACTAACACACCCAATCCCAGGTCTTTAACTCCCTTTAAAATGTAATGGAGAAGTTATATGCTTTCTGTGGAAAAGCCCTTTACACCCATCTGAGAAAACAAATCAAGAGCAAGTTTACATCCATTCCGCGGACAGGTTAATTAGTCATTGTAAAATGTCCTGTGATTAGGCGAGGGTTAAATTGGGGGTTGCAGGGCAGCGGGCCTACTTCATGCTGCATCTCAATAAATTTAATTAGCTCAGGTCATTTGGATTGCCCTGAGATCGAATTAGTTGGCGCCTATTAAAAGTTACTCTCGGGAAATATTTTCCTAAAACAGGACAATGATCTTGAACTCACCGTCTGTAAGAGTAACAGAAAAAAGGGTCAATTGAAGCTTTCAGAAGGGAATTGGATACACACTTGAGAGATTTTATTCGTAGTAAGGCAGGTTAGCTGTAATAAAGACAGAAAGCGGGAAGAACTCAGCGGATCTAGCAGCATCAGAGGAGGCAAAAGGTACCATTTCTGTACCAATATAACTTATAGTAAAACACAAAAGCATACCACTCGGTCCTTCATAACTGCTGTAACATTGTATAAGAGCAAAACTGATACTTTACCTTAGTACTATTTTTCTGTACCAACCCATATCCCTGCATATCCATAATGGCCAAATGAAGACCACCCTGATGACTTATCCACACCTTCTTCACTAGAAAAAGTCCAATATGTGGTGAAAGTTTGTCTCAGATCCAGGTTTGTCTCAGGAACCAGACAATGAAGAAACTAGTTATTTCCCTTGGAGAGAATGGTGTGGGGGGGGGGGGGGGAAGGATGTGGTTGGGAAGTGCAACAAAATGTTTTAATTAATCGCCATTGACAATAGGCTACTAATTAACAGCTGAGCTGTTAAAGAGCTCAGAACCCTCCAGCTAAAGGATAAATCCGCGACAAATCAGAGCGTATTATTCACACTTCTCTGTCCTCATACAAACAGTATCTTGGTCGGCTCCGTCAAAATTCCGAACAAACCCTACGCACGACCATAAGCAGTCTCAACGCAACAAGTCAGCTTTAGACACTAGTAAACTGTGTCTGTTACCCAAGATACCAGTAATTTTACCTCATAGTAACGCCCGTTTAAATTTAGACTGCGTCAGCGCGGTTTAAACCGCCCCCCAACGACAACCACCCAGTGTAACGCGCATGCTCACCAGGGGGCGGGGCTTGTGACAGACGGGCGATCGCGAGGTCGGGGCTTCTGACGGACAGCTGAGTCGAGCGTAGTCAGGGGAAGGGGCGGGGCTTCTGACGGACGGCTGAGCCGAGCGGTGTCAGGGGAAGGGGCGGGGCTTCTGACGGACGGCTGAGCCGAGCGTTGTCAGGGGAAGGGGCGGGGCTTCTGACGGACGGCTGAGCCGAGCGTAGTCAGGGGAAGGGGCGGGGCTTCTGACGGACGGCTGAGCCGAGCGGTGTCAGGGGAAGGGGCGGGGCTAGTGAGGGCCGACCGAGCCGAGCGCGCGCCTGGCCGGTGGACGGTTGCTCGAGCGCCTTTTCAAACGGTGTGAGGGGCGGCGGGTTCGGGAGCCCGCGGTGGTGGTGCTGCCGCCGCTGCTGCTGCTGCTGCTGCTGCTGCTGCTGTGGGGTGGGGAGGGGAAGGGCAAAGGAAGCCTCTCTTTCTCAGTTGTCGACATTTGGCCCCCTGTGCTTGTGTGGCGGGCGGCGTTTCTGTGCGGTAGTGGTGGATCATGAAGCTCCGGGCGTGAGCTGCGCCCCGGGTGTGGACCGGCCGTCTCGTGGCTCCTTTGTTTTTTTTTCCCTCTCTCTGAAGAGATCAGATTTCATAACAAAAAGAATCGAAAGTGCCAGGAGGTTTGGGCAGGGAGAGAGTGTTGTTTGCCAGTACACCGAGATCGTGTTGTCTTCATCATAGCTTCCGAAGGAGAGAAACCTTCCTAGGCTTTTGTATTTAAAGGTTGTGTCACTGAGTATAAGTTTAAACCTCAAGGAAAGAGGATAACATGTGAGTTTTAAAGCGTTCGCCCCCCCCCTCCCCTGTGTCTAGTGTTGGTCTTGAGGTGCCAGGTGACTTAGATGGGAAAGGTGGTGCCGTCAAAGTGTACCCTGCTTTGGTTTTTGTCATCCTAAGTAATTGTAGAAGTGAGCAAGTTTATTTCTTTTTTCTTATAACCGGATGATGCTTTCTTCTGAGGCCACACCAGAGGCGCTCCATTCCCCATCTCATGGTTCCAGGTCCTCGGAGCCACCCCCAACCACTTGTAGCTCTGAGTGCCCCTTTACAGAGTCGGGATTGAACTTCAACTCTGATCTTGGCCTCGTGGACCTGAGCGAGGTTGAATACACGCAACTACAGCACATGCTATATTCACACATGGAGTCCCAGTCAGGGGAAGGTGAGCTGGAGAGTCGGCTGAATCCTACTTTATATCAGTCCTCCAACCCCACCAACCAGGTTGCATGTTCAACAGCCAACTCGGTTAACCAGGTTCCTTACTCCACAACCAACTCTGCCAATCAGAATGTGTACCCCACCACTGGTACTACCAACACCAGCTCAGATTCTCACTATGTGGGTAACAACCAATATTTAGGGCACATTGATTTCCAAGAGTTAAAAATGATGCTTTTGAATGATCCTCCACTACCTATTAACATGACTAATAATTTGCAACATATGGAGAAATTCTCCCAAAATTCTTCTACAGAAACCACCCGACCTAATGGACTAATGCTGAAAAATAGAGACACAATGGGTAATTCAGACAAGAAGATTTCTGGGGACAGTTCAGTAGCAGGACAAGAATCGAGATCTAAAACTGGACTCAGAGTTCGTCTTGAAGATAGATTTAATGCAGTCCAAAATGAAAACACAGAACGGCAGGAGCTGCAGGATTCTGGAATTACTTTTAACAAGTGTGTTTCTTAAGTGTGAACAAAGAGATATGCAATCTATTGGATGTTTGAATAACTTAAGATTTATTTAATGAAACATACGTTACAAGTACTCTCATTACAAATGTATCTTTGATTAGACATAAATATTTATTCCAGACATGTAACCATCATAAAATCAGATTCATTTCAAAGCTATACTTCTGTAAATTACAGATTACCTAGTAATAAACTACAACACTTTAAGTAACTTCTTTTCATTTGAAGCAGTCCTTATGAAAATTTTGTAAATTTTAACAAAAGTTATTACTGAGTTTTGGAGCATTTAATAAGCCATGTGTGTAAAATATACGCACGAGGTTTTAGATCAGCCAATTGGTATTTTAATACAAAAAAACAACTGAATATTAAAGTAGGTAGTCTGATTGATATGGCTTACTTGGACTTTAGTAGGGCTCTTGACACGATCCCACATGGGAGGCTAATCCCAAAGGTAAGGGCCTGTGGAATCTAGGGAAATGTTAACAAATTGGATCTGAAATTGGTTTGATGATAGGATGGGGGTGATGGTGCTGTGTTTTTGCAACTGATGCCATTACCAGTGGTGCACCATGGGGATCAATAACGAGACTTATGTTGTATGTAGTATACATTAAAGATTTGGATATAACTGTGGGAGATGTGATTATTAAGTTCACAAATTACATGAAAATTGCTGATGGTGGTGATGAGATTAATCATTGGCCACAGCATAGTAACAGTCAGTTGGGAAGGATGATATTTTGGGAGACTAGGATATACGTGTGAATGATAGGATTCTAGGAAATGCTGTGGAGCAGATGAGCCTTGGTGCATGTGTCCAAGCAGCATAAGTAGATGGAAAATATGGATACTTGTTTTTCATAGCCAGTCATGAAGTGTAAGGTGTTGTTGTACAATTGACTGTATAAACCATTGGGCCACATCTGAAGTACTACATGCAGTACTGATCACCATATTATAGGAAGATTGTGATTCACTGTAGAGGGCATATCAAATATTCATGATGTTGCCTAACTATGAAATGAGACTGGTTAGAGTGAGTTTGTTTTCCTTGGAGCAAAGAAGACGGGAAAATGATCAGATAGAAGTAATTAGGACAGACTAGCTTCAGAAGATGGTGAGAAACCTTTCTTCTTGGCAGAGGTATCTATAACCGGATGATATCATATGTTTATGTTAAAGGGTAGAAGATTCAAAAATGAATATTTTTAGCAGACTACATTTAAAATCTGGAATGTATACTTGGGGAGGATCGTAGAAAAGTTACCTGCAACATTTATTTAGCTAATACTTGTAATACCACAGCATAGAAGGTTGAAGGATTGAATGCTAGAGAATGGGATTAGTGTAGATAGATAGCTGATGATGACCCATCATGTCAAGGCAGATTCTATGTTCTATTATTCTTAATTTTTTTTCAGATTAAAATTGATTTAATTAATCAAGTGCCCAGTACATACAGTATCTACCATCTAATGCAAAGTTTCTCTGAGAACAGATAGTGACAAATTATTTTGGCTAGATAATTTTTAGGAACAATAACTGGAAAATATTAATGTAGAAGTAACAAGCAAGCAATAAACTAATTACTAAAGCCATAAATAATTTTATACTACCCAAAACACATTTTGCTTCTAAACCAATCATTAGCTTTGCATTTCCTGTTCATTTAATCTTGTTTTAAAAAGTGCTTTGTACTAAGACTTAAAAACCCTGAATTACTGTTCCATTCTGTAAAAAACTGTTTGCACAGATTTAAATTCAATTTGCAGTTTTAGTTATTGGCAAAATGCTATATGTCACAAGGTTATTACACAAATAAATGTTTATCTTTTCATATTACTTCGGCAGACTTTAGATTGTTCTATTTTCAAGTCTTCGAGGTTAGTGATTATTAAAAAGTTTACATGTTAAATTTTTGGTTAAATACATTGTCAAAAAAAGTGTATAAATACATCTTCCCGTCTTAATTTTTCTTTAGTTTGGTTGCTTTGATCCGGCATCCTTCAGAGTTGATGGGGATACCTCTCCACCCACAGCAAAACAAATGTACTACTTTCGTCAAAAGCAAGACTGGGACTTCTGCTCTGCAATTTGCATACCCTTTATACACACCAAGTACGTGTACGCCAACTGGCAGTACTAGCTGTAGTCAAACTCAGGTAAGAAATTAGCTTAATTATATTGATAAGTTAAAACTTCCATTGTTTCTGTAGAGGTTGGTTTGGTTTATTGTAAGACATTGGATTTAAAACTGTCCATTGCAAAGCTGGTTTCTGGAGCTATGCAAAAGAACAAATATTTTAATGGAACCTGCTTAAGTAAACAATATAAAGCGTTTAAAGCAAAGAGTAGGATTTCCTGCATTAAATACAGTAGTGTTTGTTATATGTAAATTAAGAAGTTGAGTCCTGATGAAGGGTCTCTGCCCAAAACATTGACTGTTTATTCATATCCATTGATGCTGCCTGACCCGCTGAGTTCCTCCAGCATTTTGTGTGTGTGTGTGTGTGTGTGTTGCTTTAAATATCTGCTGTGGAGCAAATGTCAGATACTGGATCATTTTGCGCATTTTAAATATTGTTTCCAGTCACACGACCATAAGGAGTTTAATTACATTTGCTTTGCAACTATCATAGAAGTTTTTCAAGAAAAAAACAGAGAATGATTTTGAGTATTTCACAATTATCTTCACCTATTAAGTTTGCATTCTGCTTTTAATGCCTTGTTAAAGTTTTTGTCTAAACTCTTCAGTCTCTTCCAAATGTGTTAAACTTTGCCTGAAGCTGAGATGCTGCTGGCTGAGTGCACATTGTTCTGTTCAACCAATTTCCCAAGATAGATCAGTGCCTTTTAATCAACTGAAACTGATTAAGTTTTTTTCTTAAGATTCTTGGAGTTCCTGCTTGGTTTGTCAAAGTTAATTGAAGAAAAGATTGAGCATAAATCTCATGTTCTGTTTGGGTATTTTTTTAATGTGAGAAAGAAAGAGATGCAATATGTAGGAGCGAGTATCGATAGGCTACTGATCGCACAGTTATTACAGCTTAATTACAATTACAGTATTCACTCAATTTGTGCTGTGATGTGATATTATATTACAAGAAAATGCTTCAACCCAATTTGACTGGATTTTTAATACATATTTGGAATCTGGTAGCGTGGGAGTTAGCAGAGCGCTTTGCGTTATTCCTGCCTCTGCCTGTATGTTCTCCCTGTGACCATGTGGGTTTCCTCCAGGTGCCCTTGTGTCCTTACACAGTCCAAAGGCATACCAATTAGAAGGTTAATTGGTCATTGTAAATTGTCCCGTGTTTAGGCTAGGATTAAACAGGGTTTGCTGGGTGATAGAGCTCGAAGGGCAGGAAGGGTATATTTTGCGCTGTATCTGAATAAATAAAATCAGTATCAATGAAAACTGAAATCTTGCTTTTATTGCCTAGTTAAAATATAGATATTGTAATTTGGCTTGGTAAAGCAGCTGCCCAAGAATTCTTTGGAAATGCAAGTACATTTAATTCTGAAAGCAGATCTGTGAGACTGCAAGAACAATGTAGAATGATTCTTTTCCAAGGCTAAGGTAAGGGAAAATCAGTGAAGTAAGTAGTAGCATCTCACAAATAATTTCAGAACTAGGAGGAGGAGGGCCATTTCACCCCTTATTTTAACACAGAACAGTACAGCACAGGAATAGGGCTTTCGGGCCATAAGATGATGCCAAACTAAACGAGTAATTAAACCACTAAAGTAATCCCTTCTGCCTACAAAATGTCCATATCTTTCCATTTTCTGCTCATTCATGTGCCTATCTAAGAGTCTTCTAAACGTCTTTGTTGTACTTGCCTCCACTACCACCCCTGGTAGTGCATTCCAAGTATACAAAAGAACTTGCTCCATATGGTTCCTTTGAACATAACCCCTCAGCTTTAATGCATGCCCTCTAGTATTAGAAATTGTGACCTGGAGAAAAAGGTACCAACTGTCTACTCAGTGATCCTACTCCATATATACCTCCTATAACAGCCTGGGATAAAAATTGTTCAACTGGTTGACTTAACCATTCTGAGGTTTTTCAGTATGTTCTCCATAAAAGTTTTAATCGCATTTAATATCTCTATCATATCTAGCTGGTAGGATGGAGATAAGTCTCTACCAAAGGATGTGTAAGATTCTCCTTCCCTCCACTAGCCTGCAGGACATCCTTGGGCAAGGTGTGGCTCCTGCTTATTCTCCAACCAGGGTCACATGAAGCCATGGGAGCAGGTGATGGCTGGTCATGTGAGTAGCTGGTGAACATTACAAGTCCTGGTTATGCGACCACTGATACAGGCAGACAATCTCTGGAGAGTATTGATAACGGCTGGTGTCACTTGTCTTGTAAAGACACTGCCCAGAAGAAGCCAATGGCAAACCACTTCTATAGAAAAATTTGCCAAGAACAATCATAGTCGTGGTAAAACCATGATCACCCATATCATTCAACATGGCACGTAAGAGAAGAACCATATCTAGTATTAATATTATTGTCAGTATTTTCCTTAATGAACATTAAAGCAAGATTTTCCAAGTGTACGTTACTTTTTAGTCTCTAGAAGTTCTCTCCACTCTCTTATTCATTATTTTTATGCCATTAGAAGAGTCTTGGGTTCCTTTTATATTAATTGCCATTCTGTTCTCAGATTCTCTTTTTGCTTGTTCGGTTTTCCTCTTGTATTTAGACGGGTTTTCACTTGAAGGAGTCATCCATCATAAATACGTACCTAACTTTCTTGACCTGCATGAATCTCTTCCATTTGTAATGATCAGAATAAGCCCTAGGTGTGAACAAGATTCAAGATTCAAAAACTTTATTGTCGTTCTAACCGTACATCAGCTCTGCAGGGCAGAATGAGACAGCGTTTCCCAGGAGCAATGCAATCATAACATAACAATAAATTGTAAAACACAATAGCCACATGTCAGTTAAAAACAAGTTATAAGTGTCCAGTGCAAGTTAAAAGTGTCCAAAGCAGAGTCAGGTAGAGCAGCTATTTAGCAGTCTGACTGCCTGTGGGAGGAAGCTGTTTAGTAGCCTTGTGGTTTTAGTTTTGATGCTCCTGTAATGTTTACCTGATGGCAGAAGAACTAACAGTTCATGGAGAGGGTGTGAGGGGTCTTTAATGATGTACCGTGTCTTCTGGAGGCATCAAACAAGTACTTGGTATTAAATTACCTCATAGTTACTTAACTAGTTGTTTTAATTGGTTTAACAGGGCACAGGAAACCAAGCCAATGTGCTAGACTCTGCCACCCCACAGGAGCTTACCCTGCCAAGAGCATTTTCTTTATGTTTACAGCAGGAACTCCAATCAGCTAGGCAGGCACTGAGTAACTGCAACAGAAACAAGTCTTTACCTGATCAAGTTTGGATTAAAGTGGAAGGTAAAAATAAAATTTTGGAAGCTATAGCATGCAAATGTATAAATAAATACAGGCTACCACAATATTTTTCCAGCTTGTAGGTAAGGATAACTAAGAGAATATGATTAGTCTAGCAATATTTTCATTGTACTGATGGTAAATATGTAAAAATAATTTTTCTGTAAAATGATCCTTGATTGTTCATCCGATAAGATGGCAGTGCATTTGGTTGCAACAGCTTTTACAGGGTCAACAAAAGGTGCTACTGTCATATTTAAACATATTAATTATCACAAAATCCAGTGTTCACTTGGTGGAAGATGAGCTGTATTGTGGTCGACTGCAGATTTCGGAGGTATTCATTTGGACTCTGCCTCAAGCCATGGTGTTACCATTCACCGGGGAAAGAGACATCAGAGCCGGTGCACTCCCCCAGGGATGGCGTGGTGCACAGTATTCGGTATGGAGTTGGAGCTGTCCGACCCTAGTGTTCACTCGGCAGAACAATGGACTCTGAGTCTGGACTATATGCATATATATTTTGTGTGATTGTAATTTACTGATGTTGTTATGGATAGTGTGGAGGGCTATCAGAGGTTACAGTGGGACATCAATAGGATGTAAAACTGGGCTGAGAAGTGGCAGTGGAGTTCAACCCACAAAAGTGTGAGGTGGTTCATTTTGGTAGGTCAAATATGGCAGAATATAGTATTAATGGTAAGACTCTTGGCAGTGTGGAGGATCAGAGGGATCTTAGGGTCCGAGTCCACAGAGCACTCAAAGCTGCTGCACAGGTTGACTCTGTGATTAAGAAGGCATATGGTTCATTGGCCTTCATCAACCCTGGGATTGAGTTCAGAGAGTTCAGGAGCCGAGAGGTAATGTTGTAGCTATATAAGACCCTGGTCAGACCAAACTTGGCGTACTGCACTCAGTTCTGGTCACCTCACTACAGGAAGAATGTGGAAACTATAGAAAGGGTGCAGAGGAGATTTACAAGGATGTTTCCTGGATTGGGGAGCATGCCTTATGAAAGCAGGTTGAGTGAACTCGGCCTTTTCTCCTTGGAGTGACGGAGGATGAGAGTTGACCTGATAGAGGTGTATAAGATGATGAGAGGCATTAATCGTGTGGATAGTCAGCTTTTTCCCAGGGCTGAAATGGCTAACACGAGAGGGCACAGTTTTAAGATGCTTGGAAGTAGGTACAGAGGGGATGTCGGATAATTTTTTACGCAGAGGGTGGTGAGTGCATGGAATGGACTACCAGCAACTGGTGGAGGCAGATACATTAGGGTCTTTTAAGAGGCTCCTGGATAGGTACATCGAGCATAGAAAAATAGAGGGCTATGGGTAACCCTAGGTAATTTCTAAAGTAAGTACATGTTCGGCACAGCATTGTGGGCTGAAGGGCCTGTATTGTGTTGTAGGTTTTCTATGTTTCTGTGTGTGCTTGCTGTCTTGTATGTGTGAGGACATACAAGCTATGGTGTTGTCTGTTTACAGTTGCTAGGTAGAGGTGTCGGGGACGATGTGACGCGGCGTTCAGGCTGGAGTCAGTGCTCTTCCCCTCTGTTCACTTGGCAGAAGAGAAGCTCTGTGGTGGTTCTCTGTAGATATTGGTGGTGTTGGATGGCTTGAGTTTGGTCTCTTTTGTTGAGTGGCTATATCTTTCTATCATATAAGTTCTATGTGTGACTACTGGTACCGTGTTTTGCACCTTGAACCTGCAGTAAAACTGTTTTGTTTGGCTGTATTCATGTATGATTGAATGACAGTTAAACTTGAATTAAATTGATGTCTAGGATTATGAAGCTGAATCATATAGGTTCAGTTCCCAAGTCATATCATTTTAACTGGAGCAGCACTGTATTTGCATCAGTTCAAAGTTGAAAGGAGATCTATTATCAAAGTATATATAAAGTATACAACCTTAAGATTCATGTGCTACAGGCAGCCAAAGAGCAAGAAACCCAAAATAATCTAAATAAAAAGAAAGACCAGCACCTAATGCACAGAAAAAGAGGGGGGGAAAACACAAATCATGCAAACAATAGAAGTGAGCAACAGCATTCCAAATCAAATTGAGTCCATTGACTCGAATCCCTGGAGCAGCCAGAGTAGGTCCAAGCCTAAGCCTCAGCCTCAGTAGGCAAATTGGCATGAAGCACGTTGGAGCCAGAGCAGTCTTATAGCCCCAGTGCTACAGGGAGAGGAGTGAACATTGCGGGAGAGCGAGCCAAATCGGCCTGACCCTTGCTTCCGGACCCAACATCTTGCCTTTCCAGTCTAACTGGGTGGGCGTTTAAATTGTCCAGACACTGGATCATGCCTTCAGAGTAATGAAAAGCAAAAACCCAATTGTCTTGAAATATGAAAATCAAAATTTTGCAGAAGCTGGAAATATGAAACAAAACAGAAAATGTTGTAAGCATTTAGCAGGTCAGGCAGCATCTATGGGGAGGACAAATGTTACTGTTTCAGGTCCAAGATCAGCAGAAATGTAAAAGAACATCCGGAGTGTCTTAATCCTTGAATCATTCACTCTTCTTTTTCCACAGATGCTGCCCAACCTTCTGAGTATTTGCAACAGGTTCTGTTTTAGTTTTAGTTTTTTCTTATGTTAATTAGATCTGCTTTGATTGATCTTCTAAAATTAAATGACCTGATGATAATTATTCACTGGGATCATACAAGAAGATGGGAGATGGAAATCTGGAAATAACTGGAGGGTTGTAGATTTTGGTGGAAAATTAGAAAATTAAAGAATTAGAATGCTTTTCATGAACAGTTTGCAAGAAAAGCTTTTCACTGTATCTTAGTGCATGTGACAATAATAATCCAATTCCAAAACATTGGTTAAAAAGTATGGAGGTAGGATTAAATTTATTGCCATTAATTTTTCTAAATGAAGCATCAAGAGCTGGCCTAAATCACTTATTTAAATAGGAGCTACAATATAGATACATACTGATTAGACTAGATCTATTTCTGTGCTGTAATTTTTGTGAAATTATAAAGAACAATGGTTCCTTTTCAACCCATAGGAATGAAGTTTGAATGTTTCTGCTTCAGGCATTTTTAAATAATCTGCACTTTGTAATTTTGAAAAAGGAAACTACCAGGTTCTTATGTTTTGCAACCAATTGAAATCTAATACGGTGCATAGTTTGTAGCCCAACAGATTGGCTTCATTTTGTTAAAAGTTTTTTAAAAATTCCTGACACACTGATTGTTTCTTATATATTGCATACGGATCAGGAATATTAGAACATTATTTTCTCATACAACACTTTATTCAGATTGTACAGGAAATTTAGAATTCTGTCCACTTTTCTAATGGAACTATGCTACATATTCTGACGAATCTCATGACTATACCCTTAAATAATCCATGCAGTTTTTTATTGTACTAAGATGAAAAAGTGGTATTCATGGAGTCAGAGTGCATCTTTTAACTTCAGTCATTCTGTAAACTGGGAAATACTGGGGAAATCTTTATTTATTTACTTATTTATTGAGATACAGCATGAATAGGTCCCTCTGGCCCTTAGAGTTGTGCCACTCATCATAGTTGACGTAGACACAGTGGGCCTAATGGCATGTTCTTGTGTTAGACTGTTCTATCTTCTATCAGTCCACTGGTAGGAATTCATCTTATAAAATGGCAATTTTATGTCAATTGAAGAATTTTAAATATTCACAAGGTGCAATTTCCACTATATTTAAGCCTTTTGGCAGTTTACTGCTGAGTAATATGTAGAAAATATATAAAAAGAACTATACTGGATGCTTCATAATTTTTTTTATCTTTTATAGATGAAACTCTTTGTAAACAGGTAGTGAATAAACGCTGTCGTAGTCGCACACGGCAAGTCAATATAGAAACAGAGCACAAAGTTCTAAGTGACCTGACTAACGTGACAGAGAATCAAAATATAAACATTGCCTCAGGTGGACAGTGGCAAACTACACATCCAGTCACTCCTGGCTCAGCCCATGGGAACCAACAGGAACTGAACTGCCAGCGTAGAGAGAGACACAACAGAATGGAGAGAGATCGCAGGTGAACCCTTGATGGGGTAGGACAGATAGTCGTTTTTGTCATGTGTTTTTAAAATTCGGGGAAAAAATAAAGCATTTAATGTTTTTCTTTACTAAATACATTATTTCATCTTTGTTTAATATTTCAATATCCTGATTTTGGAAAATATTAAGGGTTTTAAATTGTTCTGGCCTTTGACAGTAGTGTCGTCTGCAAACTTGAATGTGGCTAAGCACAGCTCCAATGCTATAATCAACTTTGCTGTTGACACCACTATTGTAGGCCAAATCAAAGGTGGTGATGAATCAGCATTTAAGAGAGAGATTGTAAACCTGGCTGAGTGATGCCACAACAACAGTCCCTTACTCAATGTCACTAAAACCAAGGAACTGCTTATTGACTTCAGAAGAAGGAAACCCAGGGGTACATGAGCCAGTCTTCATTGGAGGATCGGTGGTGGAGAGTGTCAGCAACTTTAAATTCCTCGGTAGTATCATTTACGAGGATACGTCTCCAGTCCGTTAAGTGCAATTATGAAGAAAGCACGACAGTGTCTTTACTTCCTTAGGAGTTTGGGAAGATTTGGCATGACATCTAAAACTTTGATAAACTTCTATAGATGTGGAGTGGAGAGTATATTGACTGGCTGCATCACGGCCTGGTATGGAAGCACCAGTGCACTTGAATATAAAATCCTATAAAGTATAGTGGATAATGCTGATTCCATCATGGGTAAAGCCTTCCCCACCATTGGATGTATCTACATCAAATGCTGACATAGGAATACAGCATCCATCATCAGGGACCCCCACCACCCAGGATATGCTCTCTTAACCATATAACCATATAACAATCACAGCACGGAAACAGGCCATTCCGGCCCTCCTAGTCCGTGCCGAACTCTTAATCTCACCTAGTCCCACCTACCCGCACTCAGCCCATAACCCTCCACTCCTTTCCTGTCCATATACCTATCCAATTTTACCTTAAATGACACAACTGAACTGGCCTCTACTACTTCTACAGGAAGCTCATTCCACACAGCTATCACTCTCTGAGTAAAGAAATACCCCCTCGTGTTTCCCTTAAACTTTTGCCCCCTAACTCTCAAATCATGTCCTCTCGTTTGAATCTCCCCTACTCTCAATGGAAACAGTCTATTCACGTCAACTCTAACTATCCCTCTCAACATTTTAAATACCTCGATCAAATCCCCCCTCAACCTTCTACGCTCCAATGAATAGAGACCTAACTTGTTCAACCTTTCTCTGTAACTTAAGTGCTGAAACCCAGGTAACATCCTAGTAAATCGTCTCTGCACTCTCTCTAATTTATTGATATCTTTCCTATAATTCGGTGACCAGAACTGTACACAATATTCCAAATTTGGCCTTACCAATGCCTTGTACAATTTTAACATTACATCCCAACTTCTGTACTCAATGCTCTGATTTATAAAGGCCAGCGTTCCAAAAGCCTTCTTCACCACCCTATCTACATGAGACTCCACCTTCAGGGAACTATGCACTGTTATTCCTAGATCTCTCTGTTCCACTGCATTCCTCAATGCCCTACCATTTACCCTGTATGTTCTATTTGGATTATTCCTGCCAAAATGTAGAACCTCACACTTCTCAGCATTAAACTCCATCTGCCAACGTTCAGCCCATTCTTCTAACCGGCATAAATCTCCCTGCAAGCTTTGAAAACCCACCTCATTATCCACAACACCTCCTACCTTAGTATCATCAGCATACTTACTAATCCAATTTACCACCCCATCATCCAGATCATTTATGTATATTACAAACAACATTGGGCCCAAAACAGATCCCTGAGGCACCCCGCTAGTCACCGGCCTCCATCCCGATAAACAATTATCCACCACTACTCTCTGGCATCTCCCATCTAGCCACTGTTGAATCCATTTTATTACTCCAGCATTAATACCTAATGACTGAACCTTCTTAACTAACCTTCCATGTGGAACTTTGTCAAAGGCCTTGCTGAAGTCCATATAGACTACATCCACTGCCTTACCCTCGTCAACATTCCTCGTAACTACTTCAAAAAATTCAATAAGGTTTGTCAAACATGACCTTCCACGCACAAATCCATGCTGGCTACTCCTAATCAGATCCTGTCTATCCAGATAATTATAAATACTATCTCTAAGAATACTTTCCATTAATTTACCCACCACTGATGTCAAACTGACAGGTCTATAATTGCCAGGCTTACTTCTAGAACCCTTTTTAAACAATGGAACCACATGAGCAATACGCCAATCCTCCGGCACAATCCCCGTTTCTAATGACATCTGAAAGATCTCCGTCAGAGCTCCTGCTATCTCTACACAAACTTCCCTCAAGGTCCTGGGGAATATCCTGTCAGGACCCGGAGATTTATCCACTTTTAAATTTCTTAAAAGCGCCAGTACTTCCACCTCTTTAATTGTCATAGGTTCCATAACTTCCTTACTTGTTTCCCACACCTTACACCATTCAATATCCTTCTCCTTAGTGAATACCGAAGAGAAGAAATCGTTCAAAATCTCTCCCATCTCCCTCGGCTCCACACATAGCTGACCACCCTGATTCTCTAAGGGACCAATTTTATCCCTCACTATCCTCTTGCTTTTAATATAACTGTAGAAGCCTTTCGGATTTACTTCCACCTTATTTGCCAAACCAAACTCGTAACTTCTTTTAGCTTTTCTAATCTCTTTCTTAAGTTTCCTTTTACATTCTTTATATTCCTCGAGCAATTCCTTTACTCCATGCTGCCTATATCTATTGTAGACATCCCTCTTTTTTCGAACCAAGTTTCTAATATCCCTTGAAAACCATGGCGCTTTCAAACCTTTAACCTTACCTTTCAACCGAACAGGAACATAAAGATTCTGTACCCTCATAATTTCACCCTTAAATGACCTCCATTTCTCTATTACATCCTTCCCATAAAACAACTTGACCCAATCCACTCTCTCTAAATCCCTGCGCATCTCCTCAAAGTTAGCCTTTCTCCAATCAAAAATCTCAACTCTAGGTCCAGTCCTGTCCTTCTCCATAATTATATTGAAGCTAATGCTATTGTGATCACTGGACCCGAAGTGCTCCCCAACACATACATCTGTCAGCTGACCTATCGCATTCCCTAACAGGAGATCCAACACTGCCCCATCTCTAGTCGGTACTTCTATGTATTGTTGCAAAAAGCTATCCTGCACACATTTCACAAACTCTAAACCATCCAGCCCTTTTACAGAATGAGCTTCCCAATCTATGTGTGGAAAATTAAAATCTCCCACAATCACCACCTTGTGTTTACTACAAATATCTGCTATCTCCTTACACATTTGCTCTTCCAACTCACGCTCCCCATTAGGTGGCCTATAATACACTCCTATCAGTGTTACTACACCTTTCCCATTCCTCAATTCCACCCAAATAGCCTCCCTAGAGGAGCTCTGTAATCTATCCTTCCAAAGCACCGCCATAAGATTTTCTCGGACAAGCAATGCAACACCTCCTCCTCTGGCCCCTCCTACTCTATCACACCTGAAGCAACTAAATCCAGGAACATTTAGTTGCCAATCACACCCTTCCTGCAACCATGTTTCACTAATAGCTACAACATCATAATTCCAGGTATCAATCCACACTTTAAGCTCATCCACCTTTCTTACAATGCTCCTAGCATTAAAATAGATACATTTAAGATACTCTCCACCTCCTCCTCTCTTTTCATCCCTAGCAATGCATTCAAATTTATTATCCTTTTCTTTCTTCTCCCCTACAACTTCGGGCTGAGCGCATCCCTTCTCCATCACCTGCCTTTACTCCCTCACACACTGTCTACTTACTTGCTCTACTGGTGAACTAACCTCCTCTCCCATAGTTTCCTCAAATTGATTTCCGCCCCCCCCATCTTACTAGTTTAAATTCTGCCCTGTAGCCCTAGCAAACCTCCCCGCTAGGATATTGGTCCCCCCAGGATTCAAGTGTAACCTGTCCTTCTTGAACAGGTCACGCCTGCCCCAGAAGAGGTCCCAATGATCCAGAAACTTGAATCCCTGCCCCCTGCTCCAATCCCTCAACCACGCATTCATCCTCCACCTAATTCCATTCCTACTCTCACTGTCGCGTGGCACAGGCAGTAATCCCGAGATTACTACCTTTGCGGTCCTTCTTCTTAACTGCCTTCCTAACTCCCTATACTCTCGTTTCAGGACCTCTTCCCCTTTCCTACCTATGTCATTGGTACCTACATGTACCACGACCTCTGGCTCCTCACCCTCCCACTTCAGGATATCTTGGATGCGATCAGAAACGTCCCGGACCCTGGCACCAGGGAGGCAAACTACCATCCGGGACTCCCGATCACCTCCACAGAACCGCCTGTCTGAACCCCTGACTATCGAGTCCCCTATTACTATGGTCCTCTTTCTTCTATCCCTACCCTTCTGAGCTACAGGGCCGTCCTCTGTGCCGGAGGCCCGGCCACTGTCACTTCCTCCAGGTAGGCTGTCCCCCCCCAACAGTACTCAAACATGAGTACTTATTGTCAAGGGGTACAGCCACTGGGGTACTCTCTAGTACCTGCCCCTTCCCCTTCCTGACCGTGACCCACCTATCTGCCTCCCGTGGCCCCATCTTCTCACTGCTGCCATCAGGAAGAAGATACAGGAACCTCAGAACGTATGCCACCAGGTTCATGAACCTGATGGTTGAGCTCTTGAATCAAAGGGAATAGCTTCACTCAACTTCACTTGCCCCGTCATTGAAATGTTTTCACAACTAATTGACTTATTTTCAACAATTCTTTATTTAATGTTCTCAATATTTACTGCTTATTTATTCTTAATTTCTTCTTTTTGTATTTGCACAGTTTGTTGTTTTCTACACTCTGGTTGAATGCCCAAGTTGGGCAGTTTTCATTGATTCTGTTATGGCCATTATTCTACAGATTTATTGAATGAATCTCAGAGTTGTATATGGTGACATATATGTACTTTGATTAAAAAAAAATTACTTTAAACTTTGCACCATCAAAAAATAGTTAATATGCTGTCATCAGGACATGTGTTTTTACTTCTCAATATGGAAAGAAATATTTCATTTTAAATGAAAGAGGACTGTTGTACAACATCTGTAGTTTTTGTCCTCTCTGTACAAGAATGCCTATTGACAAAGTATTGTTAGTTTGTTATGACTCTTAGCTAGGGGAAAAATACAAACATTTAAAAAAGGAAGTGTAAATAATTTATCAGCTAAACAGTTTGGCACTGGCCAACTGGGTTCAGCTCACTTGCTGAATGCAGCCATTTTGAATGTATTTTCCAGTCAACAAGAACACAGTATGCTACTGTTCTCGGGCAGTGTTTGCAAACAATCCTAACACATTTAATTATTCTACGTTACATGTGAAACCAAGCTGAAGTTATAGTCATAATAGTCAGTAGAACAATGCTGAATTCCACCCACAAGGAAACCAGAAAAAGGGTCCAATGTTCTATTAGCAAGATTACATGCAATGTGTTACAAAAGAAACTGAATTATGATTGATAACTATTGAGAAATTTAATTAGAAAAAGATTTTAAAAAGCTTAAAGTTAACCCCTTTGTCTCAGAATAACGAAATACAAGTATTTGAGCATCCATAAAAAAGAACTTAAGTGTTTGGATGCTTGGAACTCATGAGTGCCATTTGGATAATGGAGGAGATTTTAATTTAGCTATATAACTACCCAAAGCATTTTGAGGAATCCAGATGAGATCAAAGCTTCTAGTATGTCACTTCATTTATATGCTACAAAATTAACTTGTTCAAACGGCAGTTTGTTGGAGAAGATAAAGACAGGTTATGTATGTGTGTGAAATGTCAAACACACTCTATGTTTAAAGGCAGCTTATGATTATGGAGAAAGCCAAGAGTATTTCCACAAGAGGGTAAATGATCAACAATAGTGATGTTTTCAGCCAGTTGTGGATGGTTATTAAAATCTAAACACTGCAATAATTTGCAACTTGTTTACATCAGCGATGAACTGGTAAACATTGACAAGCCAGCAGTCCAGCAATATCCTGACACACTCAAAAACTGCATCAAATGTAGCAGCTATCCATCAATTTGTCTTCAATGTAAATGAGACGGGCCTTTCTTTTAAGAAAAGGATGCTATCATATGCTTCTTGGGAGATGAAGGTGTGTATCTAGATTTAAGGCCACCAACACCCATGATGGCTTACCATTGTTGAAAATCTAAGAGCACTGGAGGAATTTTCTGAAGCAGAACTGGCTGTATCTGGAAGTAAACAAAAGCTTTGATTACAGCTGTCATTTTCCAGCACTGGTTCCCTACTTTTGCCTAGCAGTTAAGCATTATTATGAGGAAAATAACATTGAATATAATGCAGTATTTGTGTTTGACGGAGGCTCAGGCTACCCATTGAATCTTGATAGCCTCCTAATCTGCTTTCCTGTACAGATGGTGTACTTTCTATGAAACACAACAGCCCTTATCCTACCAATGCGCCAGGATGTTGTATGCAATTTTAGGTCTTAATATATTCAGCACACCTTCAAGATAGGTGACTGGCAAAGCAGATGGTCAAGATAAGTAGTTGATAAGAAAATTCTGGATTCCATACAACACCATGTAGACATTGGTACATCCCTGGAAGAGGTCTCGAGCATTTGTATGAATAGTATCTGGCAGAAGTATTCACCAGAGGTATGTGATGATGATGTGGGATCACCTGTGACATTGTCCAGCACTGGACGGAGTTTCTCTGATGTGGTACAGGTAGTGTAGTCTCAGTAGACTTCTCTGGCACTAACAAAAGAGTAAATGCATGCTAGAATGTTGATATGGAAGATGACTGCATTGAAACAGTAGATACATCAGTTGGATGAAACCAAGTTTTTGATGGTAGGCTTGAGGAAAATTGAGGGAGGGAGCCTTTTTGCTGAGAATGTCCCAGTACAACAGTGCAATTCCTCTGCATATGAAACTGTGTTTGATGGTATGTATTTCCTAATACCAAGGAATATACTCTGAGAATCAGGCAAGGCAATAAATCCTGGATCTCTTTAAAAAGAGAGTCACAATCTGGCCATCTTCCCTCCTCTCCCCACCCCTCTGCTTGGCTGTACCCTTTCACAATTATTCCTGCTCCACTAATGTGTTTGAGCATTCATTTTGTTTACATTTTATTGTGTGTTGTGTCTCATGTATCATTCATTAATGGAAAAGTACTGCTATCAGTAACACATTTCCATACATATAATGATATAAATGACCACTTTTGGATATGATTCAGTTAGCACTCTTGTGCCCAGGAATGTGCCCTGAGTGCTTAACCTGGTGTAAACTCCAGCACTGTGTTTGGAAATCACATCTGCAATTACTACTGTCTTCAGTTTTCTAGTGCTAATTTGATTTCAGTCATTGTTTTATCAAGTACTTCACATTTTTAAGTAGTTAAATTAATTCGTCATTTGTTTGTTCTATTGCTTAATCCATTTAACTCCCATAAAACTTTGACTATATCCTTTCCATATTGCTTTCATATTTACTCTGATCAGAAGGTTTGGTAAACTCAAAGCTAAAAGAACTTGATTTGGGTTCACATCAATCAGTTACACTGAATATATCCCAGGCAATAGCTCTCTGTTCACAGCTGTAATGGGGAAGACGACAAGCTATTTGATCTCCTAGTACCTGAGATGAAGTACACTTGAAGTGATTCTGTTGCTTAAGAGAGCACTTTAATTGCATTCCTAAAGAAATAATGTTGATCGAAATGACCCATTTTAATTAACAGCTGATATCACACTTTCAATATTATTACTACATTGCATATACAATGTTTGAGAGCAATTATTTAAATATAGAGGAATGAAGCATTCTCTTTTGTACATCAGATAACTCCCAATGTATAGATATATAAAAGAAATATAGTTGAAATTCAATGAAGATTGCATATATTTACAGGCGCAGGATCCGTATATGTTGCGATGAGCTGAATTATCTTGTTCCCTTCTGCAATTCTGAAACTGATAAAGCTACAACATTACAATGGACTACTGCGTTTGTCAAGTATATTCAAGAAAAACATGGTGATTCAGTGAAAAAGGTAGGTTATGCCTTCCTCCCCAATTATTTTTTTAAACTGTTCAGTAGAGGACAATGAACGACAGTTGAATCTGGGCATCACAGAACCACCATACTTGACCATAAGGCTTTTAATCATATCTGAGCTGTGGCACTGTACTTTGTAAGCATCAGTGCCAAAAACTCTTGAAAGATAGATATCTCTCTATAAAAAACACAAGAGATTCTGCAGATGCTCGAAATCCAGAGCAACCGACAGAAAACACTACAGGAACTCAGCAGGTCATGCAGCATCTATGGAGAAGAATAAATAGTCAATGATTCAGGCTGAGACACTTCATCAGGACTGGCCCAGCCCAAAATGTCGACTGTTTATTGATTTCCATAGATGCTGCCTGACCTGCTGAGTTCCTCCAGCATTTTGTGTGTGTGTACCTTTCTTTCAAGTCTATATTTTAATTACTAAACATGGCCCATTGAAGAATTCTGATTTGACCCAATCTTGTATCACAGGATGAGTTTATTTATAGAACCACCAAGGGCAATAACCTGACCATGTTTAAGAAAAAGATGACAAAATCATACTATTAGAATAATAGATTCCTTAGTAAATCATGGGCATTGACATTTGCTGAGATGCTGTCTCAAACTTTCTCATATAGTGGGATAATTAATTACATAATTTGTAATTAATGATTTTGCTAATCAGATATTCTCATCGATCTGTACAAACTGAAGTAGTAAGTAACATTAAGTATAAGAAAATTGAATGCCACTATATTATTAACTCAGCTAAGCAACTAAATTATACATAACAGGATATAGGTCATCAAGGATTCCACAAATAGGTGGCTATGTGGTCATAAAGTTAGCTTCTCTACAAACTGAAAAATAATTTATTATTTGTATGTGTTCAATATTTACAAAATTCAAACATTGATAAGATGTGTATTTTTTCATGAAGGCTAAAACAAAAATAGTTTTCCTGTTGAACAAGGTGCAGGTTAAGGACCACGTACAACATGCTGGAGGAACTCAGCAGTTTGCTGTTCGGCCTGCTGAGTTCCTCCAGCGTGTTGTACATGTTGCTTTGACCACAGCATCTGCAGTGTACTCTGTGTTTGGGTTAAGGACCAGTTACATCATGAAGGATCCCACCCACCCTGATTATGGACTGTTTGTCCCGAGACTCAAAGAAACAGTTATTTTCCCAAACCAGTAAGGTTGATCAATGCCTCCACCCAGTAACCCACACCCCCAAGCACCATGACCTTATCATTTTCTGTTAGTCACCTTATGTACAGACACTCCTGTGCTGAGTGTTATTTTATGAACATGCTGTACAATCAATCTATGTATATAAACTACTTTACGTACTTATATTTATTGTATTTTTTTCAGTATTATTGTGCTGCTTATCTTTTGTGGTGCATTGAATCTGGAGAAACAATTATTTCATTCTCCTTTACACTTGTGTCCTGGAAATGACATTAAACAATCTTTAATCTTGAGTTGTCCCTTTGTTAACCACATTCACAGGTTGCATTTGTTTTCAGAAACTTGTGGCATGGCTTCAGGTGTTCCAATGCTGAACTAGGGAAAGGTTATATACAGTGGCATGCAAAAGTTTGGGAACCCCGGTCAAAATTTCTGTTACTGTGCATGGCTAAGCAAGTAAAAGATGAATGATTTCCAAAACACATAAAGTTAAAGATGACAAATTTCTTTAATATTTTAAGCAAGAAAACTTTTTTATTTCCATCTTTTACAGTTTCAAAATAACAAAAAAGGAAAAGGGCCCGAAGCAAAAGTTTAGGCACCCTGCATGGCAGTACTTAGTAACACCCCCTTTGGCAAGTATCACAGCTTGTAAACGTTTTCTGTAGCCAGCTAAGAGTCTTTCAATTCTTGTTTGGGGGATTTTCGCCCATTCTTCCTTGCAAAACTTCTGTGAGATTCTTGGGCCGTCTTGCATGCACTGCTCTTTTGAGGTCTATCCACAGATTTTCGATGATGTTTAGGTTGAGGGATTGTGAGGGCCATGGCAAAATCTTCAGTTTGCGCCATTGTAGATTTTTAGGTGTGCTTAGGATCATTATCCTGTTGTAGAAGCCACCCTCTTTTCATCTTTTGCTTTTTTACAAGACGGTGTGAGGTTTGCTTCCAGAATTTACTGGTATTTAATTGAATTCATTCTTCCCTCTACCAGTAAATGTTCTCCATGCCACTGGCTGCAACAGAAGCCCAAAGCATGATTGATCCACCCTCGTGCTTAACAGTTGGAGAGGTGTTCCTTTCATGAAATTCTGCACCCTTTTTTCTCCAAACATGCCTTTACTCATTGCAGCCAAAATTCAGCGTCAGAAGTTTGCAAAGGAACATCTAAACAAGCCTGATGCATTTGGAAACAAGTCCTGTGGAATGATGAAGTTAAAATAGAACTTTTTGGCTGCAATGAGCAAAGGTATGTTTGGAGAAAAAGGGTGCAGAAATTGACTTGTAAATCTTATGTGAACTTAGAGCTCGGACCACTGATAGTTTTGGGCGGGGGGATGAAGAAGACTATCTACCCTATCTATGTCTTTTTTTATATATGTGTAACAAAGCAAATTATGATGATTCATATGGTATCTATTCACCCAAGAAATAATAGTAGGATTATGTGAAAAGGATTTTTTATGAATTGTTTATTCTTTCCATTTTGTGGAAGAGAAATACTCAGTACTCTGTAAGATATAATAGTACAAGGTAGTAATGTTTGAAATAGGCATTAAGATTTGAGGCCCAAGGGGGCTTAACAGCTTTTCAAAATTAGGGGACATGAATACAATAAATAAGGAAAGATGACTTCTTGTTATAACTGAATTTTGATGTGGTGAAGTAGCAATTTAAAGTACTCTGGTATGTTCTTGCTCAGGTTTCTAGAACACTTGATTGTACAGATTGATAGAATATTTGATTAGCAAAATCATTTTTTACAAATTGTGTAAAATGATTTGTACATGGGCGGGCTGGTGGTGTAATGACATCAGTGCCAGACTCCGCAGTGAAGGCTCCTGAGTTCAAGTCTAAGTCGGGCCACCCCACCACCCGGAGCATGCTTTCCATCCATGCCAGTTGAGCGTCGAGCTAGTCACTCGGCCTCATAAAAAAAAAACAAGGGTTGAGTCAGGAATGTTCATATCGTGACCTGGTTAATCCGAAAGGAGACCAATCCTGACACCATGCACCAGACAAGAATGCTAACTGGTGCAACACGCTAAAAAAAGAAATTTGTACATGACCCACTATAAGAATGCTTGAAGTTAGTTTACTAAATCAAATTAGTATAATACCACCAACAATTAGTCAAGTAATATACTGTATGTAACTAGTTGACCATCTAGGGAAAAATTACTTTCAAACATAATTAGCTGAGTTTAGACCATAAGATATAGGAGCAGAATTAGGCCATTTGGCCCATCGAGTCTGATTATGGCTGATCTATTTTCCCCTCTCAACCCCAATTTTTTGCCTTCTCTCCTTATCCCTTCATGCCTTGACTAATCAAGAATATATGAGCCTCTGCCTTAAATATACCCAATGACTTGGTCTCCACAGCAGGCTGTGGCAATGAATTCCACAAGTTCAACACTCTGGCTAAAAAGTTTAGATATAAGGCAATTACTTTCTGCTTGAAGAGAAAATTGAATTCAGTTGGTTAAAGTCATCAAACCAAGGAGACATCGGAATAGTGGAGCTAGAAGTACCCTGTATCAAAATTCAGTTACAACTGAGATCTCGTTTGCAAATTACCAGGAATTTTGCATTTTCTTGGTTGAAAATATATCACCCAGTCACCCTATTTCTTCAAGTAGAGTGTCATTTTGGAATCAGGCAGGAAAATGATGGGAATTGAATCAAGCTGTTACTGTTAGGAGAGTTCTGGTACTATCACCCTGTGTTGTTCAGGACAGGGGTGTTGAGAGGTGGTGTTAGTGAAGAAGGGCTTGGAGATGTTTCTTCAGTTGGTGGGGGGTTGTTGGGAAAAAAAGAGCTACCAGAGTACTACTTCTGCTTGAGCTTGCAGGGAAAGGCCCAGGCACACTGCTGCTTGTGGATTGGGCAGGTTGGGGTGTGTGGAGGGTCTAAAGATACTTATAGCGACTAGGAATTGGAGGAAATCAATCCAGTATTTGGGTATTGGAGAAAGAGAGAAAGATAGCTTCAGAACAGAGCTGGGAATCGTGTATAAGTGGCAAGGGTGGACTATGGGAAGTCACCATCAGGACTTAAGAGATGGAATGGGCCGGAGGGGGGGAGGGGTTGTTATTTTAATGTAGATTGTTGGTTATCTGAGGGTCCAGGTCCAAAACTCTACCAGGACTTGTGTTAATAGGGTTACAATCAGATTCTTCTAGGAGTTCCTTACAATGGGTATATCCCAAGCCAATGTGATCTAAGTTCCCTCCAATGCTCCAAAAGGAGTATTTCAAGAGGAAAGGCATCATATATATTCTACTACAGTTTGCAAGGGTGCCTAATGACAGGAAATGACTAATTGAAAATTCATGATTGCTTTGATTTGACCTGTAATAAGTTGCAAATCAGCAATACTAATGGGGACAGAGTCTAATTTTGATAACTTCATGGTTTAAAAAGGATTAAAACTTCAAGTTGAGGTAGAAGTGTCTGTTTAGAGGATTTATGTCTGGTTATTAGTGCATTCAGATTTATTTATCAATCACATGCAGTGAAATGCGTCGTTTGCACTAACACCTAGGGATGTGCTGGTGGCAGCCTGCAAGTGTCACCACATATTCCTGCAGTAACATAGCATGCCCACAATGCTCAGCAGAACAACACAGAACACAAGAAGTTACAAAACAAGAACAGCAAAACACAGTGGAAGGCTGTGGAAGTAAGTTGGTCCGAAGTAATAATGCAAATGAAATCTTAAAGTTAAGTGTATGCACTAGAACTGTTACTAGAGTAAGTGGTAAATGTTCTTTATCTTCAAGGAATTTGAGAGTGTTTTCTGTGGGAAAACTGGCAGGCGACTGAAACAACCACGAGTAGAAGCACCAGTCGATCACACTGGAGTTACCAGTGTACACAATCATGGTGTGCAGGAAGGTAAATGAACTCCAGTATGAGTGAACTTACAGCTCCAAGAGAGGTGCAAAGTTAGATCTATTTTCCTGATTCACTATACCAACAGTAAGGATCAGGAAGTGGAAAAGAATATCCAAACAGTAATAAACCAATTGTCATCCCTGCAGACTGCTTAGGCGGTATTACCACTGGCAATGTTCAGAACTCTAAACTTTCACTGTTAAATCAAAGATGGTGGTAGGAACTTTGAGTCCACCATGATTCGTACCATATAACTGTATTTACTAAATCCCCAGAAGTCCAGGTTTTTACTTACCCGTCCATCATCTGTAATTTGTATTTTATTTCTCATTCAACTTCTTTGTTGAAGAGAAGGGACATTCCAGTGAGCAGACTGACAGACAAATGCCATTCTTTGAAAGTTTTGTCCAGTCATGGTGAGTAATTTGTCATCAGTGATGCTTAAGCTGGATGAGTTAAAGGCCCAAATGCTCATCTTGGCTATCAGTCCTCCCATATAAGATTTCTAAAATATTTTAATGTGTGTTATAAGTAATAAGCATTTTAATAAAATCACGGTAGATTCATACTTTCCCCATCTGTCTTTGATTTTAAATTCAATGGAGTTGTTGCATTAGTATTGACCAGTCACAGCACTGCTATGGTGTCTGAACATTGTATGAATTGATTTTTATTAGCCAGAAACTGTTGACAACAGCAACTTAAACACACTGGATAGTTCTACACCCAAATGCTGCTAATAAAATGAAAAAACAATTAAAGAGACAGCATACACTTAATTATAAATGATCAAACATCCACAACTACAAAAACTAGCCAAGCTAGAAGAAAGGGTGCATAAATGTACAACTTCTCACATACTGCAATGTCTTCTTTTTTAATCCCAGTATGAACAGCTTGGGAAAAGTCAAATTCATTTTCACAAGATTGAAGCACTTTAATAAAGCGCGCTAATAGTGTTGTTAAGCTTCGTATCATCCAGTGTGTTGCAAAAAGTGGTTGCTGTCTATTTACTGGAAACTGCTAGTTAACTATTATATAAGCTTTAACATTTTTTGCAATATATTTAAGGTGCAAAATATTTATAATCTTTAACAATACAAAATGATTCTTCATAAAAAGTTTTATTAATTAAATAATCTGTTAGGTTTTATTTCAACGACTTGTTAATTGTTTATGATGCTATTAACCTTTAAAATAAAGGATGACAAATACTTAATAAATTATTTCATAATTAGTAAACCATATATTGATCTATATCATTTAATTACAGTTAATATTTATTTAAGTTAAACTGGATAGCTTTTAGTTAATATGTTCAAAATAAATATAAATAGTAATCCTTGAAAGGTTTTTTTGTCAACTTGAGCAGTAACAATGCTGATGGTATTAATGAAAGATGTTTCACTGTACATTTCTGATTTTAAAAAGATCTAGCAAAATATAACTAATTATTTGTACTTTATCTTTGAGCTAATAAAAGTATAAATCCAATTTCTTTATTTGTTGAGTTTCTTTGAATTGTCATGGAATGTCAAAAACTCACTTTATTCATGTAAATAAAAATTCCAGTTATCAAATGTAATCCAGTAAAGCTCTAATCTGCTATCTGGCAGTTGGAAATCCCAATGGTTCAGCACCTGGCCCCCTGGATGCTGATGTCAGTGTTCCCTTTCACATACCCATCCATGCTGTCTTTGATGCATTGGTCCTTCTGGTTCTCATGCAATTTTTCACACACTGGTTTCCCTCTTTTCTACACTCCCTTTAAGCTTAACAGGTTCACTAGAAACACAAATATTTTATTATGTTGCGTCTGAATAATATTCAACCTGCCACCAGAGGTTCCCAACCTGTAGCCCATGGACCTCTCAGTTAATGGTAGGTGTCCATAGCATAAAAATGGCTGAGAACCTCTGATCTTAGTGAATTATAAGACTGAACCTACCAAGAAACGGAATTTCTAGAATACCAGAAATTTTGCCATAAGTTTATTATTCATGAGGCACCATTTTCAAACAACACGTACAACATGCTGGAAGAACTCAGCAGGTGGGGCAGGATCCGTTGAAACGAGCAGTCAGCGTTTTGGGCCGAGACCCTTCGTCAGGACTGAAGAAGGTGCAGGCAGGGGCCCTATGAAGAAGGTGGGGGGAGGGTGGGAAGGAGAAAGCTGGTGGGTGCCAGGTGAAAAACCAATCAGAGGAAAGATCAAGGGGTGGGGGAGGGGAAGCAGGGAGGGGATAGGCAGGAAAGGTGAAGAAGGAATGTAAGGGGAAAGCACTATGGGTGGAAGAAGAAGGCAGAATCATGAGAGAGGTGATAGGCAGCTGGAAGAGGAGGCAGAGTAGAGGTGGGATGGGGGAAGGGAGAGGGAGGGAATTACCGGAAGTTGGAGAATTCGATGTTCATACCAAGGGGCTGGAGATTACCCAGACAGTATTGGACACTCAAGCTAGGGCAGTATCGTTGATTGAGCAGGTAGCATAGCTCATTATTCAGGTTTGGGTTGGTTCTAGGGCCTTGGATTCTTCTCATTTGTCTCCACGTAACTTGGATACTGGCTTAGCCACAGATAAAGTAGGCAGCTCATCAGTTATAAAGGTATGTGGTTTTAACTGGTCACATTTGAATATCTATTTATAAAATAAGATATAGGAGCAGAATTAAACTATTTGACCCATTGAGTCTGCTCTGCTATTTCATCATGGCTGATCCAATTTTCCTTTCAGCCCCATTGACCAATTAAGAATCCATCAACCTCTGCCTTAAATATACATAAAGACTCAGCCTCCACAGCTGACTGTGGCAAAGAATTCCACAAATTCACCACTCTCTGGCTAAAGAAATTCCTCTCATCTCTGTTCTAAAAGGATGCCCCTCTATTCTGAGGCTGTGTCCTCCAGTCTTGGACACTTCCACCATAGGAAACATCATCTCCACATTCATTCAATCAAGACCTTTCACCATTTGATAGGTTTCAATGAGGTCACCATTCTTCTAAATTTCAATAAATACAGGCCCAGAGCCATAAAACTCTTCAGATGACAAGCCATTCAATTCTGGAATCATTTTCATGGACCTCTTTTGAACCTTTTCCAGTTTCAGCACATTTTTTCAAAGATAAGGGCCCAAAACTGCTCACGGTACTCCAAGTGAGGCTTCACCAGTGCTTCATAAAGTCTCAACATTACATCCTTGCTTTTATATACTAGTCCTCTTGAAAAGAATGCTAACATTGCATTTGCCTTCCTCACCGCATTCCTTTCATTTCTTCTACCAAAGTGCATGACCATATACTTCCCAACACTGCATTCCATTTGCTAATTCTTTGCCTGTTTTCCTAATCTGTCTAAGTCCTTCTGTGGCCTCTCTACTTTCTCAAAACTACATGTCCCTTCACTTATTTTCATATTGTATGCAAACATTGCAACAAGGTTATCAATTCTATCATCCAAATCATTGATGTAACATAAAAAGAATCGGTCCCAACAGACACCCATGTGGAACACCACTAATCACCAGCAGCCAAGCAGGAAAAGCTCCCTTTATCCCCACTCTTTACCTCCTGCCAATTAACCATGCTAAAATCTTCCCTGTAATATCATGTAGTTTGTTAAGCAGCCTCTTGTGGCATCTTGTCAAAGGCCTTCTGAAAATCCAAGTACACAACATCAACTGATACTCCTTTGTCTATCCTGCTTGTTATTTCTTCAAATAATTACAACAGATTTGTCAGGCAAGATGTTCCCTTAGGAAACCATGCTGACTACTGCCCATTTGTCAATACCTAAGCTTTAACTATTGACAACCACCACATATACTCTGGAAACTGATTATGTTGTTCATTTGTGGGAAGAAACTTAGACGATGCATCTGCTGCCAAAATCACACCAACACTGACGTTTTAGCAGTGCGGCTTTTACAGTGTTTGGTCTCTACATGTCAGGCATCTGACAAAATGTGAAGTCAAGGGAGAAATGAATTCTTTTTTAAAAACATTTTCTAAAAGGGGAAAATATGTCATAACTTTCAAATACAATATAACTGTTTTCCTACAAGTTTGCCACAAAGTGGAAAGGAATAGGATTAATTGGATAACTTTATAGAGGGTGCAGAGGAGATTTACCAGGATGCTGTCTGGGTTAGAGAACATCTTATGAAGATAGGTTGAGTCAGCTAAGGCTTTTTGAAGCAAAACAGGATAAAAGTTGACCTGAAAGAAGTGTATAAGATGACAAGAGGCACAGATAGAGTGGATAGCCAGAGACATTTTTCCCCACGGTGGAAATGGCTAATATACGATTAAATCATTTTAAAGTGATTGGACAAAAGTGTAGGGGGATGTCAGAGGTAGGTTTGAATAGCGAGTGCGTGGAACCCAGTGCTAGGGGTGGTGGTAGAGGTAAATAAGGACATTTAAAAGCCCTGAAGGGCCTGTACTGTAATGTTCTATGTTCTATCACTTAAAGCAAGTACAGAGAAGATAGATCTAATGGCTACCTTCTCTGTCCTATGATTATTTATTAAAGACATTTTACTTTTATTGGCCAACACATAGTTCTGCAGAATGTACCTGTGGCCTTCTGTCACCGCTAACTCACTTTATTCTTTACAATGGCCAGGTGAAATGGCAGCACAGAAGTATTTCCACATGAAAGAGAAGTCATTGATCTCATAGATCACCATGCCCAAACCTTGATCATAATAATCATTTATTACACTGACTGAAATATCCATGGCTGAGAGTGCTCTCCTTGCCTAGAAAAGAAATGTCATGATAAGTCACTCAGACAGTAAATTCATATGAAGGAGCACTTAAGAAAAGTAAAATGCTTTCCACATTTCTTTGCTACTGGATTATGGTAACTAAGTTTGTGCAGAATAGCTGCACTACAAAGCAATCTAAATGGATTATTTGATTATTAGAAAAATAGTGTTTGTTGTTAGGAAAAATTGTTTCTCTGGAACTGTTGCAATTACAGCTTGTTCAGTGTTACAGAAAGTTAGATAGAGCTCTTATAGATAGCGGGGTCAAGGGATATGGGGAGAGGGCAGGAACGGGGTACTGATTGTGTATGCTCAGCCATGATCACAGTGAATGGTTGTGCTGGCTAGAAGGGCCGAATGGCCTACTCCTGCACCTACTGTCTATTGTTGTATACACTTCATCATGTAATTCAAATATAGAAAAAGTTTCTTAACAGCCCGAAATTCTCACTTTAGTACATCATTTTTTATTACAGTATAATTATTATAATTAAAAACAGAAACACCTTTGAAATATGACTTGATTATTTTTATGGCTCTGATTATATTGGAGACTATAGGACCTAGGAGCAGAATCAGGCCATCCGACCCATCAAGTCTGCTTCACCATTCCACCATGGCTGATTTATTATCCCTTTCAACTTCATTCTGCTGCCTTCTTCCCGTACCATTTAAAGCTCTGACTAATCAAGAACATATCAACTTTCTCTTTAAATATATCTACAATTTCACCACCCTCTAGCAAAAGAAATTCCTCCTCATCTCTGTTTTAAAGGAACGTCCTTGTATTCTGAGGATGTGCCTCTGATCCTAGGCTCTCCCACGACACTATAGAAAATATCTTATTCATGTGCACTCTATCTTGGCCTTTCTAGATTCGATAGGTTTCAATCAGATTTCCATGCACCCCCCACCCCATTCTTGTGAACCTCCTGTGGACCCTTTTTTAGATAAAGGATCCAAATCTGCTCATGATACTCCAAATGCAGTCTGACCAATCTCTTAGAAAGTCTCAACATTATATCCTTGCTTTTATATTCTAGTCCACTCAAATTAAATTGTATGCATTATTATTATTGTATTAATCTGGTTTATTACTGTAGTCTAATATACTTAAGATGGTATGGTAGTATCTAACTCAAATTGTTCAACCACCCTGTTAGATTTTTAATTTACATTCTCTGAATCACTGGTTTAGTAGTAACCAATAACTTTGAAAAGTAATTTACTGTATATTCTTTGCCATTGCTGATCTGAACATGAGGCACATGGCATTGAGCTTATCTTAGATCACATTTTACCAGCAAATGGCATATGAGTGGTTAGATTCACTTGGATTGCATCCCATTGTGTTGCTTTAAACAGTGCAACTTTTTTTGTCTGATCTCCATATGGACTGTTTGTCTCCTTGCGGCAAGATTAATTTTCAGCTAAGGGTCTGACATGGCCCCTCTTCATTGCTACCAGCAGCGAGGACGTATAGATGTCTGAAAAGCCACACTGAACTTTTAATGAACAGCTTCCTCCCCTCTGCCATCAGATTTCCGAATTGTCCATGAACATTTTTGCTCTCTTTTTGCTTTAGTTATTTAATCTTTTATTTCTTATTATAACTTATGGTATATTTTGTGTCTCACACTGTATTGCTGCCACAACATACTGTATGTCAGTGATAATAAAACTGATTCTGATTTTGCATCTTGCCAACCTGGATGAACCCAGTTAAAACTAGCAACAAAGGGAAGTAATGTTGAATGGGATGCATTTTACTCTTCATTGTGGAACTACAGGGAGCAAGAGTGTTCACCTAGTGTAGCATGCACACTTCAGACGTTGTCACTTCCTATCATTCCAGAAAGGGAGTGGACCAACCAGGAGTTATAGTCCAGATTTGGTGCATAACTTGCCACCTATGCAACATTCAAAATCAGATAAAACCTAAATCTACAGTCCTACCATCTTAATTCTTCTACAGACTTGTTCAGTCTAGATTGTAGCAATCAGAAAACAAAGAAAATTCATACCTGGATCAAGTCTCTGGTGGATCACCATTAATAGTTCAGGATTACTCATTTGTGGCATCCAATTGCGAGGGTTTGTGAGGGTTTTCCACCTGCAAGGTGAGCTCTGTTCCCAAATAAGATGCAATGTATACATCTTCAGAGTGTGTGCAAAAGCTGAAAAAATATGCTAACCATGTATAATTATCAAAGGTTAATGGTGACTATCTATTAGATAGCAGATGGCATCTTATGAATTGCATTTCATGGTGACAGAGAGACCAGGTGGCATCTGATTGAATGGATCATAAAGACATAGGAGCAGGATTGGGCCATTCAACCCATCAAAACGGCTCTGCTTTAAATTTACCCAGTGACTTCTCCCCTCTCAAAAAAAGCTCTTTAGTTAATCCCGCAGCCAGCAAATCTTTCCTATCCACTTACTTATCCAATTGCTTTTGAATGTTATTATTGAATCTACTTTCCCCACTCTCTCAGGCAACACCTTCCAGATCAAAACTTTGTTTACAAAATTTTGCTCATCTTGCCCCAGTAAACAGTACGCAGGTTGATCTGGCTGTTCAAAACTGCTCATGTCTAAACTAGAACTTGGTTCAGATTGGCAATTGCTGGGACTGAGTTAAATTGTAATTTTTTTTCTGAAAAGTGGCTTTATTCATTATCTTACAACAGAATGTGGCAACAGCTTTATTTTACAGACAACAGGCACCCACAGAAAAAAAATATTTTAAGTCAAGGTTACAGCATCATATTTAGTGGATGCATGAGTTTGACAGGGATTTATTCACTTATGGAAAATGTTTTACAATGGAATGGAATAAGGTAACAACAAGCCATAAATTGTTACGTAGAATTTACAAAAACTTGCAATTTCTGTACACAAAATGTGTTCGTCTAGGAGTAGCGCACATTGAGGGGTAGGTATAATCGTTCAATAAAATACACGGGTATAAATCTCTTTTGCCTCTGATCTGGCTTTAAACTGGGAGATGTTCTTAAATCTGGACTTGCAAAACAAACATTGAGCATTAAATTTATATCATATGTACAGTGTAACTCCTCACATTTAAAATACTTTAACACTGATAATTTCTAAAGGGTGCTTCTTCGAGGTAAGCATTAATATCTGACAGTTGTTTAACAGACAATGACAAGAATTAAAGGGACTGTTTAAAAAAAGGTTAATAATTCTAACCAGATAAGACTAACTGCTGATTTACAGATCTCAAACAGAATTGACAATGAAATCAAAACACTTGATTAAAAGTGAAGTGTCAGTTTTTAGCACCTTCTCATGAACATATAAGACACTTTTGGTACCAGGATCTGAAATGTTGATCAATTGTCTTTTTTCATTGTTGTCTCTTTCTATTCATCCAATATTGGGGCTGTGCTTCAAGTTTTCTTAGTTGCCTCTGGGATCATCCACTTCATGATTTTTTGGAAGATCCGGCTTTTACTGCTGAAACAGCTCCCTGACAGGCGGAGGTATCGCAGATTCCTGGTGTTCCCATAGCGCCATTCCTTCCAGGTCGTCCAGGTTCTCCTGGATAGCCTGGGTCTCCCTGCTGACCATCACGTCCATTTTTACTGAGTCCCATTGCGCCTGGGGGACCTATAAATGGCAAAGAGATGGAAAAATCCACATAAGTCACTGGGTATACTTAAAGCAGAGGGTGATAGTTTCTTGATTAGTAAGGACGTCTAAGTTTATGGGGGGAAAGCAGGAGAATGAGGCTGAGATAATAAATCAGTCATGATGGAATGGCGGAGTAGATCGATTGACCAAATGGCTTGTAGCTTAAAACTCTAGGAGATGAGTCCTCAGAATAGATAACATTCAAGGAAGTTTGTTGCAGAATTACAGGTCATTAAAAAGCTAATAACAAAATCATGTAGCATCCATGTAGCTGCTTTCAAAGGTGCAAATATTCGAAGGTGCTTTACAGTGGCCGTTACCACTTAGAGGTAAAGAATTGTGTTCCTTTCTTCTATCATTGGATTAAATAGTCCATAGAACAAACAGGCCCTTGGACCTATGATGTTGTGCAGACCTTTTAACCCTAACCCTAACCCACTCTAAGATCAATCTGACCCTTCCCTCTCCCATAGCCTCCATTTTTCCATCATTCAAGTGCCTATCTAAGAGTCTCTTAAATGTCCCTAATGTATCTGCCTCGACCATCACTCCTGGCAGTGTGCTCCACACGCCCATCACTCTCTGTGTAAAAAGACCTTCCTCTGACATTCCCCCCTTTACTTTGCTCCCACGCCATAAAATAATCCCCACTTGTATTAGCCACTTTTGCTGGGAAAAATTCTCTGGCTGTCCACATGATCTATACCACGCATCATCTTGAATATCTCTATCAAGTCACCTGTCATCCTCCTTTGCTCCAAAAAGGGAGAAAAAGATCCTAGCTCACTCAACCCATATGACCATATTTTTAATATTCTTTCTTTTTTTAAGGTTGCATTTGTTGGAACCATTTTAGGATCTATAGAATTTTGGAAGATGACCAGTGCACCGTCTCTCCAAACCAATCTCTTTTAAAGCTGGTCCTGGAGATATGTATATTGCCTTTCAGTCCCACTAAATCTTTTACTAATACTAATTTCTTTGAACTCCTTATTTACTCCAGACCTGTAATTCTCCACTATTTCCAAGAGGTTTCTGAGCATTTTTCAGTTTAGTAAGGCACTTGACAAGGTCTCGCATTTAGGCTAAGCAACATGGGATCCAAGACAAGCTGACCAATTTGATCCAACATTATACTGTTGGAAGGATGTTCTTCTGATTGGAAGTCTGTGCCTAGTTCTGTACTGCAGGGATTGATGCTGGGACCATTGCTATTTCGGAAGAGCAAGCTTGCGGATGACACAATAATCGGTGGTGGTGTAGATAGCGAGGATGATTTTGTAAGGCTGCAGCAAGATGCAGATCTGATGAAAAATTGGATCAAACAATACCAGATGGAATTCTACCCACTGGCAACACATTTGGAAAGTCATTTGGTAAATGGTTGGGTACTGAAGATGTTGATGAATAGAGACACCTAGAGGTCTTATTCCATAGTTCCGTGGAAGTTTCAACATAGGTTGACAGGGTGGTGAAGTATATGTACATGGCATATTTGCCATTTTAGGTCAGGGTATAGAATATGAAAGATTCAAGAGACTGCAGAAGCAGGAATCCTGGAGCAAAAATAAACTACTGGAGGATCTCAGCAAGTCATCAAGTCAAGCAGCATCTTTAAAGGGGTTGGGTGGTTGGTAAAGGATTTGTCAACATTTTGGGTCAAGATGCTGCATTATAGGGAGTTGGGACATTGTGTTGAGACTTACAAGACACTAGTCCATCTGAAGTTGGAGTATTGTACTCAGTTCAGGTCTCCACACTATTAGAAAGGGCATGAATGCGCTTGAGAGACTGCTGTGAAATTCACCTGGATGTTGTCTGGATTGGGGGACTTTAGTTATAGGGGAGAGAGAGGATATGCTGGGCTTGTTTTCCCAGCAGTGAATGAGACTGAGAGGTGACCTGATATACAAGATTATGGGAGGCAAAGACATAATAGTCAAAATCTTTCTCTCATAACAAAAAAAAAGGATATTTTAAAAAAGCAGTCAGATATACTAACTACATTTAAGAGATATTTAAAGGTGGGGATTGGGGGAAATAGATTTTTAATAGTGTAAAATGGAAGAATGTGATTTAGAAGTGGGCCTTTCACAATTTTGGGGCAAACTATGGAATAGGATATAGAAATATTGGGGTGGTCAGGAGGCATTGTGGTTATCGTAACCAGCGATGGGGGTTCAATCTCCGCCATGGTCCGTAAGGAGTTCGTACATTCTCTCCATGATCGGATGGGCTTCCTTCAGTTGCTTCAGTTTCTACCTACACTACAGAGATGTACACTAATTGGTCACATGGGTGTAATCAGGTGCTGTGGATTCGTTGGGCTGCAAGGGCCTGTTACTGTGCTGTATCTCTAGACAAAATAAGTACTGTAGTTTGTAGATTTGCATTTTCCCATCTTAAGTTATTTACAATACGGTTTTCATTTTCACATCGCACTGATGCTGGAATACAAATCTTAGAATTTTTTTTTTCCAAATGAAAATGACCGTAGAAACTGAACATGAATTATTTAAAGCCATTGTGGAGGAGTTGCTAATAGTACAACTAAATGATTCCTGTGAATGGAGGCACATCCACAGAGTAGAGTTCAGAGATACCCATACGAGATGTTGAATCTACAGACACTTTTCCCCAGGGCAGAAATGGCAACATCTTGTTGCCAACACAGAGAAAAATCAACAGTGGATCAAAAAGATCTGAGGATAAACGGTAAAAGGTTGATGAAGTTCCTTAAAGGAGAAAAGAGAGACAGATAGATATTGAGAGAAAATTGCAGAGCCTGGGGCTCAGACAGATAAAGGCACAGCCATTAGTGATGGAGTGAAGGAATTTGAGGGATATTCTGGAAATGTTCCTGATATTCCAGAAGACAGTTGAGTTGGAGGAGGTTACAGAGGTAGAGATCACATTGACAGAGTTTGGTTCATCAGCAGCGTGGGAGCTGCATGGCCTCGGTTGTTGAATATACCAGGCCCTCATGCTGCGGCATCACCTGTCACAGACATTCAGGGCAGGTTGAGCCGGAGGTGGTGTGGGAGAGAACAGACGTGCGGCAGGCACACCGGGCTGGGTTGGGGGCTGGCCCCTGCAGATTGGCTCTCACATTGGGGCTACTCTTCAGTGTTCACTCCCTGAAAGACAAGCTGATTTGTGGCTAACCCAGAGTGAGATGAGGAACTGCTGTGTTCTTGTTCTTGCAGAAAATTGGCTCCAGGACAACATCCCATGAACCATTACTCTCCAGGCCATGCTACTCCAGGACCTGTGCCAATATTATTTTCTGACTGTGTGTGCCATGGTAACTATATGTGCCGTGTGTCTGTGTGACTGTATGTAATGTGTTTTGTACCTTAGCCCCAGAGGGACACCTTCATTTAGCTGTATATAGGTGTATGGTTGAATGACAATTACAATTGAACTTAAATGTGAATTTTTTTCTGATTTTTGTTATAAATCAAATTACATAATTGCACATCGCAGTTACTTCTTTAAACATTATTCTGGGGCATAATGGTTAACATAAAAACACTTTCTTTAATATATCAACCACCAGGAATATCACAGAGGGTCCACCTTCGGAGGAGAACAAAATTAAGAGTACAAATTTGTAAACTTATTGCAAATAAAATAATTTTACAGCATACCTGGAGGTCCCTGAGGTCCCACTAAACCATCAATTCCTCGCCCAATAACACCCTTGTCGCCCTTTGCCCCAGGATCACCTTGAGTTGAGCAAACAGAAAGACAATGAGTGAGCATGGTTTCAGAGCCTTTTAACAATTAATGATTACAGCAAACACAAACTTCTGAAGGAACTCATGGGTCAGGGATGTAAGTTTGTAAATCTGGTGGGAGCAAAGTATGTTGGCACTGGTGAGGGTGGAGCACTGCAGGAGGGGTGTGGGACAGAAGGAGTGCCAGGGATAGGATGGTGTGGGTGCAAGCACACTCAGTCCTGAGACACCAGGCAAGGTAATTTGAGTTCAAGCAAACACGAGGAAATCTGCAGATGCTGGAAATTCAAGCAACACACAAAATACTGGTAGAACACAGCAGGCCAGGCAGCATCTATAGGAAGAAGCACTGTTGATGTTTCGGGCCGAGACCCTTCGTCAGGACTAACTGAAAGGAAAGATAGTAAGAGATTTGAAAGTAGGAGGGAGAGGGGGAAATGCAAAATGATAGGAGAAGACGGGAGGGGTGGGGTGAAGCTAAGAGCTGGAGAAGGCAAAGGATATTCCCATCCCATGATCCTTTCCCTTCTCCAGCTCTGTATCCCTTTTGCCAATCACTTTTCCAACCTTTAGCTTCACCCCACCCCCTCCGGTCTTCTCCTATCATTTTGCATTTCCCCCTCCCCCTCCTACTTTCAAATCTCTTACTATCTTTCCTTTCAGTTAGTCCTGATGAAGGGTCTCAGCCCGAAACGTCGACAGTGGTTCTTCCTTGAGTTCAAGCAATTGGTTTATTGCTCATCACAGAATACTTCCCTGGTGCTTCCCACTCCCTCCCCTCTCCCTTCCCCTTTTCCCAACCATGATTCCCCTCTCTCTCCCCTTCCCACTCTCAGTCCACAATAGAGACCCATATCAGAATCAGGTTTATCATCACTCACATATGACAAAGTTACTACAGTACTGTTAAAAAGCCTGAGGCACCCTAGCTTTATGGTCTAAACCTCTTCCTGAATCCCAATGAAGTCTGGTCAACCCTTAGCTCCCCCATTTACAAGCCACAGTGAAGCATTACTGACAACACAAAGTATTGTGTGCAGTTCTGGTCACCTCCCTACAGGGAAGACATCAATAAGATTGAAAAAGTGCAGAGAAAACTTACAAAGGAAGTTGCTGGGACTGGAGGGCCTGAGTTATAGGGAAAGGTGGAATAGATAAGGACTTGATTTCCTGGAGTGTGGGAGAGTGAGGGGAGATTTGAATGAGGTATACAGAATTATGAGGGGCATAGACAGGGTAAATTCATGCAGGCTTTTTCCACTGAGTTTGGGTGGAACTACCACTAGAGGTCATGGGTTAGGGTGACAGTGAAATGTTTAAGGGAAACATGAGGGGAAACTTCTTCACTCAGAGGGTGGTGAGTGCAGAATAAGCTGCCAGTGGAAGTGGTGGATACAGGTTCAATTTCAACATTTAGGAGAAGTTTGGTTAAAAATACGAATGGGAGGTGAATAGAGGGCTATGGTCCGGATGCAGGTCGACAGGACTAGGCAGCATAATAGTTCTGAATGGACTAGATGGTCTGAAAGGCCTGTTCTGTGTTGTAGTGTTCTATGACTAATTCCTTTCTCTGCCTTTCAGGATAAGTAAGACAAACAGGAGATGTCAGGCTACAACGGTGTAATAGTGCTGTTACTGGATCAGATATTCAAAGACATGGACTAACAATCCATGCTTCCAAGTTCAAATCCCACCACAGGAGCTGTGCAATTTAAATCCAATTATTTTAAATAATTTAACTAACTAGCTTATATCAGAAACAATAAACATCATAAAAACCCAAATGCATCCCTGATGTCCTCCACACTCATCAGGACCAGAATCAGGTATAATATCACTGTTGCTTTTCTTCTTCTCTATGGATCATCAGTGGTGGAGAGGTTTGTGAGATCCTGAGATTGAGAGAGCAATGATGTCTGGAGCTTAACTCCTGGTAGGCCAACCCATGACGGTAAGACCATCTGTAAATTTGTCAATGACACAACTATTACTGGCAGAAGTTCAGATTGTGATGAGGAGGTGTACAAGAGTGAGGTAGATCAGCTGGTTGAGTGGTGTTGCAGCAACAACCTTGCACTCAATGTCAGTAAGACCAAGGAATTGATTGTGGATTTCAGGAAACTGAAGTCAAGGGAACATACACCAGTCCTCATCGTGGGATTAGAAGTGGAAAGGGTGAGCTTTTTCAAGTTCCTGGGTGTCAGCATCTCTGAGGACCTATCCTGGGCCCAAAATATTGATGCAAATACAAAGAAGGCACGACAGCTGCTATATTTCATTCAGAGTTTGGTGTGCCAGCAAGTACACTCGCAAATTTCTACAGTTGTACCGTGGACAGCATTCCAACTGGTTGCATCACCGTCTGGTATGGTGGGACTCTGCACAGGATCAGAAAAAAACTGCAGAAAGTTATAAACTCAACCCACTCCATCATGGACTAGCCTCCCCAGCATTGAGGACATTTTCAAAAGGCAATACCTCGGAAAGGTGGCATCCATCACTTAGGGCCCCAATCACCCATGACATGCCTTTTTCTCATTGCTACCATCAAGGAGGAGGTTCAGGACCCTGAAGACACATACTCAATGTTTCAGGAACAACTGCTTCCCCTCTTATGGATAATAAACCCATGTACTCATGAAACTCACTATTTCTATTTTTCTCTTTTTGCACTGCTTATTTTTTTATATATATTTCCTACTGTTAATTATAGTTTTTATATATTATTATTATTATGTATTGCAATGACCTGCTGCCACAAAACAACTTTCACAGAGTCTCTAGGTGGCACCTGATGGAGTGAGTCAAGTTGAAGTTTGCCCCTAAACTTTTCAATCTTTTACCATTCTGTTGTTAGTTACTTATACTAAAGCATGTATCGTTTTTATATGCTTGAAATCTGATCCTTATTTAGAGAAAATGAGTACCAGAGGACAAAAGAAACTAGTTGAAAAGCAGTGGAGAGGGAGAGCTTACCCTGGATGCAATATCGAAATTACTGGATAAAAAAAATCGACCAAAAAAATTTGAAACTGGAAACGAAAATTTCGAAATTATTGAATGAGAAAATCGAGCAGAGAGATTCGATATTGGAAGAGAAAATTGATGCCGTGGATTTGATGTTAAGGATGATTAATAATGCAATGGAAACATTTAAACGGGAGACCAAGGAGTTACAGGGACGTGTTTTTGAACTTGAGGAAGCCGACAAGAAGATGGAAGGCAGAGTCGAGACGCTGGAAAGGAAATTGTATTCAGCTATTCAAACATTGGAGCAACAGAAAATTAAGATGATTGATCTGGGAGGTCGAAGTTGCAGACAAAATATTAGAATAATTGGTCTGCCTGAAGATATTGAAAAAGGAGAAGACCCCAATGAATTTTTCTGTCAATTTTTAAGGAAGGTGTTTGGCTCGGAAATGTTCCCAAAGTCACCGATTCTGGATCACGCACATAGGGTCCTGAGAATGAGGTGGGCAATGGGTTCCAAATCAAGGCATATCATTTTATGATTTCATTATGTACATATTAAGGAACAGTTAATTCAACTTGTCCATCAGAAAAGAATTATGGTATATGGAAATCACAAATTTCGATTGGTAGAAGATTATAGTCCCAAAGTAATGCGTCAGAGATCAGCGTTTAAATCGGTGATGAGTAATTTGTATCACGCTACATTCAGACCTGCGTTATTATATCCTGCTCGCCTCAGAATAATCCTATCTGATGGATCCCTCAAATGGTTCACTTCAGTTGAAAAGGCTCAAAAGTTTTTCAAGGATCTAAATGCAAGTTCGATAATTTCGATATAGTCTAACGGTTATGTGGATTTAAAATTGTCTTCACCAGAAAATGACAGTTTTCCATAGTTTAATGATAGATTTTATTTGCCTAGTGAATAAAGTCGACAGTCTGTTACAGTCTAATGATTTTGATGATTAAAAACTGCTTTTGATAGTTTAAGCTAAAATGGTATTTTTTTTTTACTTATGTTCTGGTAAAATGTGTATTCTGTTTCAAATTATAAGTATTTGCCATATTTTTAAGATAATTCTTGTCTTTTAAAATGGCCTTCTGAAATATTTTTTAAAAGTTTAAAACGGTCGATCGTCTGTTGCGCACTTGTTTTTACTTTGTTTAGTCTATTTGAGACTGGTGTAAATTTAAAACATGGCAGTCTCCTACAGATTAAAGATTAACTTTGTTTATTATTATGTTTTAACATACACTCGGTTTAAGTTTAAAAAAAAATTATTAATCTGGACTTTCATCATTTGAAATTGTTTTTCTTTCCTAGCTTTAGTAAAAGGCATATTCGGTTTTGAATTAAGAGTATTTGTTATATCTTTATGATAAAGCCATTTTTATTGATTTTTTTCCTCTTGCGACTATTTAAAATAGCTGTGTTTGATTTGAGTTCTAATTGACTGATTGTCCTTTTTTGAATTTGTGAAACATAAATAATCTATTAACACTTTTTCCTTTTTTTCGAAGCTGGCTTTTCGTAATTTAAAAAAACGCTTAGTAAAATGGTGGATGCTCAAAATGTGAGTGGTACGAATCCCTTTTTTTAAATTTTGGAACTTTGTCACTAGAGAGATGGGGGTAGAATCAGGGGTAGTTTGCTTGCTTTCTGTCTATTAGTTAGTTTCTGGGTTTTGTGGGGTGGAGGAGATTGTTTTCTTTTCTTTCAGTTTTTTGCTGGGCTGGATTGAAACTACAAATATGTCTGACTGTCTTGACTTCCGATTTCTCTTTTGACTTGTTTTCCTTTTTTTGGGAACATGACTTCCCTACAGTAGGATTAACCCTTTATACATTATATGATTTACTTATTGAAAATGGATAAGAGTATTAATTTTGTTTCATGGAATACTAATGGTTTGAACCATCCAATGAAATTGAAAAATTTAAAAAAAAATTAATAGACAAAGCTCAAATTACTTTTGTACAGGAGACTCATGTGAGGAAGGAGGACAAACAATGTTTTTTTTTAGATTTTGGAGGGGCATGCAGTTTCATTCTAATTCTAAGGTGAAAGGTGTTTCTATATTTATTGATTCTTCAATTCCATTCATTCATTGGGAGACAATTTCAGACCCAACTGGTAGATTTTTGTTGATCACCGGTTTACTTTATAATCAAAAAGTTGTTATGGTTAATATTTATGCTCCAAATTTCGAATGTCCTGAATTTTTTAAGAAATTATTTTCATTATTCCTTAACTTAAATGAATATAAGTTGATAATGGGTGGAGACTTTAATTGCTGTTTGAATCCTTTGAAGGCTAGGTCTTCAGTTAAACAAATCCTACCAAATAAGTCTGCATTTATTAATTTTTTTTTAGTGGACTCTGGAATATCAGACATTTGGAGGCTTCTACACCCTAATGATAAAGAGTTTTCTTTTTTTTCTCTCATGTATATCACAATTATTCTAGAATTAATTACTTTTTTATTGACTCCTGATTAGTACCATCTGTTATTGCTTGTGATTATGATGCAACTGCTATTTCTGATCATGCACCTTTGAAATTATCAATTAAATTAACTGATGTAAGTTTTAGAACTAGACAATGGCGGTTCAACTCGATCTTACTTCAAGACTTAAAGTTTGTTAGTTTTATTAAAGAACAGATCGCTTTTTTCTTTTCAACTAACTCTACTGAAGGAATTTCCAGCGGGATATTATGGGAAACTTTTAAAGCATATATTCGTGGACAAATTATTTCATACTCTGCTCGATTAAAAAAGTGAACCAATAATGAAATGTATATATTGGTTGATAAGATTAAAGAAATTGATAAAGAATATTCAGTTACTCCCAATTTGGAGCTTTATAAAAAGAGAGTTGAACTTCAGGTGCAACATAGTTTGTTATTAACATCTCCCATTGAAAACCAGTTACTTAAAACTAAATCTCAATTTTATGTACATGGTGATAAATTGGGGAAATTATTGGCCAATCAATTGAAAACTGTTTTGATTAAATGCCAGATTATTAAAGTTTGTAAACAGGATGGCAATTTTACAGTTGACCATGATGAGATTAATAAATCCTTTCAAGAATTCTATACCTCTTTATATCAATCACTGATGATACTACTACAATGTATGAATTCTTAGGGAAATTGAGAATCCCCAAACTATCATCTGATTAATGTTTACTATTAGATACACCAATTACAGAGGAAGAAATACAGAAAGCAATTTCTTTAATGAACTCCGGTAAAGCCCCTGGTACGGATGGATTTACAGTAGAATTTTTAAAATGTTTTTCCGATTTACTCTTCCTTGGAAGAGTAAACTTTAAGAGTAGAACTTTTAAAGATGCCTTATTGATAGGAAACCCACCACAATCCTTTTATGAAGCATCCATTTCCTTAATTCTTAAAAAAGATAAAGACCCTACTGCATGTGCTTCATACAGACCAATATTTTTGTTGAATGTAGATTTTAAAATTCTCTCTAAAATAATGGCAAGTAGATATGAAAAAGTGTTGCCCAAAATCATTTCAAAAGATCAGACAGGATTTATAAAAAAAATTGTTGCTCATACTTTAATGTTAGGAGATTATTGAATATTATATCTATATCCTCACCTAAAATTCCAGAATGTATTATTTCATTGGATGCTGAGAAGACATTTGACTGAATTGAATGGAAATATTTATCTTATACACTTGAGAAATTTAATTTTAGTCCAAAGTTTATATATCGGATTAAATTGATATAACACACTCCTTTGGCCTCTGTAATTACAAACAGTCAGAGATCTCTCTTTTTTAGGCTTTTTTGTGATACTAGGCAGGGCTGCCCTTTAAGTCCTTTACTATTTCACATTGCTTTAGAACCACTGGCAATTGCTTTTCGAGATTCACCAAATATATTTGGCATTATGCGGGGCAATGAAACACATAAGGTATTATTATATGCAGATAACTTGTTATATATTTCTAATCCAGAGAAATCCCTTCCTTCAGTAATGTAATTACTTGCTTAATTTAGTAGCTTTTCTGGTTATAAATTAAATTTTGATAAGAATGATTTATTCCCATTAAATACACAAACATTAATTTACAGAAGTTTTCCATTTAGATTGGCTACAAATTACTTTATGTATTTAGGGGTTAAAATTACTAAGAAACATCAGGACCTATTTAAGGCTAATTTCTTACCTTTAATTGACCATATTAAGCAATTATTAACTAAATGGTCTCCAATGTCCTTATCATTAGTTGGCCAAATCAATCCTATTAAGATGATAGTTTTACCTAAGTTTCTTTATTTATTTCAGGTAGTACCAATTTTTATTCCTAAATCTTTTTTTGATATTATTGATTCCAAACTTTCTTCATATATATGGCAGGGTAAAAATCCAAGGTTGAGTGAGAAATATTTACAGAAATCCAAAAAGGATGGTGGTTTGGCGATGCCGAACTTTATATTTTATTATTGGGCAATTACTATCTGAAATTTAACCTTTTGGACCCAAGAGTTAGATAAAACCCAAAGTCCAAGGTGGTTGAATCTTGAACGTGAGCCTGTGCAAGGATTTTCATTGGCGTCTATTTTAGGGGCTTTGCTCCCCTTTGCATTTACTAAATTGAACAAACAAATTACTAACCCAATAATTAAATATACAATATGAATATGGTTCCAATTTTGTAAATTTTTTGATTTGAATAAATTTACCCTTTCTAGCCCTATTTAATTTAATTTTTTTCAACCATCCAGAATTGATCAAGCCTTTCATCTTTGGAAAATGAAAGGAATAAACTGTTTTCGTGATTTATTTATGGATAACTGTTTTATGTCTTTTGAATAGTTATCTAATAAATACAATTTGCCTAGATTGCACTTTTTTAGATATCTACAGATTAGAAATTTTTTGAATGTTATTTTGCCTACCTTTCTGATGGCATGTCAAGCTGAAACTACGGAAAAAAATTTAAGTTTAAATCCCTTACAAAAGAATGTAATAGCAATTTGATCATGAAAATCTCTTCAGGTATATCTGATAAAATAAAGAATGAATGGCAACGAGAACTTAAAGTAAGTATATCCATAGAAGCATGGGAAAAGATTCTTAAATTAGTTTAATACTTCTTCAATGTGTGCTGGACATACTTGAATACAATTAAAAGTGGTTCATAGAACATATATGTCAAAAGACAAACTAGCCTGTTTTTATTCCTATATAAATCCTATGTGTGACAGCTGTAACTCTGAGGTTGCTTCTTTAACCCATTTGTTTTGGTCCTGTCCTCTTTTGAAAAAAATATTGGAAAGACATCTTTGATATTGCTTCAGCAGTTTTACATATTGATTTATAACTCCATCCTATTACTGCAAATTTTGGATTACCAATGATTGATTCTAGTTATTTATTATCTTCAGCCTGCCATTTGATAGCATTTGTTACGCTAATGGCCAGAAGATCCATTTTATTTAAATGGAAAGATTTTGATCCCCCTACTGCACTTTGACGTAGTACACCTACACCTAGAAAAAAATTAGGAGTGGCGCAGTTAATTCCTCGATTAAGTTCGAGGAAACTTGGGAGTCTTTTATTCAATATTTCCATACATATGACTTAAGTTGATTTTTTCTTCTTTTTTTGAATCCTTTTTCCTAATACTTAACCATTTATGGAAGGAGGAACAGAGTCAAGGACAGAATAATTATAATTAACAAATTATGGCAGCCCAGTTTTTTGTTTTGTTTTCTGTTTAGGGGATTTTTGTTTTTTTTCAACTGAACAAACCTTTTGAACTTTTCCTGTTTCAATTATCAAGAGATCGGGTGGACATGTCTGGATATGATACTTGGAACTTATGTTTGTACGTGTTATAGATATTACTGTAATCCTGTTCTCTTGACATTGTTATTATTGATATGTTCATTTAACTGATTATAATGCAATAAAAAGATTTGAAAAGAAAGAAAACAACTTTCACAATGTATACCAGTGATATGAAACTGATTCTCATTCTGAAGGTCAAGGGGTGGTTCCCATCAAAGAGTGATCCAACCAAAACCTCAACAGTGGAGCTGACACATGATCATAACACATCAAAATGGCAGTGATAATAGAGGAAGGCTGCAGCAGTGAAGGGTCCCCAGTTCTCTCTACTCCATGTCACTGGACCTTGTTAGAGAGTGGATCCTCTCTTACCCCTTCTCTTCTCCTCACCTGCCTATCACCTTCTCTTGGTGCCCTTCCTCCTCCTCTTTTTCCCATGGTCTACTCTCCTATCAGATTCATTCTTCTTCAGTTCTTCACCTCTTCCACCGGTCACCTTCCAGCTTCTTACTTCATTCCCCCACCTCAGTCCACCCATCTGTCCCCTCACCTTCTCTCACCTATTATCTGCCAGCTTGTACTCCTCACACTCCCACAACCTTTTTATTTTGGCTTTTGCTTCCTTCCTTTCCAGTCCTGATGAGGAGTCTCGGATGGAAAAGTCGACTGTTTATTCCTGTTCATAGATGATGCCTGTCGAGTTCTTCAACATCTTGTGTGTTCTTCAAGTTTCGCCTATATTTCATCTTTACATGTTTCAGTACAAGGAAGACCTGAGCAGTCGGCACTGACTGACCGACCTTTCTCTGTGTGAAGTGAAATCCTCGCAACTTGCTCTTACCTCGAGGGCCGGTATCCCCAAGCTCTCCTGGTGGTCCGCTCAGCCCTGGGGAACCTCGATTGCCCGGGTGACCAACTTGCCCCTTCTGCCCTGATACTCCAGGTGGACCTGGAGGTCCACGTCGTCCGATCATTCCAGGCATCAGTGGCCTTCGCAGGTTGTTTGCTAACAAGGCAATTTGATCTGGAATAGGAAACAATCAAAACAAGTTCAATTCTCACTGTTCTCACTGCTGGTGGAGTTTAACCAGAGTTCTTAAACTCAGATAGTTGTTGGCATACATCAGGAGTCTGAGTGAATAATTTTCACTGACAATCAAGGATTAAGGATCAACTTTATTCACATTTTATGGATATGGTCGCGTACCAGTTAGCGCAACACTACTACAGCTCTGGGCGTTCCAGAGTTCAATTCTGGCACTGTCTGCAAGGAATTTGTACATACTCCCCATGACCTTGTGGGTTTCCTCCGGGTGCTCTGGTTTCCTCCCACACTCCAAAGTTAGTAGGTTAATTGGTCATTGTAAATTGTGTCCTATGATTAGGCTGGTGTTAAATAGGTGGGTTGCCGGGTGGTGTGGCTCGGTGGGCAAAAAAGGCTTGTTCCACACTGTATCTCTAAATAAATAAATGTAAAATAAAATTTACATGTATTATCAATTTGCTATGGTGTGTTGGTTAGGGCTAAAATGTAACAAAAAACCCTTAACAGTCATAATGAGTAAAAATGCATATAAAAAGTAAAGAATTTTACGTCTATCATCATTATGTGCTGAATTGTATGAAGTGGGCAATCATGGTTTTTCCGTGACCATGATTGTTCTTGGCAAATTTTGCTACAGCAGAGGTTTGCCATTGCCTTCATCTGGGCAGTGTCTATACAAGACAAGTGATGCCAGCTATTATCAGAAATTGTCTGCCTGGTGTCAGTGGGCTTGTAATATGCACTATCTGCTCATATGACCATAAGATATAGGCCATTCAGCCCATCGAGTCTGCTCTGCTATTCCATCATGGCTGATCCTGGATCCCACTCAACCCATACACCTACCTTCTTGCCATATTCTTTGATGCCTCAACCAATCAGGAAACCATCGACTTCCACCTTAAATATACCCACAGACTTGGCTTCCACTGCAGTCTGTGGCAGACAATTCCACAGATTCACCTCTCTTTGGCTAAAAAAATTCCCTCTTACCTCTATTCTAAAGGGTTGCCCCTCAATTTCGAGGCAGTACCCTCTAGTTCTGGATACACCCACCATAGGAAACATCCTCTTCACATCCACCTTATCTCGTCTATACAACATTCGGCAGCTTTCAATGAGATCCCTCTCTTCTAAAGTCCAGTGAGTACAGGCCCAAAGCTGCCAAATGCTCCTCAAATGTTAACCCCTTCATTCCTGGAATCATCCTCATGAATCTCCTCAGGACTTTTTCTAATGACAACACATCCTTTTCTGAGATAGGGGCCCAAAACTGTAAATTAACTTTATGGGAGTCTTGCACAAGAACTCCTAAGTCCCCCTGCACCTCTGATGTTTGAACCTTCTCCCCATTTAGATAATAGTCCACACTATTGTTCCTTTTACCAAAATGCATTATCGTACATTTCCCAACACTGTATTCCATCTGCTATTTTTTGCCCATTATTCCCAGGTATCAAAGTCCTGCTACAGTAGTGGTCCCAATACTGACCCCTGAGGAACACCATTAGTCTCTGGCAGAATACCAGAAATGGCCCCTTTTATTCCCACTCACTGCCTCCTGCCTGTCAGCCATTCCTCTATCCATGCCAGTATCTTTCCTGTAACGTCATTGGATTTTATCTTGTTGAGCAGCCTCATGTGTGGCACCTTATCGAATGCTTTCTGAAAATCCAAGTAAATGACATCCACTGCCTCTCCTTTGACAATCCTACTTGAAGAACTCTAACAGATTTCTCTTCAGCAACCTCTCTCAGGACTCTTGGGATGTAGTCTACCGTAGATTCCGGATTTTAAGCCGCTACTTTTTTCCCACATTTTGAACAGCTTTGAACTTTGCGGCCAATAATCCGAAGCGGCTAATGCAAGGTTTTTTTCATGCCGCCTCGTAAACATTTTGCCTCGTAACAGTAGACCAATAAAATTGATGAGTAGTTCACAGAGGTCCAATGAAATTGTACGATAAATCAAGCGCACTTTCACAATTAAATTATTGTAAATCAGTCATTTGTACTCACCCTCATCAACATGGAAAACACTCGAAGCATTGTGCTACCTACCCTACTTAGTTTAAACTATATTTGTTTTCTGTACTACATCGCGGGATGCTATGACGTCACACCCGGTTTCGCGGCGTCTTGTGGGAAAATGCCGTTTGCGATGAAACGGAAAGGAGGGGGGAGCGGATTACGCGAGCGGCTTTGGATCTGAGCGAAATCTGCTTTTAAGTTAAAGGTATCAATAACTTTTCCTGGTAGGCTGCAGTATATATATTTTTTACCAGTCGTTAGGAGATATTGGAATGTTGTTCAGTAAAGAAGTATACGCAACGTATATTTAAAAGTAGCCGCGTACGGGCACGGTTCGAAAAAAAGCATTTGCAATATGTATTTGTTTTTGTTACCATATGGATTTAATTAAAAGTTAAAAAAATCCTCACGTGTAATATCTTTCTGTGTAAATATCTCATATTACAACGTGGGACACCTGCGGCCGAAAATCCGGTGCGGCCTAAAATCCGGTGCGGCCTTTACATTTAAAAAAATGATTTTATTTCTAAAATTAGTGCCAGCGGCTTAAAATCAGGTGCGCTCTGTAGTCCGGAATCTACGGTATATGGCCTAGATGACTTATTCGCCTCAAGACCTTTGAGTTTGCCTAGCACATTTTCCTTTGTAATAGCAATGGCACTCACTCCTGCTCCCTGACACTCACGGACCTCTGTCACTGCTAGTGTCTTCCACAGTGAAGACTGATGCAAAGTATCCAATAAGTTCATCTGCTATTTCTTTGTCCCTCATTGCAGCCTCAGCTGCATCGTTTTCCAGTGGTTCGTATCTACTCTCACCTCCCTTTTACCTTTTATAGAACTGAAAATGACCATTCACCCCATGACTCCCACGGCTTCATGTGACCCTGATCTGGGGTGGGGGGCCAAGCAGGTGCTACTCCTTGCCCAAGGGTGACCTGCAGGCTAAAGGAGGGAAGGAGCACCTTACACCTCCTTTGGTGGAGACTCATCTCCACCCTGTCACCCCATACATACAGTAAATAAAAGAGCTAATAAAGTTAGAGGTTAAAGGTCAAATATGAAATAAAACGTGCATAAATACATACAGTATTCATACATAAAAAGTATTCATCCCCCTTGAAAGTTTTCATGTTTTATTGTTTGACAACAGTGAATCACAGTGGATTTAATTTGGTTTTTTTGACACAGGTCATTAGAAAAAGACACTTTCGTGTCAAAGTAAAAACAGATCTCTACAAAGTGATCTAAATTAATTACAAATATAAAACACAAAATAACTGATGGCATAAGTAGTCACCCCTTTAATATGACACACTAAATCATCACTGGTGCAGCCAATTGGTTTTAGAAGACACATAATTAGTGAAATGGAGATCACCTGTGTGCAGTCAAGGTTTTTCAATTGATTGTAGTAAAAATACACCTGAATCTGGAAGGCCCAACTGCTGGTGAGTCAGTATCCTGGCAAAAACTACACCATGAAGACAAAAGAACACTCCAAACAATTCCATGAAAAGGTTATTGAAAAGTACAAGTCAGGTAATGGATATAAGAAAATTTCCAAGTCACTGAATATCCCTTGGAGTACAGTGAAGTCAATCATCAAGAAATGGAAATAATATGGCAGAGCTGTAAATCTGCCTAGAGCAGGCCATCCTCAAAAATTGAGTGATTGTGCAAGAAGGGGACTAGTGAGGGAGGCCACCAAGAGACCTATGACAACTCTGGAGGAGTTTCAAGTTTCAGAGGCTGAGATGGGAGAGACTGTGTATACAACAGCTGTTGCCCGGGTGATTCACCAGTCGCAGCTTTACGGCAGAGTTGCAAAGAGAAAGCCACTGTTGATTTTAAAAAAACTCATGAAATCTTGGCTGGAGTTTGCCAGAAGGCATGTTGGAGATTCTGAAGTCAGCTGGAAGAAGGTTCTATGGTCTGATGAAACCAAAATTGAGCTTTTTGGCCATCAGACTAAATGCAATGTTTGGCATAATTTAAATACCACGCCTCATCAAAAACACACCATCCCTACTGTACTACATCATGCTGTGGGGATGTTTCATTGCACCAGGCCCTGGGAGGCTTGTGAAGGCAGAGGGTAATAGGAATGCAGCAAAATCCAGGGAAATCCTCGAGGTAAACCTGATGCAGTCTGCAAGAGTACTGTGACAGGGTGGGGAAGATTTGTTACTGACTTGAAGGAGGTGAGCCATTATGTAATCAATAAGTTTGTGTTTAATAATTGTAATAAATTTAGATCAATTTGTAGAAATATGTTTTTATTTTGACACTAAAGAGTCTTTTCTGTTGATCAGTGTCAAAAAATCCAAATTAAATCCACTGGCTGAATGTTGTAAAACAATAAAACATGAAAACATCTTGGGGGGTGAATACTTTTTATAGGCAGTGTAAATACCAGCATGTATTTACAGTGCAAACAGCTTTATACAAGTAGTTTTAAGTGTTAAAAGTGCAGTGATGGGGATAATAGATAGAGGGGATTGGGGGGAGGCTAATTTAGAGTGGTTGATCAGATTAACGGCCTGGGGGAAGAAACTTCTATGATGGTGTGAAATTTTCTTTTAATAGCCCATAGTGCTTTCCAGAAGGGAACTCCTGGAAAAAACCAGTTTTCAGGGTGGGTGGTGTCCACAATGACCTTTCCTGCCTATTTATTTGTCCTGGACATATACAAGTCCTGCAGTGATGGTAAGACTGCAGCCAACGACCTTCTTGTATTTGGGGATTTTGAGATACAGCATGGATACAGGCCCACACTGCCCAGTTACACCCATGTGACCAATCAGCCTGCTGATCTGCATGGCTTTGAAATGTGGGAGAAAAATGGAGGGCTGAGTGGGAGGGAAGGGTTAGATTGATCTTAGTGTAGGTTAAAAAATTGGCACGACGTTGTGGGCCAAAGTGCTGTATTTTCTATGTTTCTAAACCGGAGCACCCAGTCACGGGGAGAACATACAAACTCCTTATGGGCAGTGGTGGGAATCGATCCTGGTCACTGAAACTGTAATAGCATTATACAAACCACCCCACTGTGCATCGTGTACACCACATCCGCTTATCCGCTCTCCCAGGTGGGTGCAAAGGATTGCTGGGCAGCATCTGCAAGCTCCTGAGCCCGTGTTTATGCCACACTCAATATCATTATTAGGGATGTATAGTCATTGGCACACTGCTGTGTTTGGAATCTTGCTATGCCATTACACTATGTGAGACGTGCACGGCTGGACTCACCACTGATGAGATCTTGACACAGGTTCCGAATCCGCTGCTCGCTCGCCAGTTTGCCCTGTGGGTCAATGAGACGTGTGTAAAATAACCAACTGGCAGTGGAGATAAGAAAAGAGACTGTGGGGCACTGGAGCAGAAGCTGTATGAACTTCAGTACTGTACAAAAGTCTTAGGCACATGTATATAGCCAGGATGCCCAAGACCTCTCCACAGTACTGTAGTAATTTCATGTATTTCACTGTACCGTTGCCATTAAAAAAAAAACTAATTTCCTGACATAGGTGAGTGATAATAAACCTGATCCTAATATGGATCTCTGTTGTGGACTGTGAGTGGGAAGAGGGGAATCATGGTTGGGAAAAAGGGGAAGGAGTGGGAAGCACCAGAAAGACATTCTGTAATGATCAATAAACCAGTTGTTGGGAATCAAATGACTTTGCCAGGTGTCTCAGGGTTGGGTGTGACTGTAGCCGCTGCACCTCCCACCCTGGTGCTCCTTCCCGCACCCCTCCCACGTTGCTCCACCCTCGCCATTCCCAACATCCTTCGATCCCGCCAGGTTTACGAACTTGCTCTCCGCTCCATGTTGACAAATATAGGACTGTGCAAAAGTCTCTACATTGTCTTCAGTAAGGCCTTTGACAAGGTCCCGCATGGGAGGTTAGTTAGAAGATTCAGTCGCTAGGTATACATGGTGAGGTAGTAAATTGGATTAGACATTGGCTCAATGGAAGAAGCCAGAGAGTGGTAGTGGAAGATTGCTACTCTGAGTGGTGTGCCACAGGGATCAGTGCTGGGTCCATTGTTATTTGTCATCTATATCAATGATCTGGATGATAATGTGGCAAATTGGATCAGCAAATTTGCTGATGATACAAAGATTGGAGGTGTAGTGGACAGTGAGGAAGATTTTCAAAGCTTGCAAAGGGATTTGGACCAGTTGGAGGAATGGGCTGAAAAATGGCAGATGGAGTTTAATGCGGACAAGTGTGAGGTATTGCACTTCGGAAGGTCAAACCAAGGTAGGACATATAAGGTAAATGGTAGGACACTGAGGAGTGCAGTAGAACAGAGGGATCTGGGAGTACAGATACATAATTCCCTAAAGGTGGTGTCACAGGTGGATAGGGTCGTAAAGAGAGCTTTTGGTACATTGGCCTTTATAAATCTAAGTATTGAGTATAAGAGTTGGAATGTAATGGTGAGGTTGTACAAGACATTGGTGAGACTGAATTTCGAGTATTGTGCGCAGTTGTGGTCACCTAATTACAGGAAGGATATTAATAAGGTTGAAAGAGTGCAGAGAAGGTTTACAAGGATGTTACTGGGACTTGAGAAACTGAGTTACAGAGAAAGGTTGAATAGGTTAGGACTTTATTCCCTGGAGCATAGGAGAATGAGGGGTGATTTGAGAGGTGTATAAAATTATGATGGGTATAGATACAGTGAATGCAAGCAGGCTTTTTTCACTGAGGCTAGGGGAGAAAAAAACCAGAGGACATGGGTTAAGGGTGAAGGGGGAAAAGTTTAAAGGGAACATTGGGGGGGCTTCTTCACGCAAAGAGTGGTGGGAGTGTGGAATGAACTGCCAGATGAAATGGTGAATGTGGGCTCACTTTTGACATTTAAGAAAAACTTGGACAGGTATATGGATGAGAGGGGTTTGGAGGGATATGGCTAGGGTGCAGGTCAGTGGGACTAGGCAGAAAATGGTTCGGCACAGCCAAGAAGGGCTAAAAGGCCTGTTTCTGTGCTGTAATGTTCTATGGTTCTATATATCTGAGACTTTTACTAACATAATAGAAACATAGAAAATAGGTGCAGGAGTAGGCCATTCGGCCCTTTGAGCCTGCACCACCATTCAGTATGATCATGGCTGATCATCCAACTCAGAACCCTGTACCTGCCTTCTCTCCATACCCCCGATCCCTTTAGTCATGAGGGCCATATCTAACTTCCTCTTAAATATAGCCAATGAACCGGCCTCAACTGTTTCCTGTGGCAGAAAATTCCACAGATTCACCACTCTCTGTGTGAAGAAGTTTTTCTTCATCTCGGTCCTAAGAGGCTTCCCCTTTATCCTTAAACTGTGACCCCTCGTTCTGGACTTCCCCAACATCGGAAACAATCTTCCTGCATCTAGCCTGTCCAATCCCTTTAGAATTTTATACGCTTCAATAAGATCCCCCCTCAATCTTCTAAATTCCAGTGAGTATAAGCCTAGTCGATCCAGTCTTTCTTCATATGAAAGTCCTGCCATCCCAGGAATCAATCTGGTGAACCTTCTCTGTACTCCCTCTATGGCAAGAATGTCTTTCCTCAGATTAGGGGACCAAAACTGCACACAATGTTCTAGGTGCAGTCTCACCAAGGCCTTGTACAACTGCAGTAGAACCTCCCTGCTCCTGTACTCAAATCCTTTTGCTATGAATGCCAACATACCATTTGCCTTTTTCACCGCCTGCTGTACCTGCATGCCCACCTTCAATGACTGGTGTACAATGACACCCAGGTCTCATTGCATCTCCCCTTTTCCTAATCAGCCACCGTTCAGATAATAATCTGTTTTCCTGTTCTTGCAACCAAAGTGGATAACCTCACATTTATCCACATTAAATTGCATCTGCCATGAATTTGCCCACTCACCTAACCTATCCAAGTCACCCTGTATCCTCTTCGCATACTCCTCACAGCTAACACTGCCGCCCAGCTTCGTGTCATCTGCAAACTTGGAGATGCTGCATTTAATTCCCTCGTCTAAATCATTAATATATATTGTAAACAACTGGGGTCCCAGCACTGAGCCTTGCGGTACCCCACTAGTCACTGCCTGCCATTCTGAAAAGGTCCCGTTTACTCCCACTCTTTGCTTCCTGTCTGCCAACCAATTCTCTATCCACATCAATGCCATACCCCCAATACCGTGTGCTTTAAGTTTGCACACTAATCTCCTGTGTGGGACCTTGTCAAAAGCCTTTTGAAAATCTAAATATACCACATCCACTGGCTCTCCCCTATCCACTCTACTAGTTACATCTTCAAAAAATTCTATAAGATTCGTCAGACATGATTTTCCTTTCACAAATCCATGCTGACTTTGTCCGATGATTTCACCTCTTTTCAAATGTGCTGTTATCACATCTTTGATAACCGACTCTAGCATTTTCCCCACCACCGATGTCAGACTAACTGGTCTATAATTCCCCGGTTTCTCTCTCCCTCCTTTTTTAAAAAGTGGGGTTACATTAGCCACCCTCCAATCCTCAGGAACTAATCCAGAATCTAAGGAGTTTTGAAAAATTATCACTAATGCATCCACTATTTCTTGGGCTACTTCATTAAGCACTCTGGGATGCAGACCATCTGGCCCTGGGGATTTATCTGCCTTTAAACCCTTCAATTTACCTAACACCACTTCCCTACTAACATGTATTTCCCTCAGTTCCTCCATCTTACTAGACCCTCGGTCCCTTACTATTTCCAGAAGATTATTTATGTCCTCCTTAGTGAAGACAGAACCAAAGTAGTTATTCAATTGGTCTGCCATGTCTTTGTTCCCTATGATCAATTCACCTGTTTCTGACTGTAAGGGACCTACATTTGTCTTGACCAATCTTTTTCTTTTCACGTATCTATAAAAGCTTTTAGTCAGTTTTTATGTTCCCTGCCAGCTTTCTCTCATAATCTTTTTTCCCTTTCCTAATTAAGCTCTTTGTCGTCCTCTGCTGGTCTCTGAATTTCTCCCAGTCCTCAGGTGTGCCGCTTTTTTTTGTTGCTAATTTATATGTTTCTTCTTTGGACTTGATACCACCCCTAATTTCCCTTGTCAGCCACGGGTGCACTAACTTCCCTGGTTTATTCTTTTGCCAAACTGGGATGAACAATTGTTGTAGTTCATCCATGCGATCTTTAAATGCTTGCCATTGCACGTCTACTGTCAACCCTTTAAGTATCATTTGCCAGTCTCTTAGCCAATTCACGTCTCATACATTCAAAGTTACCCTTTAAGTTCAGAACCTTTGTTTCTGAATTAACTATGTCATTCTCCATCTTAATGAAGAATTCCACCATATTATGGTCACTCTTACCCAAGGGGCCTCGCACGACAAGATTGCTAACTAACCCTTCCTCATTGCTCAATACCCAATCTAGAATGGCCTGCTCTCTAGTTGGTTCCTCGACATGTTGGTTCAGAAAACCATCCCGCATACATTCCAAGAAATCCTCTTCCTCAGCACCCTTACCAATTTGGTTCACCCAATCTATATGTAGATTGAAGTCACCCATTATAACTACTGTTCCTTTATTGCACGCATTTCTAATTTCCTATTTAATGCCATCCCCAACTTCACTACTACTGTTAGGTGGCCTGTACACAACTCCCACCAGTGTTTTCTGCCCCTTAGTGTTATGCAGCTCTACCCATATCAATTCCACATCCTCCAGGCTAATGTCCTTCCTTTCTATTGCGTTAATCTCCTCTCTAACCAGCAATGCTACCCCACCTCCTTTTCTTTCCTGTCTATCCCTCCTGAATATTGAATATCCCTGGATGTTGAGCTCCCATCCTTGGTCACCCTGGAGCCATGTCTCTGTGATCCCAACTATATCATATTCATTAATAACTATCTGCACATTCAATTCATCCACCTTGTTACGAATGCTCCTCGCATTGACACACAAAGCCTTCAGGCTTGTTTTTACAACACTCTTAGCCCTTATACAATTATGTTGAAAAGTGGCTCTTTTTGCTTTTTGCCCTGGATTTGCCTGCCTGCCACTTTTACTTTTCACCTTACTACTTTTTGCTTCTACCCTCATTTTACACCCCTCTGTCTCTCTGCACTTGTTCCCATCCCCCTGCCACATTAGTTTAAAGCCTCCTGAACAGCAGTAGCAAACGCTCCCCCTAGGACATTGGTTCCAGTCCAGCCCAGGTGCAGACCGTCCTGTTTATACCGGTCCCACCTCCTCCAGAACTGGTTCCAATGGCCCAGAAATTTGAATCCCTTCCCCTTGCACCATTTTTCAAGCCACGTATTCATCTGAAATATCCTCCTATTTCTACTCTGACTAGCCCGTGGAACTGGTAGTAATCCAGAGATTATTACTTTTGTGGTCCTACTTTTTAGTTTATCTCCTAGCTCCCTAAATTCACCTTGTAGGACCTCATCCCGTAATGGTCAGATCTCCCATGGCCTTGAAGGTACCACTCCTGCCCCCAAGACACATGGTCCTTGGTTCAAATCCCATAAGGAAATTAAAAAATACAAACACAAGAGATTCTGCAGAAGCTGGGCACACAAAATGCTGGAGGAACTCAGCAGGTCAGGCAGCATCGATGGAGAGCAATAAAATGCTAAATGAGATGGGGGAAAATGTCACCCTCAGGACACACATGTCTCAGAAATACAAGTTCCCGTGGGATTATTTTGGAAAAGAGCAATGTGGAGTATCTCTAGGTTCAAATTTTTTCCTCAACATGGCATTGTTAAGACACAGAAGGAGGCTGTCTACCAAAACATAGAGTAAGTAGGTAGGGCACTGAGGAATGCTATGGAACAAAGGGATTTGGGAATAAAGGTCCATAATTCGATGAAAATGATGTCACAAAGGGATAGGGTCATAAAGAAAGCTTTTGGCACATTGGCCTCAGAAATCAATGTATTGAATACAGAGAATGGGATTTTATGTTGAGACATTGGTGAGGCCTAATTTGGAGTATTGTGGGTAGTTTTGGTCACCTACCTATAGAAAGATGCAAATAAGGTTGAAAGAGTACAAAGAAAATTTAAAAGGATGTTGTCTAGTCTGGAGGACCTGAGTTATAAGGTAAGGTTGAATAGGTTAGGTGAAGATTGAGGGGAGATTTGATAGTTACACAAAATTATGAGGGGTATAGATAGGGTAAGCAGGCTTTTTCCACTGAGGTTGGGTGGGACTACAACTAGAGGTCATGGGTTAAGGGTGAGAGGTGAAAAGTTTAAGGGGACAAATTTCTTCACTCAGAGTCGTGACAGTGTGGAACATGTGATGCATGCAAGCTTGATTTCAATGTTTAAGAGAACTTTAGATAGGGATACGGAGGGCTATGGCACCAGTACAGATCCATGGGAGTAGGCAATTTAAATGGTTTGGCATGGGCCAGATGGGCTGAAGGGCCTGTTTCTGTGCTGTCCTTTTCTATGACTATGAAATGGTTGCACTGATGATGAATGTGTTGATGGTGATTTATCGCCATTCCTTGGAAGCAGAGAAGGATTGGTAAATTACAAGTGGAACACGTATTCAAACAGAGAAAGGAAACAAAATTCAGGCCAGTTAACCACACATCTGTCTCGGGAAATGCTGGAATACTTTCATTTGTCATTCGCTTGACAGTCATTTGGGTCTCGGCCCAAAACATTGACTGTTTACTCTTATCTGCAGATGCTGCCTGACCTGCAGAGTTCCTCCAGCATTTTGTGTGCGTTGCTCTGGATTTCCAGCATCTGCAGAATCTCCTGTGTTTTATGAAAGGAACTCATTGCAGAGGAGATTTAGCAGGATGCTGCCCGGATTAGCCACCATGTTTTATGAGGATAGACTGAGTGAGCTCAGGCTTCTCTCTTTGGAGTGAAGAAGAGGCGGCTTGATGGAGGTGTACAAGATGATAAGTAGCATAGATCAAGTGGACAGCCTGAGACTTTTCCCAGCGCAGTAATGGTTAATACAAGGAGCATAATTTTAAGGTGATTGAGGAAAATACAGAGGAGATGTATGATGCAAGTTTTTTTACACAGTGTGGTGGGTACATGATATGCGCTGCCGGGGTGGTGGTAGAGACAGATACATTAGGGACGTTTAAGAAACTCTTAGGCACATGGATGATAGAAAAATGGAGGGCTATGTGGGAGGGAAGAGTTACCTTGATCTTATTATAGTAGGTTGAAAAAGGTTGGCACAACATTGTGGGCCCGTACAACGTAGAGACAGAAGCGATTTAGTTTAATTCAATATCAGATCCATGTTCAGCATAGGCTGTAATGTTCTACTATGGTCCACTAATCTGTGCCCTGCCCGGGCCATGGTATTCTGAAATGAGTTACTCACTGGAGGACCCCTTTTTCCGGTGACACCAGGAGGTCCCTGCTCTCCAGCTGGTCCCATCAGCCCGGCAGGACCTGGAACTCCGTCTGTTCCGGGAAATCCAGCGGGCCCAGCATTGCCTTTGGGTCCCACCTCACCGCGACGTCCTGGCTATGAAATGGAAAGTGGGAGGACAATTAGTGAAGGGTCGGTCCTGCACAGTGGGACCTGTTAAATGGTCAGAGGTTAGGGTTACCGACACTGAACTATAGACGAAACGCTTGACCTCAGCTACTGCGCCAATAGCTAGAGCTCTGGGTCACTGATCGGGAGGCAAGAGTTTGAATCCCATCTCGGCAGGTAGATGATGGACGAGTTCTAATCATTAGAGAAGTTTGGAATTAAAGCCACTTTTTGGTAACATTGACCATGGAACCACCTGCTGAAAAATCCAGTGAATTCAGCAACATTAGTGAGGAAAATCTGCCTTCCTTCACCAGTCTGATGTAGACTGGTGGTGAACCTCAGGTCCCACACCACCAGATTCAGGAAGTTATTACCCCTCATCCATCAGGCTCCTGAACCAGAGGGGATAACTTCATTCAACCCAACACTGAACTGTTTCCACAACCTCTGGACTGATTTTTCAAGGACTCTACATCTCAATTTCTCAATATTTATTATTTATTTATTCATTATTATTATTATTAGTTTGTTTCTTTTTGTTGTACTTGCACAGTTTGATAACTTTTGCACATTGACTGTTTATATTTGTTGTGTGCAGTTTTTCATTGGTTCTATTGTATTACTTTGTACTTGTGAATGCCCGCAAGAAAATGAATCTCTGGGTTGTATATGGTGACATATACATACTTTGATAATAAATTTACTTTGAACTTTGATATCTGAATTGAAATCGTGTTTATTAACATTGTCTTATATGATGCAACAGTGATAATAAACCTGATTTTAATTGTTTATTTACAAGTTCATATGTAACAGTTTATTTATAAATTATTTGTTTGTTCGTATGTGCAGTGCTGCATGGAGTAGATGATCATGGTCTTTCCATGACCATGATTGTTATTTACTAATTTTTCTACAGAAGTGGTTTGATATTGCCACTTTCTGGGCATTGTCTTTACAAGGCGGGTGACCCCAGCTGTCATCAATACCCTTCAGAGATTGTCTGCCTGGTGTCAGTGGTCGCAGATCCAGGGCTCATACGACCATCCGTCACCAGCTCCCATGGCTTCACGTGACTGTGATCGGGGTCTAAGCAGGCGCTACACCTTGCCCAAGGCTAGCGGAGGGAAGCAGCGCTTCACACTTCCCTTTAAAAGAGGCGTATCTCCACCCCACCACACTATTACACCTCACCCACTAATTCATGGCTTTGCCCCTGGGTCACATCTCTTGGACAGATAAATAAGGAAAAAAATATAAAGGTTTCAACATATTCACTTGTTCCTCCCTTTGTCCATTTTCTATACTTCCCAGAGCAGACAGGTTCCTCACAGTGGGGACAAGTACTGACTGCCCCTTGAGTCCCCCACCTTCCTGAATATTGAGGGGCAGCCGAATGGGCCACCTTGCCTGTCAATCTCTCACTGCAGCTTTCAGAAGCGTGGGAAGTGGAGCTTGTCTGTGTTTGAGGGGGCAAACCACTGAATGCTTGGTGTACAGTCAGTTCACCCATGGCTAACACTAAACCCCACAAAGCTCACTATTTCCTGTCAGTCTCCTTATTTACAGACACTGCTGTGCCTAGCATCACTTTACAATCCATGTATATAAACTAGCTTTAGTCTTTATATTTATTGTGGATATTAACATTGTGTTCTTTAGCTTAGTGGGTGTTTAGGAACTGCCACAGATCCTTTGTACGGAAAATCCTACAAAAGGTAGTGGATACGGCCTAGCACATCTACATGAAACGCTGTCAGAGGAAAGCAGCATCCATCAGCAAAGATCCTCACTACTCAGCCCAGGCTCTTTTCTCATTGCTGCCATCAGGTAGAAGGTACAAGTACCTCAGGACTCACACCACCAGCTTCAGGAACATTTATTACCCTTCAACCATCAGACTCTTGAACAAAAGGGGAAAACTACACTCATCTGCCCCATCATTATAATGTTCCCACAACCAATGATCTCATTTTAAGGATTCTTTATCTCATGTTGTCGTTATTTATTGCTTTTTATTTATATTTGCATTTGCACAGTTTGTTGTCTTCTGCACTCTGGTTGATCTTTCATTGATCCAGTTATAGTTACTACTCTATAGATTTGCTGAGTATGCTCACAGGGAAATGAATCCCAGGGTTGTATATGGTGATATGTATGTACTTTGATAGTAAAATTTACTTTGAACATTGATCCGGAGTAACAAATATTTTCATTCTTGTTAACACGTATATACTGGAAATGACATTAAACAATCATAAATTGGCAGTGTTACCAATTCTCTGGAAATCTTACCTCTCCCTTCTGGCCCTGAGGTCCTGGCTGGCCCTGAAAGGAAGACAAAGGCAGTGATTATTGTTGGATCCTGATCATTCTGCGATCCAGAGATTCTTCGGAAGCCAAGAATGAGGCAAAAAACTTGGTGGTTATGGCTATTAAGTGTAATAAGATCAAAAATGAAACAAAAGAGAAAGAACGAAGTCATGGTGATTCTATACTAATAAAGATTAACTTTGCTTGTCACATGTACATCAAACCTCACATAGAAATGCATTGTTTACATCAATAACTAGCACAGTCTGGGGGGTCGATTCCAGGTGCTGTCGATAAGAAGTTTGTACGTTCTCCCCATGACCCAGTAAGACATGCGTGTTAAGTTTGGTAAGTTGTATCTTTATCTATTAATCTATTTAGTTATTGATTGATTGAGACACCGGGTGGAATAGGGCTCTCCGGCACTTCGAGCCGTGCCACCCAGCAGCCCCTGATTTAAACCCAGCCTTATCACAGGACAATTTACAATAACCAGATAACCTGCCAACCTTTGGACTGTGGGAGGAAACCCGAGCACCCAGAGGAAACCCACGCTATCATGGGAAGAACATACAAACTCCTTAGAGAGGGTGGCAGGAATTGAACCCAGGTCGCTGGTACTGTAAAGCTTTGTGCTAACCACTACACTATGGGAGCATGCTATGCATATCCTCGGAATGTGTTGGTCATTAACGTAAATGTCACATTCCACTGTATGTTTCAATGTATATATGACAAATAAGGATAATCTGTTAACCTACAACCTCTGCTGCTCAGAATCTTTGCTCTAGGTTTGCAGGTGTACAGAGCTCAGCGTATAGAGCTGGGAAAATAGGAGAAAATTAATTCGGTTCCATAAGACATAGGAGCAGAATCAGGCCATTCAGCCCATCAAGTTTGCTCCGCTATTCCATCATAGCTGATCCTGGATCCCACTCAACCGCTCCATATCCTTTGAAACCCTGACCAATCAGGAAACGGGATCAATTTTCACTTTAAATATACCCACGGTCTTGGCCTCCACCGCAGTCTGTGGCAGAGCATTCCACAGGTTCTGTACTCTCTGGATAAAAACATTCCTCCTTAACTCTGTTCTAAAGAGTTGACCCTGAAATTTGAGGCTGCACCCTCTAGTTCTGGATACCCCCACCATAGGAAAGATCCTCTCCATATCCACCTTATCTAGTCCTTTCAATATTCAGTAGGCTTCAATGAGATCCCCCCCCCCCCCATTCTTCTAAATTTCAGTGACTACAGCCCAAACCTGCTAAATGCTCCTCATACCTTAACCCCTTCATTCCTGGAACCTCCTCTGGACTCTCTCCAATGACAACACATCCTGTCTGAGATAAGGGGCCCAAAACTGTTCACAATGCTCCAAGTGCAGCCTGACTAGTGTCTTATAAACCCTCAGCATTATCTCCTTGCTTTTATATTCTATTCCCCTTGAAATAAATGCCAACATTGCATTTGCCATCTTTACCATAGACACAACCTGCAAATTAACCTTCTGGGAGTCTTGCACGAGGACTCCTAAGTCCCTCTGCACCTCTGATGTTTGGACCTCTCCCCATTTAGATAATAGTCCGCATTATTGATCCTTTTACCAAAATGCATCATTGTGCATTTCCCAACACTGTATTCCATCTGCCACTTTTTTTTGCCCATTCTTCCATTTTGTCTAAGTCCTGTTGCAATCACATTGCTTCCTCAGCACTACCTACCCCTCCACCTATCATCCACAAACTTTGCCACAAAGCCATCGATTCCATTATCTAAATCACTGACAATCAATGTGAAAAGTAACGGTCCCAATACTGACCCCTGAGGAACACCACTAGTCACTGACAGCCAAATTGAAAAGGCCCCTTTTATTTCCACTCACTGTCTCATGCCTGTCAGCCATTCCTCTATCCATGCCAATATCTTTCCTGTAACACCATTGAATTTTATCCTGTTAAACAGCATGGTGTGTGGCACCTTATCAAATACCTTCTGAAAATCCAAGTAAGTGACATCCACTGCCTCTCCTTTGTCCACTCTGCTAGATACTTCCTCGAAGAACTCCAACAGATTTGTCAGGCAAGATTTCCCTTTACAGAAACCATGCTGACTTTGACTCATTTTATCATTAGTCTCCAAGTACCCCAAAACCTCATCCTTAATGATGGACTCCAACACTTTCTCAACAACTGAGGTTAGGCTAACTGACTTATAATTTCCTTTCTTTTGCCATCCTCCCTTCTTAAAGAGTGGAGTGATATTTGCAATCTTTCAGTCCTCCGGGACCATGCCAGGATCAAGTGATTCTTGAAAGATCATGACCAATGCATCCATTATCTCTTCAGCAACCTCTCTCAGGACTCTGGGATGTAGTCCATCTGGTCCAGGTGACTTATCCACCTTAAGATCCTTGAGTTTGCCTAGCACTTTCCCCTTAGTAATAACAATGACTCTCACAGATCTCTGGTCTGCTGCTACTGTCTTCCACAGTGAAGACTGATGCAAAGTACCCATTCAGTTCATCTGCCATTTCTTTGTCCCCCCCATTACTACCTCACCAGCATCATTTTCCAGTGCTCCAATATCTACTCTCATCTCCCTTTTCTCTTTATATATCTGAAAAAACATTTAGTTTTTTATATAATTGGCTAGTTTGCCCTCATACTTCATCTTTTCCCTTTTTATAGCTTTTTGGTTGCCTTTTGTTGGATTTTAAAAACTTCCCAATCATCCAACTTCCCACTCACTTTTGCTGCCTTATATTTCCTTTCCTTGGCTTTTATGCAGTCCTTAACTTCCTTTGTCAGCCATGGTTGCCTACCCCTGCCTTTTGAGAACTTCTTCTGTGGGACATATCTATCCTGTGGCTTGTGAAACTATTCCCAGAAACTTCAGCCATCTCTGCTCTGCCGTCATCCCTGCCAGTATCCTCCTCCAATCCACCTGGGCAAGCTCCTCTCATGCCTCTGTAAATCTCTTTATTCTATTGCAATGCTAATACATAAGACTTGTGCTTCTCTCTCTCTCAAATTGCAGTATGAATTCAATCATATTTTGATCACTGTCTCCTAAGGATTCCTTTACCTTAAGCTCCCTAATAAAATCTGGATTATTACACAACACCGAATCACAGACAGCCTTAGCTCAAGCACAAGCTGCTCTAAAAAGCCATCTCTTAGGCATTCAACAAATTCCCTCTTTTGCCGTCTGACACCAACCTGATTTTCCCAATGCCCCTGCATATTGAAGTCCCCTATTACAATTGTGATATTACCCTTATTACATCCTCTTTCCAGCTCCCTCTGCAATCTCAACCCCACATCTTGGATACTATTTGGAGGCCTGTATATGATTCCCATAATGTTTTTTACCCTTGCAGTTTCTTAACTCCACCCACAAAGATTCAACATTCTCTGACCCTATGTTACCTGTTTCTAAAGATGTAATTCCATCTCTTACCAATGAGCCACACCACCAAAGTATATCCTTTGATGTTAAGCTCCTCACTGCCATTTCTAAACAAGTGATGGATGCTGGTTCAACCTCAACATTTAAGGGAAGTTTGGATAGGTACATGGATAGAAGGGGTATGGAAGCTATAATCCAGGTGTAGGTTGATGGAACTAAGCAGAGTAATAGTTTGGCATGTGCGAGATGGGCTGAAGGGCCTGTTTGCATGTTGTTACGCTCTATGACTCTAACAACTAACCAATGCTGACTCTTTCCAGGCCTGCTCAGCCCACCCACTATTTCTGCAGCACCATCAGAGTCAGCACTCGGGATTCAGCTGGAGGGACATGGCATACTCTGATCTGTGTCGTTGCCGATTGACTGGACTCCGAAAACTCACACTCGTTCCTCACTCACACTTTATGTACTAGAGCATGTTTATTCATTGAGAGACAGAGCAGAACGGGCCCTCCTGCCCCTTTGAGCTGCACCGGCCAGCACTCAACCCCTGCCTAATCACAGGACAATTTACAATGACCAGTTACCCTACTAATCAGCACGTCTCTGGACCATGGGTGGAAACCAGAGCAGCCGGAGGAAAACCAGGCGGTCACGGGGAGAACGTACTCACTCTTACAGGCAGAGGCGGGAATTGAACCCGGCTGGTGCTGTCGAGCTTTGTGCCACCAGGCTGCCGAAGCCAATAAGTCTGAGCTGCCCAGCTGACTTAACAACCCGTAAGTTTGGAATGTGGGAGGAAACCGGAGCACCTGGAGGAAACTCATGCAGTCATGGGGAGAGCGTACAAAACTGAACCCAGGTCGCTGGTGCTGTAATAGTACTGTGTAATTTCTATGCTACCCTGCCGCCCATTGTCTACTTACACTGGACTTTCCCTGTAAATGTAACGTTTAGTTCTACGTTCTGTTATAATTTTACATCACGGGTAAAACCCTTCCAACCATTGAGCATATCCCTACAAAACGCTGTCGTAGGAAAGCAGCGTCCATCATCAAAGATCCCCACCATCCAGGCCATGCTCCCTTCCTTCTGCTGCCATCAGGTACAAAAGCTTCAGGACTCGCGCCACCAGGTTCAAGAACAGTTACTACCCCTCGACTACCGTATCAGGCTCTTGAGAACTACACTCATTTGCCCCATCATTGAGATGTTCCCACAGCTGATGATCTCACTTTAATGGCTCTTTATCTCGTTATCTCATGTTCTCGATATTTATTGATATTTATTTGTATTAGCATTTGCACAGTTTGTTGTTTCCTGCACTCTGGTTGATCTTTCATCAATCCTGTTATAGTTACTATTCTATAGATTTGCTAAGTATGCCCACAAGGAAATGAATCTCAGGGTTGAATATGGAGACAGATTTGTACTTTGAACTTTGTAGCACTGTGATGAAGTGGAGATGGCATACAGAGTGAAGTTTTTCACTGTACCTTGGTACTGGTGACAAAAATAAACCAGGTTATCAATTTATATCATGACCAACATATCATCAAAACCAGTAGCACATTAATCATGATCCAAGTCATTATATTATTACCACAACAGCAATTGTCATATTATAATTATAGCTCATTACCGTAACACAAGCTGCATCTCATTATCATAATTAGTAGCTTATAATTACCATGCAGCCAATTTCCAATTAGAATGTTGCCGTTAGCATTTTATTATATAATAACCAGTGTTCAGTTACCATAATATAAAACAATCATCATTATCATAATACACGCAGCAGCTTATCATGATGTAGCGATTATTAAATACAAATATCACTTCATTATCATGTTTCATGTAATATGATAATATTACAAGGCCAACATATGCTGTTGGTTCCAAGTCAATCTCGGCAATCAGATTCTTATTATAGTTTGCAAAAGATCTTTCTCTGGTTACAATTGGAACCTTAATAAGGCTGAACAAGCAAGCAAATAGATATTAAAAAAATCTGTAAAGCTGACTCCAGTACTGACTGCTGAGATCTTTGGGGTCTCTCTTCCACCCATCCAAGCTATTTATCAGGAACGCTGCATACGCAGGGCTCTTAGCATTGTTAATAATCCTTCCCATCTGTCCCACAATCTCTGTGACCCCCTACCCTCAGATAGGAGGTACTGTAGCATTAGGGCAAGGTCTTTCCCCAGGCTGTGATAGTCCCTGCCACCACCCAGGTCTCAACGTGCCAGTGGTGTGCTACTGTTTACTGTTCAACTTATGTCACGAATGTACCTTGAGCTAAATGTCACTCCTGGAAAATAATTGTTAATTCCAGGAGTGATAATACTTTATGAGTTGTGTGTGTGAGTTGTCAGTACTGTGTTGTGCACCTTGGTCTGGAGGTACATTGTTATGTTTGATGGTGTACATGTATACGGTTGAATGACAATAAACTGAACTTGATTGTTTATTAATTGATGGGATTGTATCACGTGTGGGGCTTGATAGATGTTCTGCACAGTATCTGTGTAATGGAACTTACCATATCTCCCTTTTCTCCAGGTAGCCCATCAGACCCTGCGAGACCCTGTAAAACAACACATTGCAGAGGGATTGATGCACCATCAATAACTCTCGGAGACAGGGGGGGGTGAACGATAGGCTTTTATTAGCAGCAAAATGGAGCACGGCATCTCGGAGACTGAGGGAGGAGCAGTGCCTCCAATCGCCTTTATACAGGGGTCTGTGGGAGGAGCCACAGGAGCAGTCAGCAGAGGGGCGTGTCCAGACAGGTATATATAGTTTACCACAGGGATTAAACAATGCAAAGGACATTTGAATTCAGGTCAGGAAATGTGCTGTTAAAGATCAGAAGATAACTCATTATCAGGTTGCCCCTGAACTTGTGATGCTCCAGAGAAAACACTCTACGTTTGTCCAGTCCCTCCTCCTAGTTAACACTCTCTAATCCTGATGAACCTCTTCCGTCTCCTCTCCACCTCCTTCCTGTAAGGACAGTCAGAACTGAAATGCAATGTTCCAAACACGGCCTAAGCCAGGAATTACACTCATTATGCTGAGTGATGAAGGAAAGCATGTGTACGGCTTCTTTACTGTCCTGTCCACTTGTTTTGCCACATTCAGGAAGCTGTAGCATTCAACCCAAGATCACTGTGTCTATCAGGGCCCTGCCCTTTACTTTATGCTTTCCTCTTACATCTGACCTCTCAAAGTTGAACACCTCACACTTAACTGGATTAAACTCCACCTGCCACTTCTCTGCCCACATTTCCACCTGACGTGCGTCTTACTCTATCCTTCGACAACCTTCCTCTTTATCCACAACTCCACCAATTTTCCTGTTGTCTGCAAACTTGCTAATCAGACCACTGATCTTTTCATCCAAGTCAGCGAAATACTGTATATTATAAACCAGAGATCCCAGCACTGACCCTGTGGAACACACCACTGGTCACAGGCCTCCAATAAGAAAAGCACCCCTCAGTTTGTTACCCCCCCCCCACTACCCTCTATCTTCTATGTCAAAGCCAATTTTGGATCCAATTTACTAAATGATCATGAACCCCATGTGACTTAAACCTCCGGACCAGCTTATCACGAGAGACCTTCTCAAAAGATTTCCTAAAGTCTGTGTAGACAACATCCACTGCCCTACCCTCATCAACCCACTCTACAGATGGTGGTGACAACTTCAGTATGCAGACAGTAAAGTGCATGGAACATGCAGCCTGGATCAGTGGTAACTCGTTTGTTACGTGCCGTGTTGTATGATGTGGGTGATCATGTTCTTTCCATCACCATAATTGTTCTTGGCAAATTTTTCTACAGAAGTGGTTTGCCACTGCCTTCTTCTGGGCAGTGTCTTTACAAGACGGGTGACCCCAGTCATTATCAATACTCTTCAGAGATTGTCTGCCTGGTGTCAGTGGTCGCATAACCAGGACTTGTGATCTGCACCGGCTGCTCGTACGACCGTCCACCACCTGCTTCATGACCCTGATCGGGAGGTAAGCAGGTGCTACACCCTGCCCCAGGGTGACCTGCAGGCTAACGGAGGGAAGGAGTGCCTTAAACCTCCTTTGGTAGAGTCGCATCTCCACCCCACCACCCAGCTAGTGGTAGAGGCAAATACATTAAACACATTTAAAAAGGCTAAGATAGACATATGGATGGAGAGAAAATGGAGGGCTATGTGGTGGGGGGAGATTGATTTTGGAGAGGGTTAAAAGGTTGAAGTGGTTGTGTTGACCTTTTGACCTGTTCCCAAATCAATGGTGGACTGATTGATTTTGTGGTGTATTTTTCCATGTTCATGGCCTGATACCAGGTCACTAAGGAAGCCGCAGTGCCTGAAATCTTCTCCTTACCTGGTTACCTTTGGGACCAGATGCTCCAACAGGACCCTGAAGAGGAGGTTTAAAAAAAAACGCAAGCTGTTAGTTGTCAGTAAAGAGTTCATGGAGGCATCAGCAGGTTCTACTCACATTACCCAGCGGTGAGACAACTAACCCAGGTGACCATTGGTTTACTGGTCACCAAGACCTCTGCAGCACCTTGTCCCCAATCCCCTGCACTCCTCGCCAGCGGTGAACCCTGAAATAGAATCTTGCTGTACAAAACAGACTGTTCTACTGTGGGTAAGATGGTGGGGGTGGGGGGATGAGGAGAGGAAGAGACAATCTATGAGAGTGAAGATATGAGGGGACAGAGGACACACAGGGATGAGATATGGGGAGGAAGGTGATCAAACACAAGTTCTGGAACATTGTCCTTTTCTCTCTCTACAGATGTCGCCTGGCCTGCCAAGCTTTTCCTGCATCTTCTGCTTGTATTTCAGATTTACGGGATTTTAAAACAATTTAAATTACTGTGTTTTTTCCCCCACTTTTACTGAGATTGCTTTGATAGTTCCACATTTGTCCAACTGCAGAAACTTCGAACCCCGGTGGCAGGATTTGAACCCTGGATTGGGTTTTGGGGGTACCGCTCCCGGTGTGCCACTTGCTTTCCCGGCACTGCAGTAACAGAAGGTCGTTGCATGTCGGTCCCACCGCCGGTGTCACAGGACGAGAAGAGCAGACTTACCTTGTCACCGAAATCACCACGGATTCCTGTTGGCCCCGGCATGCCAGGTTCACCACTCTCACCTTTCTTTCCCTGCAGGGAAGAGACACTGCATTTAACAGGGTGAGGCCCAGGGCGGGAGGGCATGGACTGGAGAGGAAAACGAGCGGGCACAGAGGAGAAGCAGGGCCGGGCAGGAGGGAGAGGAGGGGGTGAGTTGAGAGACAGGGAAGGGGAGGAGGTGGGATGAGGGTGAAACTATGGCAAGAGGGGTGAGACGGGGAGAAGGGGACAAGGAAGAACAAGAAAGGAAATTGTAGATAGGAAATGCCTTGCATAAGAGGATAACGGGAGAGGAGGCAAAGAAGTCAGAGAGCTCACAGGGCGAGAGGGGAGGTAGGGAAGATGTCGGGGACTGAAGAGAGGAGGGATGAGGGAAAGTGGAAACAAGGATTAGGGTGAAGATAAAGGATGAGAGAGGAATGCGAGAGAGGGAGAGACGAGGTGAGGGGAGGTGGGACGGTGGGGGAGGAGGTGGGACTGGGAGAGGAGGTGGGACTGGGAGAGGAGGTGGGACTGGGAGAGGAGGTGGGACTGGGAGGGAGGAGGTGGGACTGGGGAAGAGGTGGGACGGTGGGAGAGAGGAGGTGGGACTGGGGGAGGAGGTGGGACTGGGAGAGGAGGTGGGATGGTGGGGGAGGAGGTGGGATGGTGGGGGAGGAGGTGGGACTGGGGGAGGAGGTGGGACTGGGAGAGGAGGTGGGATGGTGGGAGAGGAGGTGGGACTGGGGGAGGAGGTGGGACGGTGGGGGAGAGGAGGTGGGACGGTGGGGGAGAGGAGGTGGGACGGTGGGGGAGAGGAGGTGGGACTGGGAGAGGAGGTGGGTCTGGGAGAGGAGGTGGGACGGTGGGGGAGAGGAGGTGGGACGGTGGGGGAGGAGGTGGGACTGGGAGAGGAGGTGGGACGGTGGGGGAGGAGGTGGGACTGGGAGAGGAGGTGGGGAGGAGGTGGGACGGTGGGGGGGGAGGAGGTGGGACGGTGGGGGAGGAGGTGGGACTGGGGGAGGAGGTGGGACTGGGAGAGGAGGTGGGACGGTGGGGGAGAGGAGGTGGGACTGGGGGGGAGGTGGGACTGGGGGGGAGGTGGGACTGGGAGAGGAGGTGGGACGGTGGGGGAGAGGAGGTGGGACTGGAGGAGGAGGTGGGACTGGGGGAGGAGGTGGGACGGTGGGGGAGAGGAGGTGGGACGGTGGGGGAGGAGATGGGATGGTGGGGGAGAGGAGGTGGGACTGGGGAGAAGGTGGGACTGGGGAAGAGGTGGGACGGTGGGAGAGGAGGTGGGACGCTGGGGGAGGAGGTGGGTCTGGGGGGGAGGTGGGACAGTGGGAGAGAGGAGGTGGGACTGGGAGAGGAGGTGGGATTGGGGGAGGAGGTGGGACGGTGGGGGAGAGGAGGTGGGACTAGGAGAGGAGGTGGGACGGTGGGGGAGAGGAGGTGGGACTGGGAGAGGAGGTGGGATTGGGGGAGGAGGTGGGACGGTGGGGGAGAGGAGGTGGGACTAGGAGAGGAGGTGGGACGGTGGGGGAGAGGAGGTGGGACGGTGGGGGAGAGGAGGTGGGACAGTGGGGGAGAGGAGGTGGGACTGGGGGAGGAGATGGGACTGGGAGAGGAGGTGGGACTGGGAGAGAGGAGGTGGGACTGGGAGAGAGGAGGTGGGACGGTGGGGGAGAGGAGGTGGGACGGTGGGAGAGAGGAGGTGGGACGGTGGGGGAGGAGGTGGGACGGTGGGGGAGGAGGTGGGACTGGGAGAGAAGGTGGGACTGGGAGAGGAGGTGGGACGGTGGGGGAGGAGGTGGGACTGGGAGAGGAGGTGGGACGGTGGGGGAGGAGGTGGGACTGGGGAAGGAGGTGGGACGGTGGGAGAGAGGAGGTGGGACTGGGGGAGGAGGTGGGACTGAGAGAGGAGGTGGGACGGTGGGGGAGAGGAGGTGGGACTGGGAGAGGAGGTGGGACGGGGAAGAGGTGGGACGGTGGGGGAGAGGAGGTGGGACTGGGGAGGAGGTGGGACGGTGGGAGAGGAGGTGGGACGCGGGGGGAGGAGGTGGGTCTGGGGGGGAGGTGGGACGGTGGGAGAGAGGAGGTGGGGCTGGGAGAGGAGGTGGGACTGGGGGAGGAGGTGGGTCTGGGGGAAGAGGTGGGACGGTGGGGGAGAGGAGGTGGGACTGGGAGAGGAGGTGGGACGGTGGGGGAGAGGAGGTGGGACTGGGGGAGGAGGTGGGACTGGGAGAGGAGGTGGGTCTGGGGGAGGAGGTGGGATGGTGGGGGAGAGGAGGTGGGACTGGGAGAGGAGGTGGGACGGTGGGGGAGAGGAGGTGGGACTGAGGGAGGAGGTGGGACGGTGGGGGAGGAGGTGGGACTGGGAGAGGAGGTGGGGAGGAGGTGGGACGGTGGGGGGGGAGGAGGTGGGACGGTGGGGGAGGAGGTGGGACTGGGAGAGGAGGTGGGACTGGGAGAGGAGGTGGGACGGTGGGGGAGAGGAGGTGGGACTGGGGGGGAGGTGGGACTGGGAGAGGAGGTGGGACGGTGGGGGAGAGGAGGTGGGACTGGAGGAGGAGGTGGGACTGGAGGAGGAGGTGGGACTGGGGGAGGAGGTGGGACGGTGGGGGAGAGGAGGTGGGACGGTGGGGGAGGAGATGGGATGGTGGTGGAGAGGAGGTGGGACTGGGAGAGGAGGTGGGATTGGGGGAGGAGGTGGGACGGTGGGGGAGAGGAGGTGGGACTAGGAGAGGAGGTGGGACGGTGGGGGAGTGGAGGTGGGACGGTGGGGGAGAGGAGGTGGGACTGGGGGAGGAGGTGGGACGGTGGGGGAGAGGAGGTGGGACGGTGGGAGAGAGGAGGTGGGACGGTGGGAGAGAGGAGGTGGGACGGTGGGGGAGGAGGTGGGACTGGGAGAGAAGGTGGGACTGGGAGAGGAGGTGGGACGGTGGGGGAGGAGGTGGGACTGGGAGAGGAGGTGGGGGAGGAGATGGGACGGTGGGGGAGGAGGTGGGACGGTGGGGGAGGAGGTGGGACTGGGAGAGGAGGTGGGACGGTGGGGGAGAGGAGGTGGGACTGGGAGAGGAGGTGGGACGGGGAAGAGGTGGGACGGTGGGGGAGAGGAGGTGGGACTGGGGAGGAGGTGGGACGGTGGGAGAGGAGGTGGGACGCGGGGGGAGGAGGTGGGTCTGGGGGGGAGGTGGGTCTGGGGGGGAGGTGGGACGGTGGGAGAGAGGAGGTGGGGCTGGGAGAGGAGGTGGGACTGGGGGAGGAGGTGGGTCTGGGGGAAGAGGTGGGACGGTGGGGGAGAGGAGGTGGGACTGGGAGAGGAGGTGGGACGGTGGGGGAGAGGAGGTGGGACTGGGGGAGGAGGTGGGACTGGGAGAGGAGGTGGGTCTGGGGGAGGAGGTGGGATGGTGGGGGAGAGGAGGTGGGACTGGGAGAGGAGGTGGGACGGTGGGGGAGAGGAGGTGGGACTGGGGGAGGAGGTGGGACTGGGAGAGGAGGTGGGTCTGGGGGAGGAGGTGGGATGGTGGGGGAGAGGAGGTGGGACTGGGAGAGGAGGTGGGACGGTGGGGGAGAGGAGGTGGGACTGAGGGAGGAGGTGGGACTGAGAGAGGAGGTGGGACGGTGGGGGAGAGGAGGTGGGACTGGGAGGTATGAAGTGAGAGAAGGGCGGTGACTCGGACAGTGAACGGGTGCAATGCAGTGCTGAGAAAGAGAATGAACGTGAGTGGAGCGAGGACAAACACTGAGGAGGGCACTTAAGGTCACATGATGAAGCACAGATTTAGAGACGTGGTGGTGGTGTGGGGGTAGTGTGAGATGGTGGATAGAGGGAAGAGGACATGAGGTGAGAATACAGAGGGTGAAGCAGGGTAAGGGTTGGAAAATGGAGAAAGAAAGGAGTGAGATTGTGAAGATCCAGAGACAGTGTGTGGGAAGTTAGATGAAGTGATAAAGATAGATGTGCAGGATAAGAATTAAAATTTCAATTTTCTACAAATCTTCCCTGCAGAATAATTTTTGTAACTGTGATTACCATCAGTATTTTTTGTACTTTGTTGAATGTCTCTAAGTTGATGGGAGTGTAGAAAATGATATGGCCATTTTCAAACCTAAAACCGGGTAATTCTCACAAACCAGAGAGTGATGATGGGATGGACCAGGGTTACAGGAGGAAGCACTGTTTCCTCTCGACTTATGGCCTCAGCCTGCACACCATCAAGGACATCTTCAAAAGGTGATGCCTGAAGAAGGTTGAATCCATTGTTAAGGACCCCCAACACCGAGGACACACCCTCTTCTCAATGCTACCATCAAGGTGGTGGTACAGGAGCCTGAAGTCAAACTCTCAACCATTCGGGAAAAGCTTCATCTCCTCCACCATCAGATTTTTGAATGGTCCATGAATCCATGAACTCTAAGTCACTATTTTGCTCCCTTTTTCACTATTTATTTATTTTTAATATTTCTTACAGTAATTAGATAATCACTTGTTAGTAATCATTTATCAAAACTCTCTAGACTCTGGGCAGGTCCCTGAGGACTGGAAGACAGCAAATGTCACGCCACTTTTTAAAAAAGGATGGAGGGAAAAGACGGGCAACTATAGTCCAGTTAGCTTAACATCTGTAGTTGGGAAAATGCTTGAAGCTGTCATTAAGGAAGAAATAGCAAAACATTTAGAAAGGAGTGGTTCCATTAGACAGACGCAGCACGGATTCAGAAAGGGCAGATCCTGTTTGACAAACTTACTGGAGTTCTTTGAGGACATGATGAGTGCAGTGGATAGAGGGGAACAGGTGGATGTCGTATACTTGGATTTCCAGAAGGCGTTTGATAAGGTGCCGCACAAGAGACTTATAAATAAGATACGGATGCATGGAGTCGGAGGAAGTGTATTGGCATGGATAGTGGATTGGTTAACCAATAGAAGGCAGAGAGTATAAATGGGTGTTTCTCCGGTTGGCAGTCAGTGGTGAGTGGGGTGTCGCAGGGGTCACCATTTTACCATTTACATTGATGATTTGGAAGAGGGGACTGAGTGTAGTGTAGCAAAATTTGCTGATGACACTAAACTGAGTGGAAAAGCAAATTGTACAGAGGATATAGAGAGTCTACAGAGGGATATAGATAGGTTAAGTGAGTGGGCCAAGGTCTGGCAGATGGAATACAACATTGGTAAATGCGAAATCATCCACTTTGGAAGAAATAATAGAAGAGTAGATTATTATTTAGATGGTGAAAGATTGCAGCATGCTGTTGTGCAGAGGGACTTGGGAGTGCTTGTGCATGAATTGCAAAAAGTTGGATTACAGGTACAACAGGTTATTAAGAAGGCAAACGGAATGTTGGCCTTCATTGCTCGAGGGATTGAATTCAAGAGCAAGGAGGTCATGCTGCAACTGTACAGGGTACTGGTAAGACCGCACCTAAAAAATACTGTGTGCATTTCTGGTCTCCATACTTGAGGAAGGATATACTGGCTTTGGAGGCAGTGCAGAGGAGGTTCACCAGGTTGATTCCAGGGATGAAGGGGTTAACCTATGAGGAGCGATTGAGTTGCTTGGGACTATACTCTCTGGAGTTAGAAGAATGAGAGAGGATCTTCTAGAAACATACAAAAATTTGAAAGGGATAGATAAGATAGAAGTAGGAAAGTTGTTTCCATTGGTAGGTGAGACTAGAACTAGGGGACATTGTCTCAAGATTCAGGGGAGGAGATTTAGGACGGAGATGAAGAGAGTTTTTCCCCAGAGAGTGGTGAATCTGTGGAATTCTCTGCCCAGGGAAGCAGCTGAGGCTTCTTCACTAAATGTATTTAAGAAACACTTAGATAGGTTTTTACACAGTAGGGGAATTAAGGGTTATGGGGAAAAGACAGGTAGATGGAGCTGAGTTTACAGACAGATCAGCCATGATCTTATTGAATGGTGGGGCAGGCTCGATGGGCCAGATGGCCGATTCCTGCTCCTTTTTCTTATGTTCTTATGTTGTTAGGTAATTTTTTGTCCTGCACTATATTGCTGCCACAAAACAACAAATTTCATGTCATATATCAGTGATGATGAGCCTGATCTGATCCTGAAATACAAGTAGCGCAAGAAGGTTCTTGGCCTGAAACGTCAACTGTGCTCTTTTCCACAGATGCTGCCTGGCCTGCTGAGTTCCTCCAGCATTTTGTGTGTGTTGCCTGGTAGTGCCCATGGCTGATGGAATCCGAATCAGGTTTAATACCACTGGCAAATGTCATGGAATTTGTTGATTACGTGGCAGCAGCACAGAGCAATACATATTAATAAAAATTGCAAATTACACTGAGTAATTATATATTATAAAGTTAAATTAAATTTTAAAAAGTTGAATACAGGAAAAAGTTGAATTAACTTTAAAAAAGTGCAAAAAAAAAAGAAAAAATGTAGAGTGGTAGTGTTCATGAGTTCAGAATCTGATGGCAGAGGGGAAGAAGCTGTTCCTGAATCATTGTGTGTGTACCTTCAGGCTTCTGTGCCTCCTCCCTGATGGCAGAGGAGAAGAAGCTGTTCCTGAATCATTGTGTGTGTACCTTCAGGCTTCTGTGCCTCCTCCCTGATGGCAGAGGAGAAGAAGCTGTTCCTGAATCATTGTGTGTGTACCTTCAGGCTTCTGTGCCTCCTCCCTGATGGCAGAGGAGAAGAAGCTGTTCCTGAATCATTGTGTGTGTACCTTCAGGCTTCTGTGCCTCCTCCCTGATGGTAGCATTGAGAAGGGGGCATGACCTGGGTGATGGGGGTCCTCAATGACAGATGCCACCTTTTAGAGACATCGCTCCTTACTGGATGCTGGAGAGGATAGTGCCCATGATGGAGCTGACTGAGTTTACAAATTCCTGCAGCTCATTTCGATCCTGTGTGGTGTCCCCCTCCATACCAGTCAGTGATGCAGGCAGTTAGAATGCTCCCCACAGTGTGTCTGTAGAAATTTGTTCAGAAATCTGATGGTTGAGCGGAATAAGCTGTCCCTAAACCATATTTTAAAAAATATATATATATCAATAAAATCACAGCAATTTGTAGTAATTATTAAGTATTGCTCTGATGGGGAAAAATCTGCAGAGGGTTGTAAATTCAGCCTGCACCTTCCGGATCCTGGAGCTATACATGTGCTGTGAGCTTCGGACTGCCGAGATGCTGCAGTACTGCCTGCAAATGGCAGGGGCTGCCCCTCAGCAGGGTAAGGGAGTTGTTGGTGCGGAATCAATGTTCCATAAACTCCTACAGAACCGTATGACTCCACGATAATGGCCAAGCTGAAGTGACCGCAGAAGTACGTATTGGCTTTTGGAGTTGTGTGTGTGTGCGCGTGTCTGCAGTTCCAGTCACCTACCCACAGGAAAGTTATCAATAACATTAAAGGAGTACAGAGAAAACTTACAAGGATTTTGTCCGTACTTGAGGACCTGAGTTTTAGGGAAAGGATGAATAGATTAGGACTTCATTCCCTGGAGCAGAAGAGAAGGAGCCCAGATTTGATAGAAGTATATATAAGATGATGAGGGGTGTGGCTAGGGTAAATGCAAGCAGGCAAATGCATTGTAAGTACTGAGGCTGCAGATTAAGGGTGAAAGGTGAAATGTTTAACGAAAACATAAGGGGGAACTTCTTCACTCAGAGGATGGTGCAAGTGTGGAATGAGCTGCCAGTGTGCGCAGTGGATGCTGGTTTGATTTCAACATTTAAGAGAAATTTGGATGTACATGGATGTGAGGGGTATGGGGTCTATGGTCTGGGTGTGGGTCGATGGGATCAGGGAGAAGTTTGGATGTACATGGATGGGAGGGGTATGGGGTCTATGGTCCGGGTGTGGGTCGATGGGACCAGGGAGAAGTTTGGATAGGTACATGGATGGGAGGGGTAAGGGGTCTATGGTCCGGGTGTGGGTCGATGGGACCAGGGAGAAGTTTGGATGTACATGGATGGGAGGGGTATGGGGTCTATGGTCCGGGTGTGGATCGATGGGACCAGGGAGAAGTTTGGATGTACATGGATGGGAGGGGTATGGGGTCTATGGTCCGGGTGTGGATCGATGGGACCAGGGAGAAGTTTGGATGTACATGGATGGGAGGGGTATGGGGTCTATGGTCCGGGTGTGGGTCAATGGGACCAGGGAGAAGTTTGGATAGGTACATGGATGGGAGGGGTATGGGGTCTATGGTCCGGGTGTGGATCGATGGGACCAGGGAGAAGTTTGGATGTACATGGATGGGAGGGGTATGGGGTCTATGGTCCGGGTGTGGGTCAATGGGACCAGGGAGAAGTTTGGATAGGTACATGGATGGGAGGGGTATGGGGTCTATGGTCTGGGTGTGGGTCGATGGGATCAGGGAGAAGTTTGGATGTACATGGATGGGAGGGGTATGGGGTCTATGGTCCGGGTGTGGATCGATGGGACCAGGGAGAAGTTTGGATGTACATGGATGGGAGGGGTATGGGGTCTATGGTCCGGGTGTGGATCGATGGGACCAGGGAGAAGTTTGGATGTACATGGATGGGAGGGGTATGGGGTCTATGGTCCGGGTGTGGGTCAATGGGACCAGGGAGAAGTTTGGATAGGTACATGGATGGGAGGGGTATGGGGTCTATGGTCCGGGTGTGGATCGATGGGACCAGGGAGAAGTTTGGATGTACATGGATGGGAGGGGTATGGGGTCTATGGTCCGGGTGTGGGTCAATGGGACCAGGGAGAAGTTTGGATAGGTACATGGATGGGAGGGGTATGGGGTCTATGGTCTGGGTGTGGGTCGATGGGATCAGGGAGAAGTTTGGATGTACATGGATGGGAGGGGTATGGGGTCTATGGTCCGGGTGTGGGTTGATGGGATCAGGGAGAAGTTTGGATGTACATGGATGGGAGGGGTATGGGGTCTATAGTCCGGGTGTGGGTCGATGGGACCAGGGAGAAGTTTGGATGTACATGGATGGGAGGGGTATGGGGTCTATGGTCCGGGTGTGGGTCGATGGGACCAGGGAGAAGTTTGGATGTACATGGATGGGAGGGGTATGGGGTCTATGGTCCGGGTGTGGGTCGATGGGACCAGGGAGAAGTTTGGATGTACATGGGTGGGAGGGGTATGGGGTCTATAGTCCGGGTGTGGGTCGATGGGACCAGGGAGAAGTTTGGATAGGTACGTGGATGGGAGGGGTATGGGGTCTATGGTCCATTGTGTGGGTCGATGGGACCAGGGAGAAGTTTGGATAGGTACATTGATGGGAGGGGTATGGGGTCTATGGTCCATTGTGTGGGTCAATGGGACCAGGGAGAAGTTTGGATAGGTACATGGATGGGGGGGTATGGGGTCTATGGTCCGGGTGTGGGTCGATGGGACCGGGGAGAAGTTTGGATAGGTACATGGATGGGAGGGGTATGGGGTCTATGGTCCGGGTGTGGGTTGATGGGATCAGGGAGAAGTTTGGATGTACATGGATGGGAGGGGTATGGGGTCTATAGTCCGGGTGTGGGTCGATGGGACCAGGGAGAAGTTTGGATAGGTACATGGATGGGAGGGGTATGGGGTCCATGGTCCGGGTGTAGGTCGATGGGACCAGGGAGAAGTTTGGATGTACATGGATGGGAGAGGTATGGGGTCTATGGTCCGGGTGTGGGTCGATGGGACCAGGGAGAAGTTTGGATGTACATGGATGGGAGGGGTATGGGGTCTATGGTCCAGGTGTGGGTCGATGGGACCAGGGAGAAGTTTGGATAGGTACATGGATGGGAGGGGTATGGGGTCTATGGTCCGGGTGTGGGTCGATGGGACCAGGGAGAAGTTTGGATAGGTACACGGATGGGAGGGGTATGGGGTCTATGGTCCGGGTGTGGGTTGATGGGATCAGGAAGAAGTTTGGATAGGTACATGGGTGGGAGGGGTATGGGGTCTATAGTCCGGGTGTGGGTTGATGGGACCAGGGTGAAGTTTGGATGTACATGGATGGGAGGGGTATGGGGTCTATGGTCTGGGTGTGGGTCGATGGGACCAGGGAGAAGTTTGGATAGGTACACGGATGGGAGGGGTATGGGGTCTATGGTCTGGGTGTGGGTCGATGGGACCAGGGAGAAGTTTGGATAAGTACATGGATGGGAGGGGTATGGGGTCTATGGTCCAGGTGTGGGTCGATGGGACCAGGGAGAAGTTTGGATAGGTACATGGATGGGAAGGGTATGGGGTCTATGGTCCGGGTGTGGGTCGATGGGATCAGGGAGAAGTTTGGATAGGTACATGGATGGGAGGGGTATGGGGTCTATGGTCTGGGTGTGGGTCGATGGGACCAGGGAGAAGTTTGGATATACATGGATAGGAGGGGTATGGGGTCTATGGTCCGAGTGTGGGTCGATGGGACCAGGGAGAAGTTTGGATAGGTACATGGATGGGAGGGGTATGGGGTCTATGGTCCAGGTGTGGGTCGATGGGACCAGGGAGAAGTTTGGATGTACATGGATGGGAGGGGTATGGGGTCTATGGTCCGGGTGTGGGTTGATGGGACCAGGGAGAAGTTTGGATAGGTACATGGATGGGAGGGGTATGGGGTCTATGGTCTGGGTGTGGGTTGATGGGACCAGGGAGAAGTTTGGATGTACATGGATGGGAGGGGTATGGGGTCTGTGGTCCGGGTGTGGGTCGATGTGACCAGGGAGAAGTTTGGATGTACATGGATGGGAGGAGTAGGGGGTCTATGGTCCGGGTGTGGGTCGTTGGGACCAGGGAGAAGTTTGGCATAGACTAGATGAGCTGAAAAGCCTGCTCCTGCATTGTAGTGCTCTACAATTCTTTGTAGGACCTTAATGAAAAACTGAGATGGGCCTTTCCAGTGCAGTACTGAGGGTGTGCTGTGTTGGCACTGGTGTCAGCTTTTGGTCTCTGTCGTTAGAAAGCAGCTCCCCTTTGCACTCTCAAGGGATGTAAAAGCTCCCTTTGGCCTATTGGGAGATGAGAAACCAATAGCCTTCACTTCCATTGCCCTTACAGATCAGTCCTTATCCACTGACCGACATCAGCACCAACTTGAGCAACTTTACTAGAATTCCACAGGCACTTCTTTGCAGGTACCTGCAGGTGAATGCTTTTTATTTTATTTCATTTTGATGCAGCACGTTAACAGGCCACTCTGGCCCAGAGACAAGCTTTTCAGCACATCTAGCCCATGCCAAACTTCTGCCTGGTCCCATTGACCCACACCCAGACCTTAGCCCTCCATACCCTGCCCAATTACACCCATGTGACCAATTAACGTACCAACCTGTACGTGGAAGGAAACTGGAGCATCCATGGGAAACCGATGTGATCAGGAGGACACAAATCTCCTCACAGGCAGCAACAGGAGTTGAACCTGTGGTCCCGGGCACTTTTATAGTGAAACGTTAATCACTACCCTACCACACCGCCCCAAGAGTTCCTTACCTGGAATCCCCTGCGGCCTTCCACTCCGCGGACACCTGGCGGCCCCATCTCGCCCTGCATTGGAACAGGACAGAAGAGGAGAGGAGAGGTGAGCGTAACGGCAGCAAAGATCAGCAGTCACCCGCAGACATGGCAACGTGTACGAGGAGACTGGCAAGTACGTATACTTGTAGTAATGTCACCATGCACGAGTTCACGCAGAAATGCTCACGTGTAAACACACACGTGGATGTTTAAGAGATGAGCACTGATGGGGGGGTAATATTGGAGGCAATATAACAGGGGGAGGATATTCGGCCCATCAGGCAATGCTCTCTCCATGCAGCCCCATTCCTCTGTTCCTCTTGTATGCTCATCCAACTGACATCAATAGTCATCTCCATCTGGACCATCCCAGCAGGCAGTGTGTTCCAGAAAATTACCACCTAATATGGATAAAACTTTCTCCTCTGTATCACAACACCACAAGACCATAAGATAGAGGAGCAGAATTAGGTTATTTGGCCCATCGAGTCTGTTCCATTTTAGCATAAAATTTAAAGTTATAGTCTGTCCCTTATAGGCTTATAATGATGACCCTTATAGGCTCAACAGGCCAGTGCTTATGCCGGTTTCCATGGCGTGAAGCGACTGAGACTCCCCCACTGGATAGGATGCCAGTCTATCGTGAGGTTAACCCCCAGCATTTTGCCAGTACCCATTTTCAGCTGGGTGGACTGGAGCAATGTGTGGTTAAGTGCCTTGCTCAAGGACAAAACATGCTGCCTCGGCTGGGGCTCGAACTCACGACCTTCAGATCGCTGGTCCAATGCCTTAACCACTTGGCCACACGTCACACCCATTTTATCATGGTTGATCCATTTTCTTTCTCAACCCCAGTCTCCTGCCTTCTCCCTGTATTCCTTCATGCCCTGACTAATTAAGAATCTACCAAACCATCGCCTTAAATATACCCAATGATTTTGCTTCCACAGCTGCCTGTGGCAACAAATTCCACAGATTTACCACCCTCTGGCTAAAGAAATGCCTCATCATCTCCATTCTAAATGTATTGCAGCAAGATGGCGGTGCAACAGCAGTGCGCAGCGGCCACTTCAGGATGAATATCTGTTATCTGTTAAGTAGGATGCTGTGCACAATCCTGATTTGATGGGGACGGACGTGAGAAGAACATCTGGTGAAACTTCTGACATGCCTGTTTCACTGCCACTGCTACTGTGCGATCGAAAAATCTCTGGAGCGGTAGGCCCCAAATCCTCAGCTTTGCCTGTTGTTTGGCGGCCGGGGCCGGGGTCGAAGCGCTAGGCAGAGATGGTGCTCGGTGCTCGGTGTCGGAGGGCTGGTCGGAGGCTTGAAGCTTTCGGACGGACTCAGAGTTGGCTGTGGTCGGATGCTTCCAGAGGGTGCATCGGGAAGCTTTGCGGTGCTGGAGGTTCATGGCAGGAAGAGTTTTTCTTCCTTCTACCGTCTACGTGAGATGATGGGTTGTCGGGGACCTTGAGACTTTGTATTACCGTGTCCATGGTCTGCCCTTATCAAATTACGGTATTGCTTTGCAGTGTTGTAAATATATATTATAATTATGTGGTTTTTGTCAGTTAGTCTTGGTCTGTCTTGTGTTTCTGTGATATCATACTGGAGGAATATTGTATCATTGCTTAATGCATGCATTACTAAATGACAATAAACGAGGACTGAGTATCCTCACAATCTAAAAAAAATAGACGTCCCTCTATTCTAAGGCTGGGCCGTCTGGCCAGAGACTCCCAACCACAGGAAACATTCCCTCCACATCCACTGTATCGAGGCCGTTCAACATTCAACAGGTTTCAATGAGATCCCCACCCTCATTATCTGAATTCCAGTGAGCACAGGCCCAGAGCCATCAAACACTCCTCATATGTTAAACCTTTCAATCCTGGAATCATTTTCATGAATCTCCTTTAAACCTTCTCCAACGTCGGCACATCCTTTCTTAGAGAAGGGGACTAAAACTGCTCACAATACTTGCTTTATAAAGCCTCAACATTATACCCTTGCCTTTTTATTCCAGTCTTACCCCAAACAACAAATCCATCTGCATTTGTCCACATCTTAAGCTAACTGTCTACCGGTCAGAATCTCACCCACTTCTATCGTGTCTGCCCTCAATCGCTCGCTTCTACCCCGCCACCCCTTTATTACCCAATTACAGTTCATATGATAGGAGACAGGTAAGACCAGGTGCGGGGGAAGGTGAGAAGCTGAGAGGTAACAAGTGGAAAAGGTAAAGAGTTGGAGGGGAAGAAAGAATCTGAGGGGGAAATAAAGAAATGAGGAGGGGCACCAGGGGAAGATGAACAGGTGAGGAGAAGAGGAGGGGTAAGAGTGGAACCTGAATTCCATTCCCTATTCTGACCTATCACCTGCCAGTCTGTACTCCTTCCCCCCCCCCCCCCCACCACCTATTCTGCTTTTCCCCCCTTCCTCTCCAGCCCTGATGAAGTGTCTTTGCCAAAAATATCAACTGTTTATTCCCCTCCATAGACGCTGCCTGACCTGCTGAGTTCCTCCGGCATTTTGTGTGTATGTTACTCAAGATTTCCGGAGCTAAATATTCCTATGCGTGTGTCAAAGGAGCCTGAGATGACATGATTACAGCTGCTGTAGTCAGAGAACTGGATGGGAAAATGGGATCTCAGGGCAAGAGTGGTCAGATCCTTTTCCAAGGATTATCCCAGAGGGTGATTGATTCAAGAAGGTTCACACGGACCGCTCAATCTCAGCGCAAAAATGTTCAAGGGAAGAGTCAACGTGAAGGCCAGTGTTCCCTCTGAGCTGTGTGGTGCGTGACCATGTGGTGCGTGACCCTGTGGTGTGTGACCGTGTGGTGCGTGACCCTGTGGTGCGTGACCCTGTGGTGCGTGGCCGTGTGGTGCGTGGCCGTGTGGTGCGTGACCCTGTGGTGCGTGGCCGTGTGGTGCGTGACCCTGTGGTGCGTGACCCTGTGGTGCGTGGCCGTGTGGTGCGTGACCCTGTGGTACGTGGCCCTGTGGTGCGTGGCCGTGTGGTGCGTGACCCTGTGGTGCGTGGCCGTGTGGTGCGTGACCCTGTGGTGCGTGACCCTGTGGTGCGTGGCCGTGTGGTGCGTGACCCTGTGGTACGTGGCCCTGTGGTGCGTGACCGTGTGGTGCGTGACCCTGTGGTGCGGGCCGTGTAGTAACTGCAATGCTCCCGCGCACATCGGCTTTGTTGCCACACAGCTAGAAAAACATTTATAAAATGTGAAATATTGTCTTTGTACTGCATTTCATTCCACCCTTCAATTAATAAATAAAATCGAAAGTGAGTTTTTTATTCTCATTCTAAATATTCATAGCATGCATGTTTAAAAAAAAACATTTAAAGTGCCACGCAGATTTTAGGCCGTGTAAAAATTTCCTTCTCTGAGCTAAGGCTGGTTCATGCAGTTCTAAACCACATTAGAGAGGGCATTGGTGAAGATACTCGTGAGGTGAGCCCTACAATTGATGAGGAGCGCATAAACACAACCAAGACTCAACAACTGGTGTTGTTGCACCCCTTTGAACCACACTTACCTCAACTCCCAACAGACCTGATTAACCTGAGCCTAATCACGGCATAACTTACAATGCCCGATGAACGTACCTGGTGCATCTTTGGACTGTGGGAGGAAACTGGAGCACGTGGGGGAAACCCGGGTTCCATGGGAAGGATGTGCAGAGACTCCTTACAGAACGGTGCCAGGATTGAACTTAATACTCCGAACACCCTGAGCGGTAATATTGTTGTGCTAACCGCTACACTACTGGAGAAAGTGTAGAGGGCACCCCCCTTAATAGCAGTGAAGGGCAGCGGGATGGCTCACTGAATGTGTTGTGCAAGTAGATAAGATGGTGATGAAGGAGTATTGCGTGCTTGCCTTCAGTGGGAGTGTCGTTGAGTGTAAGCTTAAGGAAGTCATGCTGTGGCTGCATAAAACTTCAGTCAGACCACACGTGGAGTAGGTTTGTTTTATTTGTTGAGTGTACAGTGAAATGTGTTGTTTGCATGAAATCATAAACTGAGGATTGTGCTGTACAGCTGTAGGTGTCTCCACGCTGCTGACACCAATATGGTATGCTCACAACTCACTAACCTCAACCCCAACGTCTTTGGAACGTGTGGAATCCGGAGTGCCCAGAGGAAACCCACGCAGTCACAGGGAGAACATCCTTACAGACAGCAGCAGGAACTGAACCCACATCTTACAGCTGATGCTGTAAAGCTCTACGCCAACTGCTACGCTGCCGTGCTGCAAGGGGCTTGGGAGGAATCTCACCTGACAAACTCCACCTCTCGATATCAGTCTGCACAGCTGGGGTACTGCAGTCAATAAAGCACTTCCCAATGTGTCGTACTGTAGGGGAACATGTAGGGGCCCTTTGCTGGTCAGGGTTGACCAGGGACGTTGCATCCCAGCTGTCTGCATGATACGCAAGCCAGGGCAGTATGATATGGAGAGCAAGCTGTTGCTCATGTAACAGGCTCCCCCTCTGCTCACAGCTTACGCAGGAACAGCAGAGGCCGATACAGTTTGGCACAGTTGCCAGTCAGCAATGGGATCTCCTTAGGGACTCTAGCTCTGGATTTTTCCCTCGGGGTTTACTCCTGAAGCCTTCCCCATGAGTGGGTGTAGCCGCAAGGCAGCGGAGGTTTGACATCAGAGTTTTCCTAGATGAGCTGCCAACCACAGCTGATGAGCCCCATCTGCCTGAATTGACTGGTTTTAAGACACCAGTGACCTGCCTTTGCCCCCACCTCTAGTCAGTAGGAATGTTTCCTCCAGCCTTAGTGACTAAGCCACACGTGAAGGCCAGGAGCTGGACTTGGTTGTCAGAGGCTGTTTGCGATGCACGTCATTGGGATCAGTTAATAGGTAGTGGGAGCTTGTCCCCAGTACCACCCTCAGCTATGGCAACCTTACAGAACACGTGGAACATAGAGCTATACAGTATTGTGTGCAGTTCAGGTTGTCCCATTAAGGGAAGGATGTGGAGGAGGTGCAGAAGAGGTTCACTAGAATGCGTCCTGGATCAGAGGGTGTGACAGGTTGGACAAACGTGGGTTGTTCTCAGAAGGGTTTGGAAGTTGAAGGAACAACGGACAGGGATAGACTGGGTCGACAGTCAGAACCTTTTTCCTTCAGGGTGGAAATTTCAAAAACCAGAGGATATGATTCTAAGGTTAGAGAGGGGGAAGTTCAGGAGTTGTCAACCCAGCCTGTAATGCACTGATAGGTGTGGTGATAGAGGCAGGTACTTTCAGGACATTGAAGTTGCTCTTAGATAGGCATATGGATGATAGAAAAATGGCGAGTTATGTGCAGGGGAATGGTGAGATTGATCTTAGAGTAAGTTAAATTGCCAGCACAACACTGTGGGCTGAAGGGCCTGTACTGTGTGTTTTAAGAGGCTGCTAGACAGACACATGAATATGAATACACAGGGAGGGAAGGGATATGGATCATGAGCAGGCGGAAGGGATTTAGTTCAGTTTGGAATCACAAAAGAACAGATGTGGTGGGCCGAAGGGCCTGTCCACAGATAAGGGAAGACATCGGAGCAGATTCAGGCCATTCGGCCCATCAAGTCTGCTCTGCCATTCCAACATGGCAGATTGATTATCCCTCTAAACCCCATTTTCCTGCCTTCTCCCCATCACCTTTGACAGCCTGAGGAATCAAAAACTGATCAACCTCCACTTTAAATCTCCTCAATAACTTGGCCTCCACAGCTGTCTGTGGCAATGAATTCCATGGATTCACCACCCTCTGGCTAAAGAAATTCCTCCTCATCTCTTCTAAATGGACATTCCTCCATTCTGAGGCAGTGCCCTCTGGTCCTAGACTGCCCCACTATAGGAAACCTCCTCTCCATGTCCACTCTGAGCCTTTCAATATCTGCCTGACTTGCTGCGTTCCTCCAGCAGTTTGGACTTCCAGCCGCTGTAGGCCCTGTTCCAGTGCTGTTCTGTTCAATGCTCTACGTGTATGTACACTACAACAACGGGGAGCGCCGCAGTCATTCCAGCATCCCAGCTGCGAAGGCTCATGGGGGAGATGTGGACTTCTCAGGAAAAGGCACCAAGATAGCATGGTAACATAGTGGTTAGTGAAGGCTTTACAACGCCAGTGACTCAAGTTCGGTACCTACTGCTTCCGTAAGGGGTTTACGTTCTCCCCGAGACATCCAGCTTCCACCCACACTCCAAAGGCGTACACGTTAGGGCGGGTAACTGGGCATGCTATGTTGGCACTGGAAGCACGGTGAGACTTGTGGGCTCCCCACACACATCCTCAGACGGTGTGGGTCGTTGATGCAAAACGCCACATTTCACTGTGAGTTTCAATGTGCACGTGACAAATAAAGCTGACCTTTAATCTTTGGAACACCCTGGGTCATTTTACATCATTGAAGGTGCTCTTCCCTTCCCCATCGAAAGTTGCTTGTATTTCAGTGGCACATTCCCCATCAATATCAGTTTGACTGAACGGTGGCTGTGAGCCTGCGATTTATCCCAGCATCGACAAGCCTGCCAGCTTCTCCGCCTCTCAGGCCGGTTTCCGGATCATTCCTGCAGGATCCCAGGTACTGAATGGAGTGCATGTCATTCAGTGCTCCTGGGCCTCTGGGCCATCCCCGCCCCCCCACCCCCACACTGGAACTGTGCAAACATCTGTCGCCAGCCGGGTCAGGCAACCTCGCAGCCGTGTACAGATCAGCAAACAATAAGCCTTTCAGCGAGCGAGACAGACACACCAGTCTTTCCAACAACTCAAAATAACCAGTCTCCTCCTATGAAAGGCAGTGAAATGAAATCAGGGATAAATTCAGGTTCTTGTGAAAAGGCCACAGAGAACGGGGCTGCCCGAGGGGAGGGTGCAGTCCATTCTCTCGAGGAGCCCCAGGCTCCAGAACAGCACCTCTTCAGAGCAGGAGAACACGTGAATGAGAGAAGGCGGGGAAGGGGACAGAGAAGGTGAAAGAGAGGCGGAAAACTGCTGGAACACACACAAAAAATGGGAATACGCTCGGCAGTTTGGGCAGCATCCATGGAGAGGAATAAGGGGAATATTATGACATTCTGGGCCGAGACGCTTCATCAGGAAAACGGTGGGGCAGGGGAGGGGGCCGAAACATCAACGGTACTCTTTTTTTAAATGCTGACTGGCCTGCTGAGTTCCTCCAGCACTTTGTGTTTGTTGCTCGTCTACCCGCACCACACTTCCTCTGCAGTTTTTACACTTTATTATGCATTGTTACTGTTTTACCCTGTTCCAGCTCGAAGCACTGTGTAAATGATCTGATCTGTGTGAATGGTATACAAGACAAGCTTTTCACTCTATCTTGGTACATAGAAAAAACAGAAAACCTATGCACAATACAGGCCCTTCGGCCCACAAAGCTTACCAAACATGTCCTTACCTTAGAAATTACCCAGGTTTACCCATAGCCCTCTATTTTTCTAAACTCCATGTACCTGTCCAGGAGTCTCTTAAAAGACCCTATCGTATCCGCCTCCACCACCGTCACCAGCAGCCCATTCCATGCACTCACCACTCTCTGCGTTATAAACTTACCCCAGACATCTCCTCTGTATCCTCTTCCAAGCACCTTAAAACTGAGCCCTCTCATGCTAGCCATTCCAGCCCTGGGAAAAAACCTCTTGACTATCCACACGATCAATGCCTCTCATCATCTTGTACACCTCTATCAGGTCACCTCTCATCCTCCATCACTCCCAGGAGAAAAGGCCAAGTTCACTCAACCTATTCTCATAAGGCATGCTCCCCAATCCAAGCACCATCCTTGTAAATCTCCTCTGCACCCTTTCTATGGCTTCCACATCCTTCCTGTAGTGAGGTGACCAGAACTGAGCACAGTACTCCAAGTGGGATCTGACCAGGATCCTATACATCTGCAACATTACTTCTTGGCTCCTAAAGACAGTCCCATGATTGATGAAGGCCAATGCACCATATGCTTTCTTAACCACAGAGTCAACCTGCGCAGCTGCTTTGAGCGTCCTATGGACTCGGTCCCCAAGATCCCTCTGATCCTCCACACTGCCAAGAGTCTTACCATTAATACTATATTCTGCCATCATATTTGACCTCCCAAAGTGAACCACTTCACACTTATCTGGGTTGAACTCCATTTGCCACTTCTCAGTCCAGTTTTGCATTCTATTAATGTCCCACTGTAACCTCTGACAGCCCTCCGCACTATCCACAACAACTCCAACCTTTGTGTCATCAGCATATTTACTAACACATCCCTTCACTTCTTCATCCAGGTCGTTTATAAAAATCACGAAGAGTAAGGGTCCCAGAACAGATCCCTGAGGCACACCACTGGTGACCGACCTCCACGCAGAATATGACCCATCTACAACCACTCTTTGCCTTCTGCAGGCAGATCAGTTCTGGATCCACAAAGCAAGGTCCCCTTGGATCCCATGCCTCCTTACTTTCTCAATAAGGTTTGCATGGGGTACCTTATCAACTTACCAACCACTGAAGTAAGACTCACTGGTCTATAATTTCCTGGGCTATCTCTACGCCCTTTCTTGAATAATGGAACAACATCCGCAACCCTCCAATCCTCTGGAACCTCTCCCGTCCCTATTGATGATGCAAAGATCATCACCAGAGGCTCAGCAATCTCCTTTCTCACCTCCTACAGTAGCCTGGGGTACATCTCATCCAGTCCAGGTGACTTATCCAACTTGATGCTTTCCAAAAGCTCCAGCACACCCTCTTCCTTAATATCTACATGCTCAAGCTTTTCATTCTGCTGTAAGTTATCCCTACAATCACCAAGATCCTTTTCGTAGTGAATACTGAGGCAAAGTACTTATTAAGAAACTCTGCTATATCCTCTGGTTCTATACACACTTTTCCACTGTCACACTTGATTGGTCCTATTCTCTCACGTCTTATCCTCTTGCTCTTCACATATTTGTAGAATGCCTTGGGGGTTTTCCTTAATCCTGTCAGCCAAGGCCTTCTGATGACCCCTTCTGGCTCTCCTAATTTCATTCTTAAACTCCTTCTTGATAGCCTGATAATCTTCTAGCACAGAGGTCCCCAACCACTGGGCCGCAAAGCATGTGCTACCGGGCCGCGAGGAAACGATATGATTTGGCGGTATGAAACGATATGAGTCAGCTGCACCTTTCCTCATTCCCTGTCACGGCCACTGTTGAACTTGAACCCACGTGAAGTCATTACCCACACGAGGTCATCAGTCGCCTAAATGCAGTGATACCCTAGCGCCAGGGATCACTGGTTGGCTTTGGGTAACCGGCTGCCTCACGCAGCCGACGGGAAGTGCCATTGGTACTGGTCTGCAGCGCGGACAGATGGGCACCGCCTCTAAACCTGTTTAGCACACCGAATGTTCATGGGGAACCCGGTGCTAAAATATTCACAGATAACCTAATTCGGGCTCAGCTATTTGTAGGTAGCAGAGCAGCTACCTCGCTGCGATCTACTGAAAGTCATCCCTCGAGACAAACTTTTGTCGGCCGATAGATCCTACAAGAGGGGCAGGCGCACGCCCTGTCGCACTCCTCACTCCGTTGGTTGCTCTCTCTAGACTGCGACCGCTGTGGCCGCGGTATGGGGACCTCTGGCCTACCTTGTCCTCTCACTGGTGTGTTGCAATGACTTTATATGTTCATACGAGGAAAATATGCACTGTGTGTTTAATATCTAAATGTTACTTAAAATGTTATGATGCTATTGACTTATAAGTGAGTTATAATTGACTTATCACTATATTCATGCGAGGAAAATATGCGCGGTGTGTTTAATATTAAATTCATTAGATAAACCTTTTTAGAAACGAAACTGAGTGTATTAGCCACTTATCAGTGACTTATAGTCGACTTATCACCTATATTCCGGTCACGATTAACACCCCCCCCCCCGTTGGCCAGTCCGCAAGAATATTGTCAATAATAAACCGGTCTGCGGTGCAAAAAAAGTTGGTGATCCCTGTTCTAGTGTTTTGAACCTTTCATAAGCTCTTCTTTTCTTCTTGAATAGCTTTACAATGCCTTTGTGCACCATGGTTCCTGTACCTTACCATCTTTTCCCTGTCTTGTTGGAACGTACTATGCAGAACTCCACGCAAATATCCCCTGAATATTTGCCACATTTATTCCGTACATTTCCCTGAGAACATCTGTTCCCAATTTATGCTTCCAAGTTCCTACCTGATAGCCTCCTATTTCCCCTTACTCCAATTAAACACTTTTCTAACACCACACACAACACGCTGGAGGAACTCAGCAGGACGGGCAGCATCCATGGAAACGAACAGTCTTTTAGAGTTTTGGCTCGAAACGTGGGCAATACTCTTTTCCATAAATGCTGCCTTGGCTGCTGAGTTCCTCCAGCATTTTGAGTGTGTTGGAGTAAACCCATGTGGTCAAGGAGAGAACATACAAACTCCTTACAGGCTTTCCAAACTTGTCTGTTCCTATCTCTCTCCAATGCTATGGTAAAGGAGATAGAATTGTGATCACTATCTCCAAAATGCTCTTCCACTGAGAAATCTGACACCTGACCAGGTTCATTTCCCAATATCAGATCAAGTACAGCCTCTCCTCTTATAGGCTTATCTACATATTGTGTCAAGAAACTTCTTGAACACACCTAACAAACTCCACCCCATCTAAACCCCTTGCTCTAGGGAGATGCCAATCGATATTTGGGAAATTAAAATCTCCCACCATGCCAACCCTGTTATTATTATACCTTTCTAGAATCTGTCTCCCTATCTGCTCCTCGATGTCCCTGTTACTATTGGGTGGTCTATAAAAAAAACACCCAGTAGAGTTATTGATCCCTTCCTGTTCCTAACTTCCACCCACAGACACTCCGTAGACAATCCCTCCATGACTTCCTCCTTTTCTGCAGCCAGGACACTATCTCTGATCAGCAGTGCCACGCCCCCACCTCTTTTGCCTCCCTCCCTGTCCTTTCTGAAACATCTAAAGCCCGGCACTCAAAGTAACCATTCCTGCCCCTGAGCCATCCAAATCTCTGTAATGGCCACAACATCATAGCTCCAAGTACTGATCCAAGCTCTAAGCTCATCCACTTTGTTCGTGATGCTTCTTGCGTTAAAATAGACACATCTCAAACCATTGGTCTGAGCGTATCCCTTCTCTATCGCCTGTGTATCCTCCCTTTCACACTGTCTCCAAGCTTTCTCTATTTGTGAGCCAACCACCCCTTCCTCCATATCTTCAATTCAGTTCCCACCCCCCTAACAATTCTAGTTTAAACTCTCCCCATTAGCCTTAGCAAACCTTCCCACCAGGATATCGGTCCCCCTGGGATTCAAGTATAACCCATCCTTTTTGTACGGGTCACTCCTGCCCCAAAAGAGGTCCCAATGATCCAGAAATCTGAAACCCTGCCCCTTGCTCCAATTCCTCAGCCATGCATTTATCCTCCACCTCACTCTATTCCTATACTCTCTGTCACGTGGCACAGGCAGTAATCCTGAGATTACTACCTTTGTGGTCCTGCTTCTCAACTTCTTTCCTAACTCCCTGTAGTCTGCTTTCAGGACCCCCTCCCTTTTCCTACCTATGTCATTGGTACCAATATGTACCACGACCTCTGGCTGTTCACCTTCCCTCTTCAGGATATCGTGGATACGATCAGAAACATCCTGGACCCTGGCACCTGGGAGGCAAACTACCATCTGTGCTTCTTTCCTGCATCCACAGAATCGCCTCTCTGGCCCCCTAACTATAGAGTTCCCTCTCACTGCTGCCTTCCTCTTCCCTTCCCTACCCTTCTGAGCCACAGGGCCAGACACTGCCAGAGACACGGCCACTGTTGCTTCCCCCAGGTAGGCCGTTTCCCACCCCCCCTCAAACAGTACTCAAGCAGGAGTACTTATTGTCAAGCGAGACAGCCACTGGGGTTCTCTCTAGCATCTGACTCCTGCCCTTCCCTCTCCTGACTGTTACCCACTTATCTGTCTCCCCAGGCCCCAGGTGTGAGTACCTGCCTATAGCTCCTCTCTATCACCTCCTCACTCTCCCTGACCAGACGAAGGTCATCGAGCTGCATCTCCAATTCCCTAACACGATCCCTAAGGAGCTGCAGCTCGACACACCTGGCACAGATGTGGCCGTTCAGGAGGCTGTGAGTCTCCTGGACTTCCCACATCTGACACTGAGCACAGAACACCAGCCTCACACACACACTTCCTGTCTGTATTCTGCACAGATAACCTACCTCTCCTCAACCCGTTATTGCCAAAGCCCCGCTGAGCTAAAGCCTTCCTACTCTGTCTCCTTCCACTCTACTGCCCACTCTATAAAGCTGTCTCCTTTTAAACTCTTCTCACTGTTCTCACTGGCTGACGTCCACGTGCTTGCGCAGTCGTGTCCCAATCAAACCGCTGAAGAAATAACCGTCTCCTTTTAAAATCTTCTTGCTGTGTCAATAATAAACCAATTCTTATGTCTGTTGTGTGCAGTGGCAACTCTGATAAGACCTCTCCCTTCTGAGCCTGAAGGTGTTGGGTTCAGTTCTTAGAGCAGCGCTGGGTATGATTCTGAGGGAGTGCTGTAATACCCTTTAGATGGGCTGTTAACCTGAGTTATCCTATAAGTTATGATATGCTGTCGCACCAGGCACCATGAAAAATAGCAGAATTAGGCCATTCAGCCCATTGAGTCTGCCCCACTATTCCACCAAGACTGATTTATTTTCCCTCTGAACCTCAAAATCCTGCCTTCTCCCTGTAACCTTTGATGCCCTAACTAACCAAGAAACTTTCAACCTTTGCTTTAAACATACTCCGTGACTTGGCCTCCACAGTTGTCCATGGCAATGAATTCCACAGATCCACCACCCTTTGGCTAAAGAAATTTCAACTCATTTATCTGTTCTATGGGGGCATCCTTCTATCCTGGGGCTGTGCTCTCTGGTCCTAGACTCCCCCAATAAAGGAAATAGCCTCTCCACATCTAAGCCTTTCAGTATTTGATAGATTTCAATGAGATCCCCACCTCATACTTTTTAATTCCAGTGACTACAGGCCCAGAGCCATCAAAAGCAACACATATGTTAACCCTTTCATTCCCGGAATAACTCTCGTTCAGTTCCTTTGGACCCTTTCTAATGCTAGCACATCTTTTCTTAGATAAGTGTCTCAGAACTGCTCACAGTACTCCAAAAGCGGTCTGACTAATAACGCCTCTGTATCACATCTTTGCTCTTATATTCCAGTCCTCTGGAAATGAATGCTAATATTGTATTTGCCTTCCTTACCATCGACTCAACCTGCAAGTTAACCTTTAGGGAATCCTGCACAAGGACTCCCAAGTCCCTCTGCATCTTTGATTTTTGAATTTTCTCCGTTTAGGATATAGTCTACATCTTTATTCCTTCTAGCAAGGTGCATCACCATACACTAGTGGTGGTCCATCTGCCACATGTTTGCCCGTTCTCCTAGTCTGTCCAAATCCTTCTGCAGACTCCTCTGCCTTCTCAACATTACTTGCCCCTCCACCTATCTTTGTATAATTTGCAAGCTTGGCCACAAAGCCATCAATCGCATTATCCAAATCATTGACATATAACGTAAAAAGAATTGGTCCTAAACACAGTCCCCTGTAGAACACCACTAGTCACCAGGAGCCGACCAGAATAGATCCCCTTTCATTCCCACTCTCAGCCAGTCTTCTATCCATGGTAGTGCCTTTCCTGTAATACGATGGGCTCTTGTTAAGCAGCCTCAGGTGTGGCACCTTGTCAAAAGCCTTCTGAAAGGCCAAGTAAACAACATCCACTAACTCTCCTTTATCTATCCTACCTGTTATTTCCTCAAAGAATTCCAACAGATCTGTCAAGCAAGATTTTCCCTTAACGAAACCATGTTGACTTTGGTCTACTTTATTATGTCCCTCCAAGTACCCCAAAACCTCATCCTAATAACAGACTCCAATATCTTCCCAACCACTGAAGTCGGGTTAATTAGCCTATAATTTCCTTTTCTCTGCTTCACTCCCTTCTTAAAGAGTGGAGTGACATTTGCAATTTTCCAGGCCTCCAGAACCATTCCAGAATCTAGTTAATGCCTCCACAATCTCTTCAGCTACCCTCTCAGAACCCTGGGGTGTGTAGTCTATCTGGTCCAGGTGGCACTCAGCTTCCCAAGCACCTTCTCCTTAGTAATAGCAATGACACTCATTCTGCCCTGACACTCTCACAGTTCTTAATTCCACTAGCGTCTTCCACTGTGAAGACTGAAGCAAAATACTTAGAACCATAGAACCATAGAACATTACAGCACAGAAACAGGCCTTTTGGCCCTTCTTGGCTATGCCGAACCATTTTTTTTTGCCTAGTCCCACTGACCTGCACCTGGGCCATATCCCTCCAAACCCCTCTCATCCATATACCTGTCCAAGTTTTTCTTAATTGTCAAAAGTGAGCCCGCATTCACCACTTCATCTGGCAGCTCATTCCACACTCCCACCACTCTCTGCATGAAGAAGCCCCCCCCCAATGTTCCCTTTAAACTTTTCCCCCTTCACCCTTAACCCATGCCCTCTGGATTTTTTCTCCCCTGGCCTCAGTGGAAAAAGCTTGCTTGCATTCATTCTATCTATACCCATCATAATTTTATACATCTCTATCAAATCACCCTTCATTCTCCTACACTCCAGGGAATAAAGTCCTAACATATTCAACCTTTCTCTGTAACTCAGTTTCTCAAGTCCCGGCAACGTCCTTGTAAACCTTCTCTGCACTCTTTCAACCTTATTAATATCCTTCCTGTAATTAGGTGACCAAAACTGCACACAATACTCCAAATTCGGTCTCACCAATGTCTTATACAACCTCACCAAAACATTCCAACTCTTATACTCAATACTTTGATTTATAAAAGCCAATGTACCAAAAGCTCTCTTTACAACCCCCACACACAAAATGCTGGTAGAACACAGCAGGTTAGGCAGCATCTATAGGGAGAAGCGATGTCGACGTTTCGGGCCGAGACCCTTCATCAAGACAAACCGAAAGGAAAGATTTTACAACCCTATCTACTTGTGGCGCTACTTTTAGGGAATTATGTATCTGTACTCCCAGATCCCTCTGTTACTTATGCTGTTCATCCGCCATTTCTTTATCCCCCATTACTACTTCTCCAGCGCCATTTTTTCAGCAGTTGAGTATCCACTCTTGCTTCCCTTTTACACTTTATATATCTGGAAAAAAAACTTTTGCCATCCTCTTCGATATTTTTGGCTAGCTTACATTCATATTTCATCTTCTCTCTCATTGCTGACACCATCAGACGAGAGAAATCGTCTTCAATAAAGGATGTGTTGATTGGTTCCTGTGACTCTGCCACGTCCCTGGTAAAAAGCAATTCCAAACAACCCACAGACACTTCTTTATGGTGACAGATCCCGTTAAAAAAGTGTATTTAATGGAGGTGGGTCCAGGTTGGAGAGGAGAGACGTTTATACTGATAGGTCATGATGAAAGAAAAGGAGTTTCCAGTGGAGCAGTATCAGCTGGTTGGGCTGAATGGAGGTTTCTGCATGACCTGACTGATAATTCCAACTGTACCACCTCCTGAACAGCTTGGCTAGAATTTTTAGCCCAGGGCTCTCTGACGAGCCGAAACAATGTTTGGCCCTCCACCATCTCAGCTTTCCTTCATATCACGACAACTTCATTTGGGTCAACCCTTAACCAATGAAACCTACCAAATATAGAAAGGCCTAGACAGGGGTTCCCAACCCGGGGTCCTGCTTCACTATCGACAAGACCCCCCAAATTCAGTGTCATCAGCAAACTTTTTAAACATGTCATGTACATTCGCATCCAGATCATAGATACAGTGATTCTCAACACTGACCCCTCCAGTTGGAGAATCAACCTGCAATCATCACCCCATTACCTCCATTAATGGTAAGGCTCCATGACATAAAAAAGGCTGGGAAACCCTGGCTTAGGTAGAGTGGATGTGGAGAGGATGTTTCCTGTAGTGGGGGAGTCTAGGACCAGAGGGCACAGATAGAGTGGATGTGGAGAGGATGTTTCCTATAGTGGGGGAGTCTAGGACCAGAGGGCACAGATAGAGTGGATGTGGAGAGGATGTTTCCTGCAGTGGGGGAGTCTAGGACCAGAGGACACAGATAGAGTGGATGTGGAGAGGATGTTTCCTGTAGTGGGGGAGTCTAGGAGCAGAGGGCACAGACAGAGTGGATGTGGAGAGGATGTTTCCTGCAGTGGGGGAGTCTAGGACCAGAGGGCACAGATAGAGTGGATGTGGAGAGGATGTTTCCTATAGTGGGGGAGTCTAGGACCAGAGGGCACAGATAGAGTGGATGTGGAGAGGATGTTTCCTGCAGTGGGGGAGTCTAGGACCAGAGGACACAGATAGAGTGGATGTGGAGAGGATGTTTCCTGTAGTGGGGGAGTCTAGGAGCAGAGGGCACAGACAGAGTGGATGTGGAGAGGATGTTTCCGATAGTGGGGGAGTCTAGGACCAGAGGGCACAGCCTCAGAATACAAGGGGAGCCCTTTAGAATAGAGATGAGGAGGAATTTATTTTACCAGATGGTGGTAAATCTGTGGAATTCTTTGCCACAGTTGGCTGCGGAGGCCAACTCATTGGGTATATATAAAGCAGAGGTTGATAGGTTCTTGGTTATTAAGTTCTTTAAAGGTTATGGGGAGAAGACAGGAGAATGGGGTTGAGGGGAAAATAGATCAGCCATGATGCATTGGGCTGAATTGGCTAATTCTGCTCCTATGTCATCTGGTCTTAATCACTGACACTCTGGAGAAGTGCAGGACAGGTTGCTGTTGACCTCACTTCACCAGCTCTTGAGTGACGAGGACAGGAGGAAGAGGAGGTTTGGGTGGGCACACTGTCTGAGTTGAGGTGGGGGGAGACAGTGATCAGATGAACTAGTCAGGGTGCTGCCACTGAGGTATAAAGGGGTGATAGACCTAGTGGAAGACAATCCAGTCAAGGTACACATTATGGAAGCCGACCACAAAGGTGGGTAGGGTCCAAGTTAAAGCCAGTTCAATGAATTATGGGGTTATCAGAATGCTTTAATATCTTCCAGGGCTGTTCTTAAAGACCCAAGGAATGATGTGGAACTAGGACTGGAGATGACTGGTCCGATTTCTGGGAAAGGAAGACAGCCCATCATTTGAAGTTTTTTTGAAGCGGTAACGATGGAGATAGGTGAAGGTGGAGCAGTAGATAGCATCTCTTTAGACTTTAGTAAAGCCTTTAACAAGGCACCGCATGGCAGGCTGATCTGGAAGGTAAGGTCACATGGGATTCGAGGCAACCTAGTGAAGTGGATTCAGAATTCGCTCAATGATAGGAAGCAGAGGGTGATGGTTGCAGGTTGATTCTCCAACTGGAGGCTTGTCATGCCAGGGGCCAGTGTTGGGAATCTCTGTTATTCATTCTTTATCTATGATTTGGGTGTTAATGTAGATGGCACGATTAAAAAGTTTAACACTGAATGAGGGGGTCTTGTTGATGGTGAAGCAGGTTATGATGAATTACAAAGAGATCTTGACAAGATTGGGTTTAGATTACCAGGAGAAATCGGCAGTAGCAGAACATTGCATTCACAACGGCCATATGATTGACTTTGATGGCACCGTGAAATGCCAATGGCTCTTGGGAGCGCCTGGTAAAGGAAGCCAGTGAAGTAAAACTAGAGGAAAGGAATTTTGACAAAGACGAAGGTCTCACTCTAAGTAAGAACTGGAATCAGATTGCAAGCAAGGTGTGGCAGCGGAAACCTGATTGGATGAGGGCTAACCGATCAGGAGGGACAAATGACAGGGGTATATAAATACCACCGGACTAGATACGCTTAGTCATCATCCCAGATGAAGATGGCAGAGCCTGTCATCGAAACGTTGATTAAAATCAATACCTGCACCCAGCTAGAAGCCCAAGAAGAGTTTATTCTTCATTTACGCCAGCAAAGAACAGATATATATTTTTTTAAAGCTGTAGATTCCTTTTCAGATCTTGATAAACTTGGGAGATGGGCTGAGAAATGGGAATTGGATTTCAACTTAGATAAGAGTGAGGTGATATATTTGGACAGCAGGACTGATGTTGATGACGGTTGTGGAACAGAGGGTGTAGGGCCGACTTTGACAGATGTTATGGAACTGGTAGGTGGGAACACCTTCACCGGAAGGACCACAGTGGGTAAAGAAGGGAGCTCACTCCCCGGAGGGAACACCCTCACTGGAAAGACCACAGTGGGTCAGTTCATCAGTTGCATGGAGAAGGGGAGACAGCTGCATGGGCAACAGATTGCTTTGCCCTGGTGTGTGTACCAGCCTGCCTATCACATAGACAACTAGGACACAACTCCCATCAATAAAGGGTCTCTACCTCAGAGAGCAGGAGGGGATGTCTGGTGAAATCCATACACTGTGGGAATTACAGGATACAGAGCAGGCCCAAGTAGATTATTAGCCACGATCTCACTCAATACTCAAGAGGACACATTGAGCCAAATAGTCACCCCTACTCCTATTAAAACGTGCAAGGTACTGCGAGATCTTGATGGGATGGAGATGGAGAGATGTCTTACCTTGTGGGGTCGCTGTTTTAAAATGAAGAATTGGCCTTTTAAAATGTGATTATTTTCTCCTTCTCGGAGGTGAATCTTTGGAACTCTGATCTTCAAAAGGTGTTTGGATGCAATGTCTTGGAATGTGTAAAGGTGGAGGGAGATGGATTATTGATAGCAAGGGTGTGAAAGGCAAAAGTGGCTATAAGGGACTGCAGAGCTGAGGACATAATCAGATTAGCCAAGACCTCAGTAACTGACGGAGGGGACTCAAGGGGTGTTGGGGGGGAGCTGGTGCTGACTTCAGATGAATGGAGTCCTGGGGTGAAGTCCTAAGTTAGAGGCTGGGCTAAGGACTGAAGGCCTAGAGCCAGCCTGTCCTAGGATTGGAGGCCTGTCTGTAGTATGGAAAAAGAGGCTTATTTTGCTGTCTTGTTTTGCACTCAAGCGATCTCTCCCTCTCGAAGGCAATTGAGTCTGCTGGTCCTCAAGTTGGGGAACTTGAATAAGCAACACAACAGACTGTAACATCAAAACAGCGAGCTGTTGCTGTTGCAGGAGCAGCATCTCTCTCTCCCTTGATAGGGAGATGGAGAGAGAGGTTGTCTGAGATGTCGAAATGTTGGGGTGGACAGTAGCTTTTGGGCTCCCAATCATGGTCTCCAGGGCTTATCTATTGCTTGCGTGGCGGGTGATGGGTGAGGGCGGTCGATGCTTTTGCTGGAGTGGGGGGGGGGGGGTTGATGCTTTTGCTGCTGCCTGTGCATGGGAGGGGGAAGAGGGTCTTTGGGGTTCTAACATTTTTCTGTCATTCATTCTTTGGGTTTTTTCCCTGTTTCGTGGATGTCTGTGAAGAGTAAGGATTTCAGGTTGTATACTCTATACATTCTCTGATATTAAACTATTGAACCTTTGAACTGTTGTTATAGTTGCTGCTTGTGTTGTTCTGCTGACCACTGGGAACATGTTACGTTAGCACCAGAGTGTGTGATGACACTTGTGGGCTGCCCCCAGCACATCCTTAAGTTGTGTTGGTTGTTAACACAAACAATGTATGTTTTGATGTACACATGATTAATACATCTGAATCTGAAATGCTATTTGATACATTTACACCAACTACATCTTGTTCCCGTCTCCCTCTTGTGCTCCCCCACACCGTTGAACAAATACCAACACAGCCGTTATCTTCTGGTCCACAGTTTGATATTGAAATAGAATCCAAGACCCCACAGCCCCTCATTACTTGTTATATTCCGATCTGTTCTCTCAGCCACGTGTTGGTGCGTGGCCAAGTGGTTAAGGCGTTGGTCTAGTGATCTGAAGGTCATTAGTTCGAGCCTCAGCTAAGGCAACGTGTTGTGTCCTTGACAGACACAGACAGACATACTTTATTGATCCAGAGGGAAATTGGGTTTCATTACAGCCGCACCAACCAAGAAATATAGCAATATAAAACCATAAATAATTAAATAATAAGTCAGCAAGGCACTTAACCACACATTGCTCTGCGATGACACCGGTGCCAAGCCGTATCGGCCCCTGTCCTTCCCTTGGACAATATCGGTGACTTGCAGCATGGCAACTGCTGATCTCCCATACAACCCTGTCCAGGCCTGAGCACTGGAAACTTCCCAAGGCACAAATCCATGGTCTCTCAAAACTAACGGATGCCTATTTTATTTCTCTCAGCCTGTTCACCGGGGGCATCTTGGCAATGTGTCGGCAACAAAAAGGCAGCGTGGAATCAGCTTACCAACTGACCAATCCCTTCGTCTCCATCTGAGGTAACGGTCAGGGACAAAAGCCTATGGATATTTTAGCGCCAATTGGTCAGGTATCCCAGGTCACACCAGTAAGGGCAAAGGGCAAAATGGGGTTATGGGTGTGAAGAATGAGGGTGAGGGATGAGGTAGACTGGTGGTCAACATCAGCCCCAAGAGTTTCTAAGGCAGCTACTTACAACAGGGCCCCGGGGTCCACGTTCACCCATGTCGCCAGAGTCACCCAGTTCTCCCTGTAAGAAACAGTCAGAATACTTAACACAGTGACAAAGAAACAGGCAAATACAACAGTAACGCAGTACAGGTGCACCTCCAGCCTGGCTCATTACAGGCGCACTTACACCCAGGACCATTACAGGCATACCAAGTACAGTCGTACCTAGTATAAGTTGACCCCAGCCCAGATCTGGTACAAGCACCTTTGGCCTGGACCCTATACAGGCGCACTCTGGCCCAGAACAGGCAAAAGTAAATCTGAAAGATAAACAGGACCACTGGGAAAATCCAGCAGGTTGGAGAGCGACTGCGGAAAGAGAAATGAGCATTGTTTTGTACTGTTCACCCTTCAGGAGAACTGGGAGAGAGAGAGAGAGAGAGAGAGAGAAGTGAAAGCTACTTTTCAGTGGAAGAGGAGATGAGAGAGGACGTGCTGCTGCCACCAAATGGTCACAGCACATTAAGCTCCTACGTGTGTGTAATAAATTGATAATGTAAATAAGGTAGTGGAACTTGGTTGTCAGGCGGAAGATGATGCACTGTATTGGGGTTTGCCAGTGGTATGGAACATCGATGGCACAGTGGTAGCCCAATACAGGCGGAGATATCACTGACCCAGTGAGTATAAATTAGCAAACGCCCAGAGTGAGTAACACCAAGAAAAATGGGGTAGATGCTTAGCACAGAGATGATTTAAACTGATTCTGCTTCTCTCCCCCCAGATGCCACCCGATGCGCAGTATACTACACCGGGTGGTCAGTTACAAATGAACCAGACGGTGATATTGTGCTGCTGCCTCTCGGGAGGAACCACAGGCAGCATCGTCAAGGCCTGACTCAGAATTGAACCCAGGCACTGAAGGACTTACCGGACTCCCAGGGGGACCCTGGGGACCTGGAGCTCCCATTGGTCCTCGGCTTCCCTGTGTGGGAACAGAAGTAACAAGCCATCAGTAACAACCCCCGGAAAACCTCCTCCCAGTGACACCGTGAGACATCACGGACATCAGTTCCTGGTGCTTCCACTGGGCCCAGCACTAGTGAAAGTTCAATGGCTGAGGCCTCTCCCAGCCCAGACCCAATGCAGGCATACCTGGCTCAGACCTGTTATAGGTGTACCTCAGTCCAGAGCCAGTACAGATATGGTACTGCAGGTGTACCGGGCTTACAGGAATAATCCAGCCCAGATCTGGTACAGGCAAACCCAGCTCAGGGCTGGTACAGCTGTACCCCAGCCCGTACCCAATACAGGCGAACTCTGGCTGTTAAAATGAGCAGGGGTTGGATTGGATGGACACAGACAAGGTGTACTCACTTGTGAGAGACACCAGAACAACAGTCATTACCTGGTAACTGATGAAAGCAAAATGGAACTCAAGAGAAACGGCTGTGGGGGTGAGGATTTCAAGCGGCTGAGGGGTGGGGCCTGATGGGGAAGCGGGTTCAGTACACAAGGAATGGAGGGAGATGGTAATGGGGATGGAGACGTTAGGAGGATCAGAAGCCGAGCACAAGACTACGTGGTCTGGTTTAGTGCATTACATTGTGTAAGAGCATGTTGCCAGTCGCCCAGTGAGTACAACATGCAGCACATTGTCCAACAGAGCGACTGGCATCCTACCCTGTTCCATGCATGTCAGCCGGTGTGTGACGTATCTAATCCAATAGTGTGACACAGTAGTGTAGCGGGTAGCACAGCACTACAATGACAGCAGTAAGATCAGGGTTCGATTCCCGCTGCTGTCTATAAGGAGTTTACACGTTCTCCCCACTGCTCCTTCTAATCTGCACAGATGTACGACTGTGCAGTTGGAATTCTCTTTTATATAATGTTAATATAATTAAACAACAATTAATAAGTTACAGTCACAGTATCTTGGCAATACTTTTTATTGGGGTAATAAAATAAAAGATCTGCTTGTATCTATAAGTTCTGACATTAATACTGTGCCTGTCAGTGATTTATTCAATGAGTGTGTAATCACTTGGATAACAGATTTCCTGAGAATGAGTTAAGAGGATAGTAAGTTTTTGACCCTGTTGCTACTGCAAACAACCAATTTTGAATGTGGAAAAGAGGATGCTGTACGACTAACAAAATATACTCAGTTACCATACCGAACTACAACGAAGGCCTTGCCTCAACAATATCCCAGCAATACAGTGATTTCAAATTTGCAATTGCTGAGAAAGTTGAGACTGGCTCAATTAAGATGTTCACTGATATGTCGAACTATATGCTTAGAAATGAAGAATTTGAAGGACTGTTAATTCTTGCTGACATCAGAACATTTCAGACTTCCAGTGCTGACTGTGAACGTGGATTCAGTCTTATGAATTCAGTCAAATGTAAATCCAGAAACAGACTAGGAGCAGAACATTTGGATGATATAACGAGGATTAAGATGTATCTTTCAGCTGGATGTAAAATTAATCTGGAAGTGTTTATAGACAATTGATGTGTAATAAAGACAGGCAAGAAAAAGTTTAAGAAACACGAAAGATTTTCTTTGTATTTCATTATATCCTTCAATTAATAAATAAGATCAAAAGCATGTGATTGTCAATTTTCATTCTAAATACTCACGGTGTGCATATTACAAAAAAAATCATTTAAAGTGCCACGCAGTTTTCAGGTTGTGTAAAAAATTTCCAGCTCAGAGCAATGGTTGATCCGCGTAAAAAATAAATGAGGCGGAACCCTGGTTCATCCTGTGACTGCAAGGGTTTCTTTCGGGTGTTCCAGCTCCCCGTCCCCCCACATTCAGAAGGTCAGGGTTAATTAGCTGTGGCCATGCTATGTTGGCATTGGAAGCACGGTGACACTTGGGTGCTGCCCCAAGCACATCCTCGGATTATGTTGGTCATTGACGCAAAGACATGTTTCCCAGTGTGTGACACGCAACAAATCAAGCTCATCTTTATCTTTAATTTCAGGGTGCAGATTTTCAAACTCCTGCTGGGATACAATGCCATCTCCAAACCAATCTCATGAGGTTTGATTTCTATTTGTCCGTGAAAATCTGATGCATTCTTCAACTCGCAACAGATCCACACGCACAACACAATGAGCCTGTGGTTAAAGATTAGCTTTATTTGTCAGTGACCCACACAGTCTGAGGATGTGCTGGGGTCAGTCTGCAAGTGTCACCATGCTTCTGTCAACATAGCATACCCCCAACTTACTAACCCTAGCACACATGGTCACAGAAAGAAGATGGAAACTCCTTATAGACTGCGGTGGGAATTGAACCCAGGTCGATGTTGCTGTCCTCCAAGAGGTGCATAATCTTGTCACGATTTGGAGGCTTGTGTGCCTCAATGACCCAGAGAGCTTTGTTGACTGAAATCGTGGCTTTATGGTTTGGTTCTTACTAGAGTCACCCATGCCAAATAGGTCAAAGGGGAGAGGACAGACTAAGAGTGATCCACTGGTCCTCCAGGTTCGGGGGTTCAGCTCAGGGCCAACATCCCTGACTGGTAAAACAAAATTGTTACAGAAACAGCAATGAAGAATCCTTCTACATCTGAGTGCAATGATATTCCTGAATCTCCACCTGGGATTTGCATGGATGACAGTAGTGAAACCCACGAGGAAGCTACTGACACGATGAAGGAAGCCCTGAACATTGCTAGAGATGGAGGACGTTCATTGCTGCCCTAAACACGGAGTAACAAACAGTAAAAAAAAAGCTGGCACTGTAAAACTTTACGTTAACTGTGCATTTATCTCACTCAGTCTGCCACTGATGCTTATGTGACCGGTGCATTGCAAAGCACCAGTGCTGTATGGGACTAAGTGACACTTGGTTGCATTGCTGGGGATATGTGACTGAATTGTATGGGACAAATACCATTATGACTATGTTCTGCAAGGCTGCTTACCTGTTCACCTGCAGGACCTCTCCTTCCTGGCTTTCCAGATAGTCCCTGAGGTAAAAGAGAGGCATACATCAGACCATTCCATTCTGGACATAACGGAGATATTGTTGGAGATTTACACCACCAATCCAAAGGCACAAGGCAGACTGCAGATGCTGGAAATCTGGATCAATGCACACAAAATACTGGATGATCTCAGCAGGTCAAACAGCATCCATAGAGCAAAATGAAGAATTAATGTTTTGGGCCAGACGTCGACTATCTATTTCCCTCTGCAGATGCTGCCTGAGCTGCCGAGTTCCTCCAAGATGTTGTGTGTGTTACATCAGCCTTCAACAATGTCCTGACCATGACTAGGACCAACATTCATTACACAAAACAGAGACCGCAAAAGACAAAGAGCCTGTCTTCCACCTATCACTCTCCAGCTTCTAATGTTATTCCTGCTCTTCCCCCTCCCTCCCCTGCCTATCATCTCCCCCCTCACCTGTCAGTCCTTCCTCCCCCCACCAAGCTTTTTATACCAGCTATCTCCACGCTTTCTTTCCAGTCCTGATAAAGGTCTCGACCTGAAATGTCGATTGTGCAATTCCCTCCACAGATGCTGCCTGACTTACTGAGTTCCTCTAGCATCTTGAGTGTTGAGCTTGTCTTGGTACTTGGGCACAAAGAACAGTTTTGTATTGTCAGACATTTTGATTTGTATTATATTGATTCCACTGGGGTTACACACACGTGTCAGGAAGGTGAGATCCATTGTCAGTGACTCCAATCACCGAGGCCATACCCTCTTCTTGATGCTGCCAACAGGCAGGAGATACAGGAGCCTGAAGACCTACAACTCAGGGTTCAACACAGCTTCTTCCTCACTGCCATCAGTTCTTGAAAATCTCTAACACCATTTCAGACAAAACATGCCTCTGTCTCTCTCACTCTCCACCTCTCTCTCTCAATATTAGTGTTGCTGCTCTGTAAAACTCTGATTAGACCACACGCAGAAAATTGTGATCAGGAAGGATGTGGAAGCTCTAGAGAGGGTGCTGAGAAGATTTACCAGGATGCTGCCTGGATTAGAGAGGGTGCGGAGGAGATTTACCAGGATGCTGCCTGGATTAGAGAGAGTGCAGAGGAGATTCACCAGGATGCTGACTGGATTAGAGAGGGTGCAGAGGAGATTTACCAGGATGCTGCCTGGATTAGAGAGGGTGCAGAGGAGATTTACCAGGATGCTGTCTGGATTAGAGAGGGTGCAGAGGAGATTCACCAGGATGCTGCCTGGATTAGAGAGGGTGCAGAGGAGATTTACCAGGATGCTGCCTGGATTAGAGAGGGTGCAGAGGAGATTCACCAGGATGCTGTCTGGATTAGAGAGGGTGCAGAGGAGATTCACCAGGATGCTGCCTGGATTAGAGAGGGTGCAGAGGAGATTCACCAGGATGCTGCCTGGATTAGAGAGGGTGCTGAGAAGATTTACCAGGATGCTGCCTGGATTAGAGAGGGTGCGGAGGAGATTGACCAGGATGCTGCCTGGATTAGAGAGGGTGCTGAGAAGATTTACCAGGATGCTGCCTGGATTAGAGAGGGTGCAGAGGAGATTGACCAGGATGCTGCCTGGATTAGAGAGGGTGCGGAGAAGATTTACCAGGATGCTGCCTGGATTAGACAGCACATCTTACTAGGATAGGTTAGGCTTTTCTCTTTGGATGAAGGAGAATGAGAGGTGACTTGATAAGAGTTATACAGAGTGGGCAGCCAGAGACTTTCCGGGGCAGAAATAACTAATACGAGGGCTGCAACTTTGAGGTGATTGGAGGAAACTATAGAAGGGATGTCAGAGGTCTGTTTTTTTTTTAAAAACACCGAGAGTGGTGAGTGTGTGGAACACCCTGCCATTACAGACATTTAAGAAACTCTTAGATAGGCACATGAATGATAGTAAAATGGAGGGCAATGTGAAGGGAAGGGCTAGATTGATCTTAGAGTAGGTTAAAGGGTCAGTACAGCATCATGGGCTGTCAGATTCTGGCAGATTCTATCTATGTCTCTAATAATTTTATAAACTTCTACCAATTCTCCCCCAGCCTTCACCACTCCAGAGAAAACAATCCTGGTTTGCTAAGTTAGCAAGTTCTGCGTCACATGCTGGTGATAATAATCCTGATTCTGGTTCCTTATTGACCATGCTTTCTGATCCTTGGGTGGTGGCCTGAAGATCCGTCTCTGCCAAAGGTAGTTAAGGTTCTCCTTCCCTCCACTAACCTGGAGGTCACCCTTGGGTAAGGTGTAGCACCCCGCTGCTCAGCCCCACCTTCCCCTTCTCCTCCCAAATCAGGGTCATGTGAAACCATGGGAGCAGGTTTATTCTTTTATTCCCTGGAGCACAGGAGAGTGAGGGGTGATTTGATAGAAGTATACAAAATTTTGAGGGGTATAGGTAGGGTAAAGCAAGCAGGCGTTTTCCATTGAGTCTGGGGTGTCACTGTGAGACAAGCCGGGGAGAAACTATTGGAAAAGGGGGGAAAGTTGTCCGCTGAGTCATTCAACCTCGGGGACTCCCCGGTCTGCAGGTTGGAAGAGGAGGTTGGTAGAGAAGATGTTGAAGCTGGAAGGTGTCGTTTTCACTGACGAGTTCGATGTGGGTTGTTCCAAGAGCACGCTTCATACTATCCTGGAGACTGAGGATACCCTGTTCAGAGAAAGGTCACAGCGACTGGCCCCTGAAGAGATGGAGGACGTTTGGCAGCATTTGTGTAAGTTGAAGGAAGCTGAGATCATCACTGAGTCCTGAAGCCCCTATGGGTCCCCAATAGTTTGTGGCCCGGAAGAAGTACGGGAAGGTATGCATGTGTGTGAACTATAGAACTCTGAACAGGCGCACCGTCCCTGACCAGTAAAGTCCCGAGGATTGAAGACACACTGGCCTGTCTGAGAGGTGTGAAGTGGTTCAGTGTGCTGGACTTGAGGAGTGGATATCACCAGATCCCCATCAGTGAGGCCGACAAAGAGAAGACGGCATTTATATGCCCCTGGGATTCTTCCAGTTCGAAAGGATGCCCCAGGACATATCAGGAGCCCCTGCAACCTTCCAGTGGGTCATGGAGAAGATGGTGGGGGATATGAACTTGCTTGAGGTATTGGTGAAGTTGGATGACCTCATAACATTTGGATCCTCTTTGGAAGGACATGAAGCGAGGCTGCTGAAGGTGCTGCGCCACCTGAAAGCTGAAGGGTTAAAACTTTCCCTGGACAAGTGCCAGTTCTGTCAAACGTCTGTTAGCTGTTGGGCACATAGTCTCACAGAATGGAGTAGCTAAGATCGAGGCAGTTACCACTTGGCCAAGGCCCCAGACTGTGAGTACTCTGTGCTCGTTCCTTGGGTTCTGTGGTTATTATTGGAGACTCGTGAAGGGCTACGCCAAAGTGAGTCACCCCTTGAATCAACTTCTGTACAGTTACCCTCCCTTGGGGAAGAAAGGGAGGGGAAAAAAGGACAGAAGGGTGGAGAGTATCTTAGCCCGTCAGAGCCCTTTGGACAGAGGTGGGGTGCAAAACGTGAGGAGGCTTTTCAGTCACTGAAGGAGCTGCTGACCCAGGCGCTGGTTCTAGCTTTTGCAGACCCCCAGTTGTCATATTTGCTGCACACGGATATCAGCCGAGAGGGTTTAGGGGGCGTCCTGTATCATGATCGGGGCTCTGGGTTGAGGCCTGTTGCATTTGTCAGCCGGAGTCTGTCGCCCTCCGAGAAAAACTAGCCCACTCACAAGTTGGAATTCCTGGCACTGAAATGGACGGTAGTGGATAAGCTGAGTGACTATCTCTACAGGGTCAAGTTTGAGGCGAGGATGGACAACAACCTGCTAAATTATATCTTGACCTCAACGAAACTGGATGCCACAGGCCATCGGTGGTTGATGGTGTTGTCTGCCTATGATTTCAGCCTGAAGTACTGGCCGGGGAGCCGGAACATTGATGAGGGACTGGTGAGGGACTGGTGAGGGACGAGGAGTGGGAGAGCGTTCCTGCCCCAGGGGTGAAGGCCATATGTCAGTTTGCCATCACAGTGAAGGCAAAGGGAAAGGAGGGGCAGGATCGAGCAGTGGATCAATTGGGAGCTTCTGACGATGCCATACCCCAAGTTTACTGTAACCTGACTGCCCTGAAGACAAATCAGCTGCCGGAATTGAGTTCTGGGGAAGTGGCAGCTGCTCAGCGAGATGATCCAGGCATTGGCACCATTTGGGCAGCGGTTGAAAAGGAGGACATGGCTCAGGCGGACTAGACGAAACATGCGTCGGTGCCTCCATTACTGCAAGAATGGCTGAGGTTAGAGTTGAAGAACTAGATCTTATACCAGGTCACGTCACATCCAACTGGTTCTGCCTGAGAAGTATCGGTGGATTGTGTTGAAGTCACTTCACAATGATTCTGGAATTTGGGGGTGAAATCGACCTATGGATTGCTCAGAGACCAGTCTTACTGGCCCTGAATGAAATTGGAGGTTGAAGAATACTGCAATCGTGCATTCCCTGCATATGGCAGAAGATACTGCCTACGCGGGCAGCTCCCTTGTCCCACTTGTAGAGTGCTGGGCCTCTGGACCTGGTGTGTTTGGATTTCCTGTCCATAGAACCTGATGCCAGCAACACGGCGAATGTCTTAGTCATCACGGACCACTACACCAGATATACTCAGGCTTTTCCTACCAAGGACCAGAGGGTGACTAAGGTGGCAAAAGTGTGATGGGAGAAGAAATTCATCTATTACGGCCTTCCCAGGCGAATACATAGTGACCAGGGACAGGATTTCGAGAGCAGACTCATCTATGAGTTACTGGGCATGCTTGGAGTTGAGAAGTCGAGGACCACGCCCTATCACCCGCAGGGCGATTCTCAGCCTGACAGGTTTAATCAGACCTTGCTGGACATGCTCGGGACCCTGGAGATCAGCAAGAAGAGCAGGTGGAGTCAACATATTGGTCACTGTTCACAGTTACAACTGTACTCGAAATGAAGCTACTGGGTACTTGCCATATTATCTGATGTTTGGGCATAAGGCGAGGTTGCCCACTGACCTTTGTTTTGGGACTGACAGGGGTGACTTACCACCGAAGACTTATCTGAAATATGTGTCTGATATGAGGAGAGCTGAAAAGGGCTTATGAACTGGCTGGGGTCGCGGCCGCTAAGCAGAATCGAGGAAATAAGAGGAGGTAGATTAAAAAGTGAGTTTCTCCCAACTCCTGCTGGGAGACTGAGTCCTCATAAGGAATTTGGGACAACCCGGAAAGCTCAAGTTGGCTGACTGCTGGGCGGCTACGCCCTATATGGTGGAGAGTCAGATGCCAAACCCACCAGTTTTCCGGGTGAAACCAGAGGGGGGGAATGGCCTGTCAAGATTCTCCATCGGAACCACCTGTGCCCCGGGACAAGAGGTGCAGGTAGACCCAGAGCCCGACTTGGAGCTTACACCTAGTAAGAGGACTCTGTGGAAATCTGGGGCAACTGTAGGGCTAACAGCAGGAGAGGTTAGTCCGGCCCCCACCCCTGAGAGGGATACTGATTCAGAAGATGAGGACCCGGATGTGTGGTATATGCCACCTTTCGCTAACTCCCCATTGATTGAGGAAGAGACTCCAGGCCCTTCTCTCACTGAGTCAGGTGAAGTGGGGTTGGGGGGGGGGTGCTATCTGTGGGCAGCCAGGGTTGCAGCGGGACTCTGCAGGGGAGGAAGCGGGGCTTGGCCATGGGACAGAGGGGTCCGGGTTGCAGGTGGGCACGAGTGATAGATCGGGGGAGGCCTCGCCAGGTAGACCGGAAGTATCCCCAGTAGTGTCTGAACCTGAAGAGTTAAGTGAGGGTGTGCGGAGGTCTCAGAGAATTCCGAGACCACTGGATAGGCTGGCCTACGTAGCACCAGGGGAGTGGAGTGTGGCCCCTACCGTTTTGGGGAGCTACGTCATTGTCTTGTGCACCTGGATTAGACTTAGTGTTTTGTAGGAAGGGTTGGCAAATTATCTCAACATCATGAGGACATGACTAAATTTGGTGGGGGGGACAGTGTAACATGCTGTAAGTTCTCACTGCTAACGTAATGGCCTCTCTGTAATATTCCACTGCTAAGGTAATTAGTGCGTGGAATGGGCTGCCAGCGACGGTGGTGGAGGCGGAAACGATAGGCTCTTTTAAGAGACTCCTGGATGGCTACATGGAGCTTAGAAAAATAGAAAGCTATGAGTAAAGCCTAGGTAGTTCGACGGTAGGGACATGTTCGGCACAGCTTTGTGGGCTGAAGGGCCTGTATTGTGCTGTAGGTTTTCTGTGTTTCTCTGCAGCAGCAATGTTTGGGTTATCACTGGAGATAATGGGGCATGTTAGCCAACGAGTGGGATGTTGTTCTTTCTTGTGTGTCTGGGAGCTGGGAATTTCCGGTCTTTTGCCGGGGAGAGATGAGGAGAGAAGACACGAATGGAGAGAGTTGGTGGACCGCTGGACAGAGTGGACTTGGAGCGAGGGTCCGAAGGTCAGCACGATCGGAGGAGGTCGATGGTGGACGAACAGCCATATCAATAAGCTCCAATATTGTGCATTGGACTGTTTCATGAGAATGGGCCCTTTCTCTTTCTTTGTTTTCTTTACTAACCTTATAGTCAAATTAAGAATGATAAAGCTCAGTTGTTTAACTGCACATTGTGTACTGTTTGTTATTTCGGGGTACTGATTTGTAACAGGGGACACATCACGCAGCATCCACCCAAACGAGATTTCTTAAGTTTGGCCGGGCCGAGGGCTATCGTCCCCTACGTTCAGCCACTAGCCGAAGCGAGAGTTACAAACAAAACAGAATCACTGGGAGTAGGAGAGATCACAGACTTTGAGGATGTCTGTTCAGTTTAATCCAAGGTGGTCCTGGTCACTTGGAAAATACGGTATTGTGCAAAAGCAGTGTTCAGATGTGCAAAGCTGATAGAGACCTATCCACACAGACTCAAGGCTGTAATTGCTGCCATAGGAGCATCTACTAAATACGGACTTGAAGGAGGTGAGTTTTATGCAATCAATTATTTTGTGTTTAATAATTGTAATAAATTTAGACCAATTTGCAGAAATTTGTTTTCACTTTGACAAAAAGAGTCTTTTCTTTTCATCAGTGTCAAAAAAGGCAAATTAGATCCTCTGTGATTCATTGCTGTAAAACTATAAAACATGAAAACTTCCAAGGGGATGAATACTTTTTAATAGGCACTGTGTGTGCCTAAGACATTTGCTAAGTATTTGCCATCGAGTAAGAAGCAGAATGATTTGTGAAACTGCATTCATTATTACTGGGAAACTTCGGCATACTGTAAAACTTTCCAAAGGGACAAGGTTCCAATTCCTGATCCATATGGGGAATCTGATCAGAGGCAAGTCAGGCAGATAGATGGTGTGTTGAGAGAATGGGCAGACAAAGGTCCTGATCCAGAACACGGGGATAGTGTTTAGAAGTGATCTAGATCCCTGTCATTTACACAGTTCTGTATTCAGAAGCACATCGGAGAGGTGGTGACCTTGGGGTGGTCCTGTCCAGGGAAGGGAACTGGGGAGATGGCACAGGTTAATGCAGGCAGCTGCTTAACTCTAGTTTTGCTGATCACTCACCCTGCCCTCTATTGTGTGCTCCCATTATACTTTCATTCTGATCTCTGCGTGCTCTAATCATATGCTCATTCTGGTCTGCGTGCTCTAATCACGTGCTCATTCTGATCTCTGTGTGCTCTAATCGTTTTCTCATTCTGACCACTGCATACTCTAATTATGCCTTTGTTCGGACTTAACTGCGTGCTCTAATCATGTGCTCATTCTGATCTGCATGCTCTTATCATGTGCTCATTCTGATCTGCGTGCTCTAATCACGTGCTCATTCTGATCTGCGTGCTCTAATCATGTGCTCATTCTGATCTGCGTGCTCTAATCATGTGCTCATTCTGATCTGCGTGCTCTAATCATGTGCTCATTCTGATCTGTGTGCTCTAATCATGTGCTCATTCTGATCTGTGTGCTCTAATCATGTGCTCATTCTGATCTGTGTGCTCTAATCACGTGCTCATTCTGATCTGCGTGCTCTAATATGTTCTTGTTTGGGCCTCTATTATGTGCGTGCTCCAATTGTTTTTGCATTCTGAGCTCTGCGTGCTCTAATTATGTTCTCGTTCTGACCTTTATTATCTGTGTGCTCTAATTCCCCTCTCCTTTGCTTTGTGCTCTTCCAGTCAGCTCTGTTCTTTAGGCAGTTCAATACTCACAGGCTGCCCAACAGGGCCTCTCTCTCCGGGGGCTCCGTTTTGTCCAGGATCACCCTGTAACATAGGAAACACATCATGAATAAATATAGTTCAGTGAATTATCCCTGTACTTCTCCATGTACTGAGATTGTCTTGTCGGATTTTTGTTTAACGGCAGTGAATAAGGTGAGAAACTCTTTACCTTCTCGCCATTGGCCCCCGGATTTCCATCTCGCCCATCGCGGCCCGGAATTCCCTGAAATATTTCAGAACATCCTTAAACCTTGATCAAAATTCATCAGCAAACCCTTCAAGGTGTGAAAATAAAGGACACAAAGGAAGTTGAAATGCCTGAAGGGGTTGCGTTCCATGCGCTAACCCTCACCAATATGATCTGAAACACAGTGCTCCATCAGCCCTAACCCCATGACATCTCCTCTGCCTCTGATCGGTCACCGTGTTTGCTCTACATTCCGTGTTGAATAAGCAGACATTGCATCTGACGCTGTCATCCCTTCACCTGGAATTGTTCTGGATAATCCTTACTGCATTCTAATTTTCACATCCTAATTATATAGTGCCTAGAATTTTTAGTTAATTAGGTTACAGCTGAAGCAGTGTTAGAACATGAACATAGAGCAATACAGGCCTTTTCGCCCAAGGTGCTTTAACCTCCTCTAAGATCAATCAACCCTTCCATCCCACACATCCCTCCATCCAAGTGCCTGTCTAAGAGTCTCTTAAATGCCCCTAATGTATCTGCCTCGACGGCCACCTCTGGCAGGGCATTCCACACCCACCACTCTGTGTGTAAAAAAACCTACCTCTGACAACCTCCCCCCTCCCCCCCATACTTTTATCTCTAATCACCTTAAAATTATGCCCTCTTGTATTAGCCATTTTTACCCTGGGGAAAAGTCTCTGACTGTCCACTTAATCCATGCCTCTTAACATCTTGTACACCTCTCATCCTCCTTCGCTTCAAAGAGAAAATCCTTAGCTCGCTCAACCTATCCTCATAAGACATACTCTCTAGTCCAGGCAGCCTCCTGGTCAATCTCTTCTGCATCCCCTCTAAAGCTTCCACATCCTTCCTATAATGAGGCAGCCAGAACATTCACCACTTTGCTTTTTGTACAGTACACTCTATACAGTCACCTTTCTAGGCACTTTCTCAACACGCCTTGGCATCTTCTCAGCTACCAGCAAATATCCATGAAGGTGGCAAGACGTGTTGAGAAAGTCACTAGGAAGGTGACTTTGCAGAGGTATAGAGTGTACTGTATTAAAAGCAAATCCTTTGAGAATTATCCTGAGATTACTTGTATCCCCCCTCCTCATTTCCAAGGGGAAATGCACCACTTCGCCCCTTGACTGGCAGACAGTCCCTATCATTACCCCCCGTGGCCAGTCGACAGCAAATGGTGCTGAAGTGGAGACAGTTGAGAGCTGCAAATTCAGATTCAGATTCAGTTTAGTGTCATTTAGAAACCGCAAATGCAATGCAGTTAAAAAATGAGACAACGTTCCTCCAGAATGATATCACAAAAGCACATGACAAAACAGACTACACCAGAAAATCCACATAATGTTTGGCATGTCCCTGTCAACCCTTACCAACTTTTAATTAATAAGACCATAAGAACATAGGAGCAGAATTACGCCATCTTGCCCATCGAGTCTGCTCTGCTATTCCATCATAGCTGATCCCTTTTTCTTTATCTCCTCCTCAATCCCAGTTCCCAGCCTTCTCCCCGTAACCTTTGATGCCATGTCCAATCAAGAACGTATCAATCTCTGCCTTAAATACACCCAACGCCCTGGCCTCCACAGCTGCATGTGGTAACAAATTCCACAACTTCACCACCCTCTGGCTAAAAGCACTACAGAAAGCATTCTGTCTGGATACATCACGGGTTGGTATGGCATCTGCTCTGCGCGTGAATTCAAGGAAGTGCAGAGAGCTGTGGACAGAGCTCAGCTTGTCATGGGAAACAACATCCCCTCCGTGGACACTTCTCGCTGCCTCAATAAAGCAGCCAGCATAATTAAAGACGCACTCTCTCCTAGGACATCAGACACAAAAGCCTGAAAGCATGTACCACCAGGCTCAAGGACAGCTTCTATCCCACTGTTAACAGACTCCTGAACGATAAGATGGATTCTTGGCCTCACAATCCACCCAGTTGTGATCTTGCACTTTATCGTTTACCTGCTCTGCACTCCCTCTGTAGCTGCTATACTTTCTATTGTTTTACCTTGTTCTACCTCAATCCATTGTGTAATGATCTATTCTGTAAAAACAGTTTGCAAGACAAGCTTTTCACTGTACCCTCGTACATGTGACAATAATTCCACACTTTCACCTGTGTGTATTTTGTGATTGCTCTCAAGACTCAGAACTGACCTCCAGATCTCTGACCTCCCTCAACAGAATCAAGGAAGTTCATTAGAACTGATGTGAATTTTAGGTGCTTAGGAATTAATAGTTTTGTAAAATAATGTGAAAATGGTTTTGTTATTTGTGGATGATAGATTTTTAAAGAAGTGATTACTGCCTAAAACACTTTTGGCTGAAGTTAAAACTATGTTATTTTTATGTCTATGGATTATAATTGACACAGAGGAATAATTTTTAAAACTGGATTTTACAATTTTGTTTCAGTCCATAGAGCTGCCTTGCTATTCCTCCTTTGTGCTATTTATTTACTGTAATTTATAGTAATTTTTATGCATTTCCTGCCACAAGTTGCATTTCAGAATGTCAGTGATAATAAACCAATTCTTCTGATCTGAGCTTATTTGCACTATGGTCAGCATTGCTCCTGTATTGTCCATTGTACGTGGCCTATCAGCAGCATCAACAGAGCTCTACCACAAGGTATTTCTCACAGGTTGGTGGCAGTTATTTAAAAAGGGAGCTTTGAGGGCGTTTGTCCATTGTACGTGGCCTATCAGCAGTGTCAACAGAGCTCTACGAACTAAATAAAAGTTCAGAAGGGATAAGCGGAGTGGCCATAGTTGGGAGCAGGCCACTTTGGAGAGTAGAAGTGACAGTCTTAGGCTCAAAGGAGGCGTCGGCTATTAAACTTTCCTTTTTTGTTTTTCTCCCCCCTCTAACTGTACCATTTAAATGGCTGTGGTGTTCTTCATGCCAGATGTTGGAGTCTTGGGAAAGCTGGAGCCTCCCGGGGAACTATTTAAGGCAGAGATTGATAGGTTCTTTATTGGACATGGCATCAAAGGTTACAGGGAGAAGGCTGGGAACTGGGGTTGAGGAGAGAATAACAAAAAGGGATCGGCCATGACTGAATGGCGGAGCAGACTCGATGGGCCAGATGGCCTAATTCTGCTCGTATGTCTTATGGTCTTATATTTGTACATTTTATGTCTTGCAAAACAACAAATTTCATGACGTACCGTAGGTCAGTGATAATAAACCTGATTCTGACTCTGAGTTCCATGACCCCTGGCCCAGAGATTGTGTGAAAGGAATGTACCAAATCAGAGCAAACATTCCTGAAACACTTACTGGCTCCCCTTTCTGTCCAACGAGACCAGACAACCCTCGTGGGCCAATCTTCCCCTGTAATAAGAGCAAAGGGAAGTTAACCTTTGATGCTGAAGTAGCAATGGCCAGAAATGGTTCAAAGTTCAAAGTAATGTTGTTATCAAACTGTGCAGATATTACCATGTGGTACCCTGAGATTCATTTTCTTGCAGGCATTCACAGTAAAGATAAAGGAATACAGTAGAATTTATTTTAAAAAAACTATACATCAGGGGTTCCCAACCTTTTTTTATGCCATAGACTCTCTACAATTAACCAAGGGGTCTGTGGACCCTGGATTGGGAACTCCTGCCGTACACAAACATGGACAACAACCAATGTGCAAAAGAAGACAAAATGTGTAAATAAAGAATAATACTGAGAACATGTGTTGCAAAGAACCCTTGAAACTGAGTCTATAGGTCGTTAAATCAGTTCTCCTGATGTGCCCATGACCACAGAAAACCACAAAGAATTGTGGACTAAGAAATTTGACAATTTTAAATCAATGCTCTCTGTAACTGGAACACTTCATTCTGCATTTCTGTTATTGTTTTACCTTGCACTACCTCAGTGCACTGTTTTTGGTAAAGTAACCTGCAAGGATGGTTTGCAGACAATGCTTCTCACTGTACACGTCAATAATAAACCAATTTAAGGTGGCACAATGGCGTAGGGGTTAGCGTAACACTTCAGAATGCCTGCGGTCAGAGTTCAATTCCTGGCTGCCACAGTAAGGAGTTTGTATGGCTTCCCTGTGACCACGTGGGTTTCCTCCAGATGTTCTGGTTTCCTCCCACATTCCAAAGATGTACGAATTAGGGTCAGTGAGTTATGGGCATGCTATGTTCGTGCCGGAGGCATGTTGACATTTGTGGGCAGCCCCAGCACATCCCTGGAGGGCACTGGTCATTGATGCAAGCAATGTATTTCACTGTACGTCCAGGGTTCCCAGCTTGGGGTCTATGGTGCCCTCGGTGAATGGTAAGGCTGATTGGCATAAAAACAGGCTGGAGCCCTTGCTGTGACATATAAAAGCTATCTTAATCTTTCGGAACATCTCAGACCACGATCACATTGGTTTCTCACTCTGGGAGCTTGTCAGCTCCATCATGGGTACTAGCCTCCATGGTATCTAGGACATCTTCAAGGAGCGATGTCTCATAAAGGCAGCATCCACCATCAGGGACCCCCATCACCCAGGTCATGCCTTGTTCTCATTGCTACCATCAGGAAGGAGGTTCAGGAGCCTGAAGCCACACACTCAATGATTCAAGAACAGCTTCTTCCCCTCTGCCATTTGATTTCTGAATGGACATTGAACCCATGAACACCACCTCACCACTTTTTTAGTTCTACTTTTGCACTGCTTTATAACTATTATATAATTACTGTAATTCAGCTTTTTTTTCCTCTTTTATTATGTAATGCAACGCACTGTTGCCTTGAAACAACAAATTTCACCACAGACGCCAGTGATATTAAACCTGATTCTGATTGCTGTCTGAAGGTTGGCCTTTGTGTTCCCAACCTCACGGTATGGATGACCCTTCCAAAGGGGCCCCCCAGGGTAGCACAGTGGGTAGAGCTACTGCCCCCCAGGGTGGTACAGTGGGTAGAGCTACCGCCCCCCAGGGTGGCACAGTGGGTAGAGCTGCGGCCTCACAGTGCCAGAGTCCCAGGTTCAATCCTGGCCTTGCTGACAATGTGGAGTTTGCACATTCTTCCCTGTGACCACATGTGCAGGTTGATAGATTATTACTGACAGTGTAGGTGAGGGGTAGGACCTGGTGTGGAGGGTGGGAAGGGGGCGTTGAGGAGAACGTGGGGAGAATTAAAATGGGATAAGGTCAGTATAAATGGTTCACACAGAGTCTGTGGCCGCTGGGCCTGTTTACTCACTGTGTCTCCCTGTGACTCTTGGGGAGGTGATCTTGTTCAGATACATATTGCTGAGATTGTGTCATTGCGATATTGCTGAGATTACGGATACTGGGTGCCACGGTAGTGTAGTGGTTTGTGCAACGCTTTCACCGCTCGAGCTGTCGGATTTTGGAGCTCAGTCCCAGCGACTTCTGTACGGAGTCTGTACGTCCTCCCAGTGGAATGCACGGGATTCCTGTGGGTGCTCTGGTTTCATCCCACAGTCCAAAGGCGTACTGGTCATTGTAAACTGCCCTGTGACTGGGTCGGGGTAATTCGGGGTCGGTAGGGTTTGATGGGCAGTGCGGCTTGAAGGGCCGGCCTAAGGGGCTATTCCGGGCTAAAACTGTAAATGAAATCAATAACTGTATTCACTGCCTGTGACATGACTCCAGGGTCCAATGGCTTTTATCGCACTTAATCTGCTGATCTGAATATTCGGCTCAGTGGGCGACAGTCACTTACCGGGCTTCCCCTTTCCCCCGGGAATCCAATGAGCCCTTTGGGGCCTGCGTCGCCCTGGAATGAACAACAGACAAACCATAAAACAGTAGCAGAGACGGCGTCTCGGCGCACTCACCCGCACCCCGCAGGTCACGGGTTACCGGCGCTGGAACAGCCCCAAGCAGGGAGCAGTGACAGATGAGCCACGAGCTTGCTCCACAGCACAATACCACAACTGATACCACGATACCTCAACCACGTTGCCCCTCAACCGAGTGAAGGTTGAAGTATGGTGAAATACTTCCAGTTGTAGAAATATAAACACTATACCAGTAACAGTGACCAGAAAATCACTGGACAGCTGTACAAACTCTCCTAGCTTACTAATGCCTGTAGCCCAGACAACTAATGCTGCAGTTATCCCAGAGAGGCAGGGCGTGTGGGACCTGTATGTCAGAAATCAGTGTCTTTACCTGTTTCCCCATCACTCTCTTGCTCCTCCACCCTCTCTCCCTTCCCACCTTTTCCCCTCTCCCCCTCCCCACCCTCCCTGCTTCACTTCCACTCTCCTCCACCCCTCTCCCTACCCTTCCCCTCCTCCTCTCCCAATCCCTTCCCCCAACGGCCACTCCACATCCCTTCCCCCAACCGCCTCTCCCCTCCCCTTCTCCCACCCACCTCTCCCCACCCCTCCCCCAACCACCTCTTCCCACCCCTCCCCCCAACCACCTCTCCCAACCTCTTCCGCAAACAGCCTCTCCCCCTCACTCCACCCTCCATCCTCTCCCCAACCACCGCTTCCACACTCCTCTCCCTCCCTCACATCCCTACTCCACCTCCCTTTCCACCCACACTTTCTCCCACCCAACGGACCTTCTGCTGGGCCATCTCCTCCCCCCGAACTGGGTCAGGAGACCTCAGAGAGGGCCGCCAAGCAGTACACCCCAGGCCTGCCCCACCGACCCCTCAGACCGAATCCTCCGGCACGAGGCCAGAGGGTTTGCCCCTCCAGTGCCTGGCCACGGACGTGTCCTGTTGCTTTCGTACTTACAACTTTCCCGGGGGGCCCCGGAGGGCCAGCAGGACCCTGGAATCCCATGAGACCCTGCAGGAGAACAGGAGAAACAGCAAATTGGAGAGGGCAGTAGATGGGTGGGGGATACGTGGGGGGGAGGGAGTGGGTGCTGGTGATGGACCACCCACACACCCCACCCCGGTCAAATGGTCACCTGCCATAAATGAGTGAGGGCCCCTGGTGAGCCATGGCCACACGGTGGCATAGCAGTGAGAGTGCCAGTGACCCCGGCTCAATTCCCGTCACTCTCTGTAATGAGTTGTATGTTCTCCCCATGCCCATGTGGGTTTCCTCTGGGAGCTCCAGATCCCCCCCACAGTCCAAAGATGAGCGGGATAGGATTAGCAGTGGGCATGCTATGTTGGCGCTGGAAGCATGGAAGCAGGCGTTTGTGGGCTGCCCCCAGAACATCCTCACACTGTGTTGATTGTTGACACAAACAATGCTTTTCACCGTGTCTTTCGATGTATCGCTGGTAGTGACAGAGACAGCTCACCTTTCCTTCTAGAATGATCAGTCACCATGCCTCGGAGAGTGGCCGCAGCCTGACCGGTCAGTCACTGTGACTGTGTGAGTGGCCCTTGTGGTCAGTCACCGTGACTGTGTGAGTGGCCCCTGACCGGTCAGCTCACTGTGTCTGAGTGAGTGGCCCCTGACCGGTCAGTTACTGTGCCTGAGTGAGTGGCCCCTGACCGGTCAGTCACTGTGCCTGAGTGAGTGGCCCCTGACCGGTCAGTCACCGTGCCTGGGTGAGTGGCCCCTGACCGGTCAGTTACTGTGCCTGTGTGAGTGGCCCCTGACCGGTCAGTCACTCTGGCTGGGTGAGTGGCCCTTGACCGGTCAGTCACTGTGCCTGGGTGAATGGCCCCTGACCGGTCAGCTCACTGTGTCTGAGTGAGTGGCCCCTGACCAGTCAGTCATTGTGCCTGAGTGAGTGGCCCCTGACCGGTCAGTCACTGTGCCTGTGTGAGTGGCCCCTGACTGGTCAGTCACTCTGGCTGGGTGAGTGGCCCTTGACCGGTCAGTTACTGTGCCTGAGTGAGTGGCCCCTGACCGGTCAGTCACTGTGTCTGAGTGAGTGGCCCCTGACCAGTCAGTCATTGTGCCTGAGTGAGTGGCCCCTGACTGGTCAGTCACTGTGCCTGAGTGAGTGGCCCCTGACCGGTCAGTCACTGTGACTGAGTGAGTGGCCCCTGACCGGTCAGTCACCGTGCTTGGGTGAGTGGCCCCTGACTGGTCAGTTACTGTGCCTGAGTGAGTGGCCCCTGACCGGTCAGTTACTGTGCCTGAGTGAGTGGCCCCTGACCGGTCAGTCACTGTGCCTGAGTGAGTGGCCCCTGACTGGTCAGTTACTGTGACTGGGTGAGTGGCCCCTGACCGGTCAGTCACTGTGTCTGAGTGAGTGGCTCCTGACCGGTCAGCCACTGTGCCTGGGTGAGTGGCCCCTGACCGGTCAGTCACTGTGTCTGAGTGAGTGGCCCCTGACCGGTCAGTCACCGCCACCCCACATCTCTGCCCTTTCCCTGGGGGCTTGGGCTCTCCCTCTCTGTTCAAGGTGCCGTACAAACGCAGGTTGCTGCCAAAGATGTACTTGAACCACATCGTCACACATACTCACCCTGAAGCCTGGAGGTCCAGGCTTGCCCAGGGGACCTCTCAGTCCTCGAGGACCCTATGGATATAAAACATACTCATCACAATCCGATCTTGAACACTGCTCTCTCCTTCCTATCGATGTACCTGTCCAAGCGTCTTTTAAATGTTGTTATTGTACCTACCTCAAACACTCTTCTGGTAGCTCATTCCATATACCAGGGGTTTCCAACCTCTTTAATGCCATAGGCCAATTCCATTAGGCATGGGGTCTATGGACCCCATGTTGGGAACACCTCCCATATAGTAACCACGCTCTGTGTGAATAAGTTGCCCCTCAGATCCCCTTTAAACTTTCATCTTAAACATATATGTAAAGAGCAAGAGGATAAGATGTGAGGGGATAGGACCAATCAAGTGTGACAGTGGAAAAGTGTGTATGGAACCGGAGGAGAGAGCAGAGGTACTTAATGAATACTTTGCTTCAGTATTCACTACGGAAAAGGATCTTGGCGATTGTAGGGATGACTTGCAGCGGACTGGAAAGCGTGAGCATGTAGATATTAAGGAAGAGGATGTGTTGGAGCTTTTGGAAAGCATCAAGTTGAATAAGTCACCGGGACCAGACAAGATGTACCCCAGGCTACTGTGGGAGGTGAGGAAGCAGATTGCTAGGCTTCTGGTGATGATCTTTGCATCATCAATGAGGACAGGAAAGGTTCTGGAGGATTGGAGGGTTGCAGATGCTGTTCCTTTATTCAAGAAAGGGAGTAGAGATAACCCAGGAAATTATAGACCAGTGAGTCTTACCTCAGTGGTTGGTAAGTTGATGGAGAAGATCCTGAGAGGCAGGATTTATGAACATTCGGAGAGGCATGATATGATTAGGAATAGTCAGCATGGCTTTGTCAAAGGCAGGTTATACCCTCTCATTATCCTGTACACCTCTATCAGGTCACCTCTCATCCTCCATCGCTCCAAGGAAAAAAGGCCGAGTTCACTCAACCTATTCTCGTAAGGCATGCTCCCCAATCCAGGCAACATCATTGTAAATCTCCTCTGCACTGGGCTGAGATTTCCCATGGTTTCCACATCCTTCCAATAGTGAGGTGACCAGAACTGAGCACAGTACTCCAAGTGGGGTCTGACCAGGATCCTATATAGCTGTAACATTACCTCTCAGCTCCTAAACTCAATCCCACGGTTGATGAAGGCCAATGCACCGTATGCCTTCTTAACCACAGAGTCAACCTGCGCAGCTGCTTTGAGTGTCCTATGGACTCGGATCCCAAGATCCCTCTGATCCCCCACACTGCCAAGAGTCTTACCATTAATACTTTATTCTGTCATCATATTTGACCTACCAAAATGAACCACCTCATACTTATCTGGGTTGAACTCCATCTGCCACATCTCAGCCCAGTTTTGCATCCTATCAATGTCCTGCTGTAACCTCTAACAGCTCTCCACACTATCCACAACACTCCCAACCTTTGTGTCATCAACAAATTTACTAACCCATCCCTTCACTTCCTCATTCAGGTCATTTATAAAAATCATGAAGAGTAGGGGTCCCAGAACAGATCCCTGAGGCTCACTACTGGTGACCGACCTCCATGCAGAAAATGACCTGTCTACAATCACTCTTTGCCTTCTGTGGGCAAGCCAGTTCTGGATCCACAAAGCAATGTCCCCTTGGATCCCATGCCTCCTTACTTTCTCAATAAGCTTTGCATGGGGTACCCTTATTAAATGCCTTGCTGAAATCCATATACACTACATCTACTGCTCTACCTTCATCAATGTGTTTAGTCACATCCTCAAAATATTCAATCAGACTTGTAAGGCACGACCTGCCTTTGACAAAGCCATGCTGACTATTCCTAATCATATTATGCCTCTCCAAATGTTCATAAATCCTGCTTCTCAGGATCTTCTCCATCAACTTACCAACCACTGAAGTAAGACTCACTGGTCTATAATTTCCTGGGCTATCTTTACTCTCTTGAATTATGGAACAACATCCACAACCCTCCAAAACTCCGTAACCTCTCCTGTCCCCATTGATGATACAAAGATCATCGCTAGAGGCTCAGTAATTTCTTCCCTCACCTCCCACAGTAGCCTGGGGTACATCTCGTCTGGTCCCAGTGACTTATCCAACTTTCCAAAAGCTCCAGCACATCCTATTTCTTAATATCTACATGCTCAAGCTTTTCAGTCCGCTTTAAGTCATCCCTACAATCGCCAAGATCCTTTTCGTAGTGAATACTGAAGCAAAGTATTCATTAGGTACTTCTGCTATCTCCTCCGGTTCCATACACACTTTCCCACTGTCACACTTGATTGGTCCAATTCTTTCATGTCTCATCCTCTTGCTCTTCAGATACTTGTAGAATGCCGTGGGGTTTTCCTTTATCATGTCTGCCAAGGCCTTCTCATGGCCCTTTCTGGCTCTCCTAATTTCATTCTTAAATTGGACTGTTTCTGTGCTGTCTTATTCTAAGAATCGATTAAATGATTAAATTGTCAATGCTAGCATCCCGGACATCCCAGTCAGAAATACAAGCTACTTCCAGCTCTAGGAAATGGTGGCACTCAGAGGGTTTCTCCCTGTTCCTGGTTCTTCTGCAGCTTTGAAATGTTAACTTCATTTGGGGGTGGAAAAGCAGATACAACTCCCCCAAGTCAGGACAAGTTGCTCTTACCTGTAATCCGACGGGTCCGGGCAGACCTGGCACTCCTGGATGTCCGGGATCACCCTGAAATTCCAAACAGTCGATGGTTAGAAGGTGAGTAAGAACCAAGAGACACAAAACGTAGGAGGAACTCAGCAAGTCAAGTACCTTCCATGGAGGGGACTGGTCAGTTGACGTTTTGGACTAAGACCCTTCATTAGGACTTGGCCTGAAACGTTGACTGTTTACCTCCTTCTATAGATGCTGCCTTACCTGCTGAGTTCCTCAGCCTTTATTTTAAAAAAATGCAAATATTTTGAGGAATGTTTAGGTCTTTCCAATAAAGTGGATATTCTTTCTAAACTTAATGGGAGACTAGAGCAACATGCACAAAGTTCTGGAGGTCAGGCAGCATTGATAAAGGGGAATAAACAGTCAATGTTTCAGGCCAAGACCCTTCATCAGAACATCAGATACTGATGAAGGGTCTCAGCCCAAGACATTGACAATTTATGCCCCTCCATCACTGCCGCCTGACTTGCTGAGTTCCTCCACCATTTTCCGAGTTTTGCTTGGGATTACTGGCATCTGCAGAATATCTTGTGTTTGTGGGCAAGAACTTATACCACCCCAATAACCAATCCTCTTTCTTTCTCATCTTCAGAACTTCAAGGAGACTTGCGCAGTGGTGCATCAAGTAGTGCTGCTGCCTCACAAATCCAGAGACCTAGGTTTGACCCTGGCCTCCAGCACTGTCTGTGTGGAGTTTGCACGTCCTTCCCCTATGACCCACACTTTCCTCCCACATCCCAAGGACATGGGGGCTGGTGGATGAAATTGCTTCCCCCTCCACCAGCATGTAGGTGAGAAGGTGAGGGAATCAGTGTGGAGTTATTGGATATCTAACAGGGATGAGGAATGGGATTGCTCTCAGAGCCAGCATTGGTTTGATGGTCGAATAGACTCCTTTCACATCACAGTGGCAAATGAACCAGGCAACAAATCAATCTGAGTTAAGAGCATTTCTCTTTGAAAAAGGATGAGAGGTGTACAAGATGACAAAAGGCACAGATAGAGTGGAGAGCCAAACGCTTTTCCCCACGGTGGAAATGGCTAATAGGATGATTGGAGGAAAGCATAGGGGGGATGTCAGAGGTAAACTTTTTAATAAGAGATTGGTGAGTGCATGGGAAGAGGATTGTGAATCTGTGGAATTTTTTGGCACAAACAACTGTGGAGGCCAAGTTTTTGGGAATATTTAAAGTGGAAGTTGATAGGTTCTTGATTAGTAAGGGTGTCAAACGTTATGGGAAGAAGGCAGGACAATGGGGTTGAGAGGGATAATAAATCAGCCATAACTGAATGGTGGAGCAGACTCAATGGGCCAAATGGACTAATTCTACTCCTATGTCCTATTGTCTGATGGCCGAGGGTGGAAGAAGAGGCAGATACATTAGGGACAAGAGTGAAAGAAAAATGGAGGGTTATGTAAGGAGGATGGGTTAGATTGATCTTAGAGTAGGTTATAAGATCGGCCTGACATTGTGGGCTGAAGGGTCTGTATTGTGCTATAGTGTTAAAAGGCTGGTGACAGTGAGATCACCATAAAACCCATCTGATTAAATAAATTTCTTGGGAGGAAACTGGTCTGGTCTCCATGTGACTCCAAACCCCATCTCTCTGATTAACTCTTAACACCCCTCTGAATCAGCCCAGTGAGGCACTGATGTCAAGGGAAATTTGGGATGGACAGTGCCCATCTCAGTAACAAGCAAGAGAAGATTGCTCATCTGCCTGGCTCTCCTCACTGTTCGGGATCAAGGATCAACTTTGTTCACCATTTACAGTTATATGTATTCAGAATTTACTGTGACATGCAAGAAAAAAACAATAACATTCAAATATAAATGATAAAGAACCATATAGAACATAGAAACCTACATTATAGGCCCTTCAGCCCACAAAGTTGTGCTGACCACGTAACCTGCTCTAGAAACTGCCTAGAATTTCCCTACTGCATAGCCCTGTACTTCATCTCAGCCCCAAGGGTTGGGGGTGGGCGGGGGAGGTAAGAAATATAGTTCTTAATTTTATAATGATATAACATATAAAGTTAAAGGTTAAAGTACAGATAAAAATGTGCAAAATCACATCCAACGAGAGGTTGGACAAACTTAGGTTGTTTTCTCTGGAGTGGCGGAGGCTGAGGGGAGATCGGATAGGGGTTTATAAGATTATCAGGGAGATACAGTGGATAGAGTGGACAGACAGTATCTTTTTCCCATGGTTGAAAAGGACAAGGAGGGCATGCATTTAAGGTGGGGGGGGGGGGGCGGGGTAATTTCAAAGGAGATGTGAGGGGCAAGATTCCCCCCACACACACACAGAGTGGTGGGTGCCTGGGGCAGTGCTAGAGGCAGAAACACCAGAGATGGGCACATGAATGTGAGGGAAATGGAAGGATATGGACATTGTGTTGGCAGAAGGGATTAGTTTAATTGTCTATTTAAATGGTACTATGATTGGTTTGGCATAACATTGTGGGCTGAAGGGCCTGTTCCTGTGCTGTACTGGTCTCTGTTCTACACATAAATTCCACTCCCTCTGGTCCAAACCTCCGGAGATTTACCTTTGCTCCGACCTTCCCGGGTTCTCCACGTTCCCCCTTGTGACCTGTGTGTCCCTGGAAGAGAAGGGAGAAACTATTATTGACTCTGGCACACTGATAGTGTTGACAAAAGACTCAACCCACAAACAAGGTGTTCCTCAGCTGAAACACTCTGTACAGAACAAATATCCAGCAGAATGGGTCAAAGCTGAACATTATTGCCACAGAGAATAGCTGGTTTTGTGGATCTCACTCAGAGACAGCAGCGATGTCACTGAGGGAGGAACCAGCTGCAGATGCTACAATCTAAACCACTCTCTCGGTTCTGATTCTCAGCCGGAAGGACTGGTGACTGAGATTCCAGCTCCATCTCTCTCGCAGCTTTCCATCGATGCTTCTGCAAGGGTCACTCCTCTCTCACAGAGCCTTGGATAAACTTATTAAGCACAGCATTATCAATACACACACACACACACACACATCAATACACACACATACACACACACTCACACACACACACACACACACACACACACACAGAGTAATGTTTAAACATGTATAGCAGTGGTTTACACACACAACAGAGTTTTACACAGACAGTGTTTACACACAACAATGTTTACCTACAAATGTTTACATTTGCACAAACACTTATGCATATACATACAGGCATTTGTAACAACAGGCAATTACACTCAAACGTTTGCACCCACAGCATCCCTGACTAGTTCCCTCATGACCTGGTTCAGCAGTTGCAACAGACAGGAACCTGAGGCGGAGAGAGTAATGGAAACTGCTCGGTTGATCCCAGGCACAGATTCCTTCCCCACCCCACCCCCCAACCAATGAAAGCATCTACATGAGCCACAATTTCCATCAAGAGTCCCCACAATCTGGGCCACGCCATCTTCTCACAGCTCCCATCGGGCAGGAGCCTGAAGTTCCACACCACCAGGTCCAAGAGCAGCTACTTCCCTTCAACCATTCAGTTCTTAAACCACATTACACAACTCTGTTCACTACAGTTGAGCAACGCTGTGATCAATTTGCACTAAAGTGGGCTTTGGTTTTTGTTTTAATTGTGCTTTTCCTTGTAAAAAAAAAGGTGTTTATTTTCTGTTTGTGAATGCTGCTTATCTGCTGCTCTGTGCCTGTGATGTTGCTGCAAATAAGTTCTTCATTGCACCTTTCAATAAACGCTCAAGTTCACATTTATTGTCATTCACCAATACTCCTGTATGCAGCTAAATGAAAGGCTGTTCCTCCAGGGCCAAGGTGCAAAACAGAGTAGATACAGTCACACAGACACACAGCACATACAGTCACAAAATAACACCAGCACATACAGTCACAAAATAACACCAGCACATACAGTCACACAGACACACAGCACATACAGTCACAAAATAACACCAGCACATACAGTCACACAGACACACAGCACATACAGTCACAAAATAACACCAGCACATACAGTCACAAAATAACACCAACACATACAGTCACAAAATAACACCAACACAAGTTCCTGAGTGGGCTGGCCTGAAGTGATGAGACAGGATGTACTTCAGCACATATGGCAAACTTGACTTTGACAAACAGGTCCCTCGAGCTTCTTCAGTAATGTCGTACATTCATCTCTCAGCAACCAGCCAGTCACCATCACCTTGTTCAGGTGGCATTTAGCTCCAGGGGAAGAGAGGTAACAGGTGAAGTCCAATACATCGAGAGTAATCCCTCACCTTGAATCCGGGCATCCCAGGAAGACCAGCCGGGCCAGGTGGGCACACTGCTGGGCACTGTGGAGAGGTGGGTAGAGGGAATGTATCAGAAAGCTTCAGTACTGATCACAGTCACTCACTGAGAGCTATTCAATCATTTTTGGAAATCCACTACCAGTTCCCATCAAATATTTACTGATCTCAAGTAACAGTTAATCAATATCATCAATCAATATTATCTATTAGTATCTGTTGTCAATCAATATCAGAAATCCATCAATGCCAGTTGCCCAATGTAACATCCACTCCATTGTCAATCAATAACAGTGATCAACAATTATTGTCAATCAATATCCACTGCAATCATTAGTTACCAACATAAGCTGTCAATTGACATCACCCTAGCTACTCTGGTTTCCTTACACATCCCAAAAACCCATGTTGATTGGGGAACAAGGTTAATGTCATGACTTTAGGCAGTGTAGAGGAACAGAAAGATCTTGAGGTTCATGTGTATAGATCCCTCAAAGTTGCCACACAAAGCTGATGGGGTGGTTTGGAAGGCATGTGGTACATTGGTCTGGGGATTGAGTTCAAGAGCCAAAAGGTAATGTTGCAGTTCTATAAAACTCTGGTTAGACCACACTTGGAATATTGTGCTCAGTTCTTGTCACCTCATTATAGGAAGGATATGGAAGCTTTAGAGAAGATGCAGAGGAGATTTACCAGGATACTGAGTGGACTGGAGAGATTGGCTTATTAGGAAACATTGAGCGAACTTGGGCTTTTCTCTTTGAAGCAAAGGAAGATGAGAGGTGACTTGATGGTGTGTACAAGATGATAAGAGGCAGAGATTGAGGGGACAGCCGGAGACTTTCCCCAGGGTGGAAATGGCTAATATGATGAGGCATAATTTTAAAGTGATTGGAGGAAAGTATGGTGGCGGGAGATATCGGAGGTAGATCTTTTGCACAAAGAGATGTGGGTAGGTGGAACTACTGTGACATAGATTCCATTCCATCACTCTCTGTAAGGAATTCATATGTTCTCGCTGTGACAACATGGGCTTCCTCTGGGCTCTCTGGATCCCTCCACATTCTGTAGACGTATGAGTAAAGGTTAGTAAGTTGTGGGCATGATATGTTGGTGCTGGAAGTGTGGTGACACTTGTGGGCTGCCCCAGCACATCCCCAACGCAAGTCACGCTTTTCACTGTATTTTCTGATAGAAATGTAACAAGTCAAGTCAACCTCCTTTTAATCTCGCAACCCAAGGATGTGCTGGGGACAGCCCACAGGTGTAGTCAACATGGCATGTTCCACAAAGAACAACAACAGTGGAACAAGCCCCTTTCTCTCTCTCACACACACACACAGGCCTCCAACACCAGGACAGGCTGCCTGCAGTCCTCCAGTCCTTGGCCTCAGGTTCTCAGCTCAGCTACGTTCACGTAGCTACGGAAGGTGTTTACGTGAGCACATACACAGCCAATGAACGGACGGGAAAACTCACAGAAAAGTCTTCAATTCCTTCTCCTGTGTAAAGTCCAGGTTCACCCTAGGAGGTAAACATTGAGAGGTTAGCAGACAAATTCTGGCTGAATTACAAAAGATTGACTTCCCAACTATTCCTCATCCCTCCCAGAAGAGAAGAACACAGCCAAGTCCATCACAGGTAAGGCCCTCCCCACCAGCAAACACTATTACATGAAGTACTGCCTCAAGAAAGCAGCATCCATCATCAAGGACCCCCACGACCCAGGTCATGGTCTCTTCTTGCTACCACCATCAGGCAGGAGGTACAGAAGCCTCAGGTCCCACACTGCCAGGTTCAGGATAAGTTATTACCCTACAACCATCAGGCTCCTAAACCAGTGTGGATAACTTCACTCACCTCAACTCTGAACTGATTCCACAACCTACAGACTCACTTACAAGGACTCTACAACTCATGTCCTCTGTAACATTTATTTATTTGTTTATTTATTTATTATTAGGGGTTGGATGTACCTATTGTCTCTTCTTTTACACTTTGGTTGTTTGTCAGTCTAATGTGTTTTGGGAGATTCTATTGTATTTCTTTATTCTCCTGTGACAATGAAGCTCTGGGTTATAGATGGTAAGGTACAGGTACTTTGATAAATAAATTGACTTTGTGTGCAACACAGCTGAGGCTCGAACTCTGGGTTCGAATCTTGACACCAGGCATCCGCAGCCAACGTCGGATAGGGCCACGACCTCACGGGGTGCATTCCCATTCACCCTCATCCCAGCTGCTGCTGGCTCCTGACTGGCCTCCCCCATTCAGCCCAAAGTGTTTACACCATGCAGGAGCAGGCTCCAGCCCATCTCATTCCTACTGACCAAGTGCCCGCTGAGTTAGTTCCACGCCCTTGTTTAGCGCACATCCCTCTAAACCAGGGGCTCCCAATCTTCTTATGCCGTGACCAATACCATTAAGCAAAGGATCTGTGGACCCCAGGTTGGTAACCACTTCTCTAAACCTTCTCCATCCACAAATCTTATTATACAAAGCGACTGTTCCGTAGTTTCATTACAGCTTCTATCCTGCATTTTATTCTGCCTGAGGACGTTATGGCAACCAGCCTCCCTTCCATGGACTCTGATTATTCTGGCAGTGAGATGTGCTGAAAAAGACCTCTCGCACCTTGGACGTTCTCCCTTCTCCCCTGCTCATTCAGACAGAAGACACAAAAGCCTGAAGCTCGTACCACCTGGCTCCAGGACAGTTTCTATCCCACTGTTATCAGACTCTGAACGTTTTGACCTCACATTTCTTCCTCGTTGTGACCTCGTACCTACTGTCTCCCTGCACAGCTGTTTCTCCATAACTATCACACTTTGTTTCCAGTTCTGGAGCTCGATGTTCTGACCTAATGAAATTATATGCATGGATGACATGTAGAGATGGTTTGTATGGACAGTGTTTTCTTTAGTATACTTGACAATAATAAATCAATTTACAAAACTCTCCAGATGTCTTTAAATGCTGTTAGTGTCCCTGCATCAACCACTTCCTCTGGCAGCTCGTTCCATACACCCACCAATCTCTGCATGGAAAAGTTATGTGTTAAAACTTTCCCCTTTCACCTTAAACCTGTGCCCCCTAGATTTAGACTTCCCTACCCTGGGGAAAAGACAGTGGCCATTCACTGTGACCCCCAACTGTGAAGGTTCTCACTTCTGACCTTGTGATGACAGGAAGGTTACAGAAGATACAGGACAGGAACAAGCCCTTCACTCCACTCCACCTAGTCCATGTCAAACTTTATTCTGCCTCGTCCCATCGACCTGTTCCGGGACCATAGCCCTCCATCCATGTACCTATCCAAATTTCTCTTAAATATTGCAATCAAATCCATATCCATGAGCTGCACTGGCAACTAGTTCCACACTCACAGCACCCCTGAGTGAAGAAGTTCCCCTGCAGGCTCCCCTTAAATACTTCACCTTTCACTATGACTTCTAGTTCTAGATTCACCCAACCTCCGTGGACAAATCCTGCTTGCATTTACCCTATCCACACCCCTCATTATTTTGTACACCTCTGTCAATTCTCTCCTCGTTCTCCTACACTCCAGAGAAAAACTCCGAACCTATTCGACCTTTTCCCATTTCCTGTACTCATTACATTGATTTATGAAGGCCAATGTGCCAGAAACTCTCTTTGTGCCCCTATCTACCTGCGATGCCACTTTCAAGGAATAATTGATCTGTATTCCTGGAGCTCTCTGTTCTACCACACTCA